>NW_027271023.1:4497500-4882150 GCF_040938485.1 Diadema antillarum
AGGTCCTCGACAACCCAGGTGGTCTGTCTTGCGACACTCGTCCGTCATACAAGGTAGTCATTATGGTATATTATAATCAATTTAATGGTCAGGTAATACTCAAACACTCGAAAATTGATATTGTCTTGGCCAAATCACAATTACAGACGAAGAGTTTACTCAAAGCTGTCAATTTCAGTTCACAACAACCAGTAGCATCCCACACGGAGGGTATATAGATGTCCCCTGAGATTTTGCTTTGACTTACAGTATAGACCTATCGGACCTGACAGAAAGTCCCCCAGTACTGCGGTGTCTCATGCGCGCACGCGTATGCTGAATGAATGATACATGTATATATTGCGGCGGGCGTGAGCCAAAATATTCATTCGCGTAATCATGGTAAACTTATGTGAGCGTATGGGACAACGCAGTAATGGCAGATAGTGCTGCCAGGCAGGACCGATCTGCAGGTCGGCTACGGTGGCTGTTGGCGATTTCCAAAAAGAAAATTCTTACAAAATAAGTATTCTCAGCATGAAGGACCAAATGTCAGTCAGGGGCGATGCTACATTTTTCAAAGTGAAGGGGCCGCCTTTATGGAAAAAAATCGCCTCACAAGTAAAAAAATAAACAAAAACAAAAAAGAACTCCCGTTTTTGTAACAGGCAAATTAAAGGAAAAACGAAGACCCCCCCCCAAAAAAAACCAACCAAACAAACAAACAAACAAACAAATAAACAAACATGCAAATGGGTTTAAATGTGAAACTTAATCAATTCCACAGCAGGTCTCTTGGCTCTCGTTTAAAATGAGGTTACTAGTATGTAACAAAGATTGAACGATGACTATCACACCCATTTTTTTTTTTTGATCACCCATCACCCCATGCACGAGGAAGTCTTTTGTCGAGAAAGGGCAGCAGTGAAATTTCATCCTCTTATAGGGGTACATGTACTCTAAATCCTGTTTCTTTACGAACATTGATGTTCCCCCGTATACGCCATGCAGCTATGAGCGTCGCGCCGTCCATTCCGCGCAGCGCGCATGCCCAAGGCTCACGCGATCAGCCTGCTCGTGTGTACCGATTTGGCGCCACTCATCCTTGTGAAACGCAAATTGTTATTACATATTTTTTCCCTCCATCTGAGAAGTGAGAGAGAGCAAAATCAACCCGCGGCACTCTCATGATTATGGGGCATGGATTTGGGGTCGAGACCGTCTACTTATTGCCCAAGATTGTGCCACAGAGCAGAGATGCATTATTCTCATGCACTTTGGCGAACACTGTCCTTCCATATTCCAAAATATTCGCATCCATTCGCATCCGCAGTGCGCATGCATGACTATTCAAACTCGCGCGCCGTCTGCTAGCCTAATGGGTGCCATTGTTTTCGTCGTTGTTCTACTTTATGACCGACGTTTTGTCTGTTAGACTATACGCGAAGAGTTTAAATCCCGAAAGCAACTCTTCGCAGAAACAATTACAGGAAACATAACGGATGATGCGCTGTCTGTTTTAGTACTGTATCACCTATTATTTGTTTGTTTTTAATCTCTACGGACCCATGTTGATTGAGTTAAAAGCAGATCAAAGACATCAATCATCATTAGCCTTTCACTCAATGTTCTAGAGAGATGCGCATAATGTTTGTATGATTGTTTTTAAAGCCAAAACGTAGTTCTCAGAAGGGCTCAAAATTAATCTTCAACCATATTATATGCAATTTACTTGCAATATATCGAAAGGGTCTACCGAGAAACACGCGATTTGCCAGAATAATGAGCTGTTAGGGAGTATTTTCAGATCAAAAGTGTTAAATAATTTCGATTGTAGTACATGAATATTATTCTAGAAGAGCTCTCCCCCTTCACAGTGGGGAGGTAGAACGTTTACGTGACGATCAATCGTGCCGATATGCTAGCAGTCGTGTTTTCCAACAAGCTCCATGCGATGCACTTTAGCGCAGAATATTGGTTAGTACCGCTGTTGTCCGATTTGTCGATTATCGTTAATCGATTATAACGAATTACGCAGCAACCACGATCGGGTATGCTCTTTTTTTTTTTTGCTAATATTTCGCATTTTCGTCGTTATTTGAAGTGAAATCGTGTTATCTTAGCGTTATTTCACGCATCATATCTAATGCATATCCGCACATTTTACAGCAAAAAAAAAAAAAAAAAAAAAAGATCATCGAGAGTTCGGCAGATATTATGAGAACTGTGTTTTCACTTTATCCCGTGAGTTCAAAAAGCACGTGTGTATGAGTATACCTCCATATTCGTACGTACAATGTTTGTAAATGGATGTGCAAGTACCAGAGATAGGAAAGTTTTGAATGTTCTGTGTAGTCTCACACTTAATGTTCCCAATCGTTGACTCATGTATGCACCTAAACTGCGCTTTAAACATTTTTTTCCATGCATCTTCATTATTCACTCTTTCAAATACGTCTCATCCAGAACGCATACACAACTGATTTACCTGAGATTGTAATTTCCTTCCAGGAATGTTAACTTCTTAAGGCATATTCTTCTCAATGTCCTGCGAAATGAACAGGATACGGCCTATATTGTCTTAATTGATTATCTGTCCGTAATTTCAGCGTCAAGGAAAAATGCACATATAGAGCCATATTGGGCTGTACAGGACGCTCATGAATGTGAGAGTAAGAGCAGCCTCAGCATCGCTTTGAAACGATCGCTATAATGTGGTTCCCATGCCATTTCAGGGAATTCAATTTGCTCTATCCGAGCAGCGTTGGCCTCCGCGAGGCATCGGGTTGCGTGATTCATTTACTCAAGGCGACCCACCCCCTGTACAGTCGTTTGCGCATTTTGAGTGAGAAACCGGAAAATTGTGGGGCGACAATACGATTTGAAATTGTATCTCGTCACAAATGTACTCACTGAAAGATCAATCTTGTTTTATTCTTCATTTATCCCACTCTTTGCCCAAACCCCGTTAACGCGGAATCTCGAAAAATGAAAAGAGAGAGAAAAAAAGTTTACTGCCGTTTTACATGAATTCGTACGGAGTACAAACAATGGGCAAATATGTATAGCATCATCCAATTTACTGATGGTATATGGCGCATTGATGACGAAACATACTTTTTATTCTGATTCAATTCCAATGAATTATAACCCCCCCCCCCTTACATGAAAAAAGAAGGGAAAATCAGACTGTATTATGAAAAACAAAACTTTTGTTGCCTTTACTCTTTATATAACTAAGCCGGTGAGCATTTATACCGAAATCCTGCCCACGCTATTCTGAATAGGAAAAGACACCTTCGCATGAGCTTTACTGGAAAAGGACGTTACCTATACCCTAAATTGTGTCCAGACCTTTTCTTTAACTTTCTTTCTTTGTTTGATGCCGCGCTAGAAGGCTTATAATTTCCTTGGCCTGAGAAGTAAGTAATTTCCAATAGTTAAGTAAGAGATGTTACACAAATTGCCAGCAGTAGACAGGTATAGATGTCTACAATTTGTGTAATCATTCCTTTCTCCGTGTGATACAGTTCATTGATATCTACATACGTTTTACTTTTCTCTACATGATTTGAGAAATGTGCGTATATATGTGTGAACAATACGATGTAAGGATATGGCGTCATGATTGAACACATTTTCTTGTTCTACTTTTATTACAGTGAGGTCATAACATTAATATGTCTGTTGATTCAAACCCATGTGTAAAGATTAAGATCAAGTTCAAACGAATATTTCATTCATACCTTGGTATATAATAATGAATGATTCATCTCACTTACTATAAGTGCTTATATGATCATATCTATCTCCAGTTTTATCGAATTTTGTTTGGAATGTAATATTTCCCAGGCTTTGATGAGACTGTGCTTTTTATTTTCTTTGATTTCTTGTTTTGGCGGGGGCGGGGAGGGACAGAAGTGAATGATGATAGGAGGGGGGATACTATCTTGTCTCTCAGTTCGTAATGTGTAAAATGGCTCATATACTAATGGTGAAAATGGATTAGCCGCGGCCATCATACTGAGGTATATTGGGACCTCTGTGGGCCATCGTGTAGCGTTTTCATAGCATCATTACTACATGCATTATCATCATAATCAGCCTTGCATCGCACGGCTTTCCGCCAGTAAGAGGCCCTCGAAAATCAACTAACGGCCAGTAGCGAGTCTTGTCCTCGTCAATGCACGCTCGTACCGCCCAGGGAGGACTTCATATCTTAGAGGGATTACCCAGGCCAGTTGACCAAACCCTCTTCGGAAAGTCAATCACGGTAGAGGATTTGCGACAGGAATCAACCGCAAGAATCAATTTACCACTTGTACAATCTGTTCTCCTCTCTCTTCAGGGTTCCACATGAAGGGGATTCCTGGATATTGCCGACAAATTTATGTCATGTCTCCCTTTTTGTTGGATAAGTGTTGCAGTGACCTGCGGCCGGTAAATTCTTCAGATTTGCGCCCCGGCGCCTCAGTGCACAATAACTACTCTATCGAGAAATTGTCGGTTAAAGATATATTCTTCGTGCCCTTTCTAACTACCTCTGTCTGTCTGTCGCTCTGACTCTTTCTGTTTGTCTGTCCGTCTGTCCGTCTTCCTCTATCCTTTCTCCTTGCTTCGATCTATTTTCACTCCTTTTTGCTCTCTTTCTTTCCATGTCAATCTGTTTTTCCGCCTCTATTTCAATCTCGGTCTTGACAAAACGTTACAATAATAAGATGGTTGCATAAAATTACTGACATTAATTAATAGTAATAACAAACAGTTTCTGCTGTGAAAAGGTTTTTATTACGTCAGCGTCCCAGTCTATCCGAGAAGCAGTCATGGACTACTGCCACTAATTTCCTAATTACTGACTTTTGCGAGGCTGTGAAAAAAATGTAGGCGTTATTGCAGGCGAATGAGCAAAGCAATAAAAAAAAAGTGTAAGTAAAACAATCGATACACCCATGATAGGAGAAGAAGAAGGAGAAGTTTCAATTCATGATGTCCGAAAGGTGTGTTTTCTTTTCAACCCTCCGACCCACCTCTTACCTGGAAGAGGTATTATTGCCCACCATGCAAGTCTTTTGAATTCAAGTAAGGTGAGAGCTGTGTTGATATGGAACCGTTGTGTTGGCGCCAGAACGGGTTGTGTATTCGACCCTGAATTCAAAACCGGTGTCATTTGATTAACCCAGCATTTGGCATTGTAGGGACGTCGTTGGATTTCTTTGGAAGAAGGTGAACAAATACGTGTTCGTTGGATGGAGAAGTTTGGTCGTGTAGGATGACATCAACTCCTAGCGAGCTTTTTACTCCAGGCTCCTCTGAAGGTGTCTACTGGGGTACAGCAGTGTAAACCAGTTGCAGGTGCATGGTCTGTGAGGTTATTACCATCGCTACTTACCCCCCTATGAGGTGGACTTGCCGAAGCTTCGGGGTATACGCAGGTTATGGCAATTTAGGTTTCTAAACTGAGACATTCCAATATACAAGTCTGCTTGTCATTTTGTTCAGATGACACGTAATGTGGGTATTTATATTTGAGAGTATTTTCTTAAACGAGGAGGGATTCTATAGTTCCATCATTTGTCATCATACGGTGAGCGGGTCTGTAATGCATGAAATAGTACGCAGAAGGTCACATGAAATTTGAGTGTTGTCTCTGCTGGCATTGTGCTTGAGATCTTCAAAAACGACATGACACCCAATCGGAAGGATGTTTTCACATATAAGATTTTCATTTTATCAGCAACAACCAAAACAACAAACGAAAGGAGTTCCTGGTGTCATGTACGCTACATAAAGGTCATTTTGTGATAGTTAGACCGTTAATCACGTGTTTGTTCGTTTGGTGTTGTTTTTCTTTTACTGGTTGTTCTAAGATGCTAGCTATAAAAGCTTTTCCACTTGCCTGTTATTGGTCCGTACTATTGACAAAGCTACCGACCAATTGTCGCGTGAAAATTATCGGAGCCGTCGCGCTAGTTGTTACGAGCACGTTGCTCGTTAGACAAAATTACAGTGGCAAGTGGAAAGTGATGGTGACCGCGTGATCTACACACATAGATTGCGCGTAGGGAATTTGATATTAAAGACACCGAGCTGTACTATGATTGATTTTCAAATGGATGAAGAAACAATCAAACATATCGTAATTGAATCATGCTTGTTGGTATGTTCATTGGTTTGTTTGTAGGCTGATGTTGTTTCGGGGGTGTCGAAATGTGCTACAGCTACCAAGATCTTCTTGAGCAAATATAACCATAACAGGAAGTCGTTTTCTCCAAAGTGTTTGTTTTTTCATCTGTCATAGGGAAAATTGAAGGTATAATAGAAAGATATCATGGTAGCGATCACTGTTAATCCTATATAGTCTTTTCAAAGCAGCATAGCTAATACACACTATAATACGCCAGACCAGCCATTATCTCAGATATTTCTAACTAGGATCAGGGCAAACAACGTCTTTAAATTCACTGGGATTGAGTCGTGCGTGTCGGGAAATATTTTCTGGCTGTTTACTCATCAGTTTGCTGCTTATACTTTGCATTCTTTTTTTTTTCCTTTCCATCGCAATATTCGCCATGAAACTCTAATAAGAATCATTGCACTCTCAAGGAGGTGTGCGTTGTTGGCAATGCCTCAAACGGGAGATTGGGAGAGCAAGACAAGTTTGACAATTTCCAGAAAGGTGGTTAGAATATTCCTCTTTCTTGTCTCTACTATACTCTCAATTTTTAACAGTAATCAGAGGGAACACTAATTTAAAGCGTTAAAGGGATTGTACAGTTTTGGTTGAGACCTAATTTCAGGTTTCTAACATTTTTGGTGAGATAATGAGAAACCTCTTATGAAATATGAAAGAGCATGTAATTCTATGAGGAATTCAACGTTAATTTGATGAAAATTGGTTTTGAAATGGCTGAGATATCCAAAAAAGAGCGATTCTAATAAAGTGTGGAACCCACACTTTATTACGATCGCTTTGTTCTACTATGTTTTTGGATATTTCAGTCATTCCAAACCCAATTTTCATCAAATAAACTTTGAATTCCTCTTAAAATGGTATGCTCTGTACTATATCATAAGTGTTTTCTTGGTATCTCGCAAAAAGTTAAAAGCCCAATTCTCATCTCCACCAATACTGTACTATCCCTTTAATTAATGATGAATCTTCATTTATTTGACCACACACACGCACGTACATAATCATTATACTCACGTGCATACACACACACACGCGTGCGCGTGCGTAAAACAGCTATTATGTACATACATGTTTTATATTATATACCTCATAAGTGAGATTCGTATCACTGATTGGTCAAAAGTATATCACGTGACAAGGTGTAGTCCCGTCTATCTTGCCTTAGGGTTTTCATGTAAGTGATAGAAAGGCAAAACCCTCGTGATAGAAAGGCAAACCCCTCGTGATAGAAAGGCAAAACCCTCGTGATAGAATTCGTAAACCCTCCGCCACTTTTGTACACATAACAAGTACACTAGACTTCGCGCGCGGTGTCCGCAACCCCTCCACCCAAGGACGTTCACTACGCGCATCGTATAAACACATGCAAAATCATCGCACTAGCGCACAGCAGGCATGTTTCAACGTGGCATGGTGATCGAGCTGGATCGTGATTTAAGTGAGCTGGATCAAAGATTGTACACTTTGCAATTAGAGTTTCGTAGGATCCCGAAGCAGAGACAAATCTCAGCATGTTGGAAATATCGAATTAAAACACGAGCGATGGGAAACTGGATGTATACTGTAATCCTCTGCCAAGATTTTATGCAGGAGCTCGCCGAAGGCCGTGTGAGTGAGTACAATGCACCGTGCGTACTGGGTACTGCCCTGTAGTTTACGAAATGCACGAAAACCATGCAAGCAAGCGCAGGCTGTGGCCTGATTTTAGGGCTAACGTTTAGGCCTAACACTAACAGTTAGAATTTACTTCGTATTTGCCTAGCCCTAGATCTTGGTTAAGTCTTAAACGATGAGGTATATAAAACAAATATTAGCTGCTCTGTATTCGGATGGTGGTGGAAATTATCACTCCCTCGGTGCTTTTCATACCGACCCTTCCATCACCCCTCGGCTAACGCCTCGGGGTGATAGAAGGGTCGGTATGAAAAGCACCTCGGGAATGATAATTTCCACCATCATCCTCATGAGCAGTCAATATTTGTATACTAGGCCTACTCAGTACTAATAGTATCGCCAGTAGGCCTACACATGAATCTCACGTAAATCTATGCATGTTCATGCGTTAATAGATGTTTCCTTTGAGTGCAAGGACAAGTCTTCACATCAACGTCTCTTTACACCCAAACTTCATGTAATAGCATTGTATTGTCGTTTGTTTTTCTTCATTTTAGTTACCTCACTGACGCAGAGAAATTTCGATCATTGTCATTATCATTTCTTTTCTGAGCCCATAGCTATTATGTGTTTTAGGTTTGTGAGGGAAAGCATGATGTGCATACAGTGTAGATTTTACCACAGTTCGAGCACACAGTTGAAATGTCAAACTTTATTCACAATTAGACTAACGATGTACATTGTATTTCAATTGCTTGACGTGTATCCATATAGAATCAGGAAAAAAACAAAGAAGAAACGTACTTCTTGATAAGGAAACAACATTTTCTATAGGGCCTACTTTGTATTATTTGTAGTTCTGTATTATTGAAGGTCAAAGGGTACAAAGTAATAACAAAGAATTATATTTGCCACTCAGAATTTGTTTCTGTATAGACAACAAGAGATATTAATCATGTGTTTTCCAGAGGTGTTATTTATTTCTTTGACTCGAGAGAACTGGGCCTTTGCGCGACCTTTGACTGATTTGTAGATCGGGTTGTTGTTGCTTTTTTTTTCTTTATCAATTTTCCTATGCGGAAGGCAGTTTTGTGTTGCTGGTTAAAAGAAGACCGGCATGGGTTGTGTGGTCATCGGACCCGAACATTGCCGAACGAGAAAATTATTTCCCGAAGAGTTTGGTTCTTTAATATCATGTAGGCCTACTACAGTGTCGGTTTCTCCCGCAACGCTCGGGCTGGAATTTCAGCTCATATAAGAGGCTGGCTACTTTACGATCGAGCAAGTCGCTATATACGGTACCCATACACGAAAACTTGAGTAGGTAGGCCTATGAATAGCGTGGAGAGAATAGATCGAATTTACACTGGACTATATTTGTTCTATTTCAAAGGTGTGTAATATTACCTGAATGTGACTGACGTTGTGCTGCCCACAATAGCTAGATTAAACCGCTGCATATAAACATTACAATCTCGAGTTAGCGGTTAGGAATTCTCCATCCAATTCCACCGGCTGTCAGATGCTTCAGAAGGCTTAGAGTAATCCATCCGCAGTTTCAACAAGCTTCGATGAAGTTACTGTTTATGCATGGAGAGTGCTTCAATGATTCTGTGCATTAGGCGAAACATTTACAGCAACGGGACTACATAAACCCGTAACTGGTTCAACGGTCTAATATGAACTACGGATGGGAAAAGGTTCACAATGTCACGAATACATGACATATAATACGCACATTCTCAAATAAATGTTCTTCGCAATATTCTGCAGGATTCCATTAACTGCAATGAATAGCAGTAGTACCGGCAGTCTTCGTATATCAAAAATTTACAGGAATTCTAGACACGGCCATATTCAGTGGCAGCTTTATGTAGTCACGGATAGTTACAATACAGAATTTCATGATACGAATGATAGATCTTCCCTCCCCCCCCCCCCCCTTCAATTTCAGTAAAGGGTCTAGTCTGTGATTACAACGGGGTCCTACGCAATGATATCTTTAAAAATATTTCATTAATCTAAATACAAATTCAGGGTGTGAAACAATAACTCATTGCCCACATCTTACAGAAAACCCCATTCGATTTGCTTCAGTGGTCAAAGAGAAATGAGGAATTTTGTATAGGATGTCGGGAATCTCTTTTGTCCAAGTTCTGTCTATTGTTTACACACAAAATCATCGAAGTGCTAAACTTCGAAGAATCAGACTCATGACATGCTTTACTACAATCCCCATTTCTCTGTGACCGCTTATCCAAATCGAATGGGGATTTCTGCAAAATAGAGCTAAGATGTTATATTTTAAGACCCTGAAGTAGCATTGAAAAAAAAAAATCATATTGGATGTTATCAATACGAAAATGTGACTGTAATTTTTGTTGGACATACTGCAGTATGTCCCTCAAAAATTACAATCAAATTTTCGAATTGATACCATTCAAAATGATCGACCTGTCTAAGTGCTACTTCGGGGCCTTAAAATATAACATCTTAGCTCTATTTTGCAGAAAACCTCATTCAATTTGGTGAAGCGGTCACAGAGAAATGTAGATTGTTGTAAAGCATGTCATGAGTCCAATTTTTTCCAATTTTAGCAATTCAATGCTCTAGCGCGTGAATAATAGACAGAACTTGGACAAAAGAGATTCCCGACATCCTCTACAAAATTCCTCATTTCTCTTTGACCACTGAAGCAAATCGAATGGGGTTTTCTGTAAGATGTGGGCAATGAGTTATAGTTTCATACCCTGAATTTGTATCTAGATTGATTCACTATTTTTAAAGATATCATTGCGGGGGGTCCCGTTGTAATTTTTTGGCGGACATACTGTATATAATACAGACACAAATCTATGCCACAGAAAGAAATTGAAACCGGGGATGAAACAGGCACGTTGTTAATTAATCGGTGTGTTTTGATTTCTTAAAATTATTAGCGAAATACCTTTTCTTGGTGATTTTACCGTATAAGTATGAAAGAGTTACCACGGCTGAGATATATTTATGACATAAACTTCCTTATCCTTTGCTATTGTGGGGAGCGCTATCATTGTTGGTGTCTAGTTCAGCTATTACACCTTCCTGACTGCACTTAATATTTTTGCGTGACGGAGCCCAGCTACTCTAGCAAATGCGTTTCTTTGTCAAATAATCCCAATATGGTGATAGTTTAGGTTACCTCTAAATTAAATGTCACAGAATTAAGATTGCAGCCAGTGCGAACTTCAGCAACATTTCAATCCCGTGTGAAATACCCGAAACTCATGTTGTCTCAATCGTTTTTTTGAAGCAACTATAGTAACATTGCATCATTTCATTGAGTCTTTTGTACTCCCATTTAAATATTCACTGTTATTAGGCAGAAGAGCTTTAATCACCTTCCGCCAAAAAGAAAAGAAAATCATGACCGCTCACAAGCTGCATTATACTAGACGATTTGCAAGGAACTAGATCATGTGTTCAAGCAGTCACACGTTTAAATCAGATATGATTACAATTTTGCACATTTTAGCAGCATCTCTTCACTGATCCTATCCCCTAACTCGATGACGACGGTTATGTCTTCGTTGTTGTTGTTGTTGTTGTATTGCTTTGCTGCCTTTTGTCTTTTTGTAGTATCGTGATGTTATTCTGAAGCTATCCTCTGTACAGGGACAACTTTGGTATTCCGTCAAAGTGCGCTTATGTTGTGCCTTGGGTAACCATGACTTCAAAAGAGAGTGTGTTGTGCTTCTATGGCATCAAAGTAAGTGTGCTTCCATCAGCATAGATCGGCCTGTCATCATTCTCAGTTTGAGATGTCGTATCAAATACGGCAGTCTTAGAAGGTTTTAAACATCGTGCCACATAATATTTCTTCCCCTCGACAAGATATTACCCCGTAGCCTCTTTACAGCAGTGACAGCGAACAATTTCTGAGGCTTACCTCTTTCACTCCGGGCAGGATTATCGCTTATTTTGTATTCATCTATGATGTTTGTTTTCTTTTGTTCTGATTTGTGTGATCGTGTCTTGGCTGTCATCTGTTTGGCGTACATGCGATTGGGAAGGCTTTGTTTGACCGATGACCGGCTCAGCGTGACCACTATAGACTCATTTGTGGCAGACACGTATTTCGGTTAAGACTTTGAGGAAGAGTAATATCTTTTGACGTGCAAAGTTGAGCAGTGATGTGATGTATAGTGCAACATCGGTGTGTACAATGCATTCAAGGGTCTTTTTTTTTTCCGCGGAAAGAAATATGCTCTGAATAATAATAAGTTAGAAACAAACGCTGGAGGCTGACGCACAAACATTTCATAGAATCATATAATACTATATGACGTTCTTCAAGAAAGAGCCCGTGATGGGGTGGTATCAAGAACCATAAGGTGGGAGAAGTTTCCAGATGTACCAAATTTGCTGCGAACTGTGATAAACGACTCCATTCTCAGTGTCAAAGCATTTAGGAGCTTTATGCCGTAAGCCTGCCGACCGTGCGCTCCAAACTATACTTATCACTTACGAAAGTGGCTCCAAGCTTTGCGAATCCAACACCAAAGCCCATATGCCATCAAAGGTTTGTACTCATTGCCGTTGGCGTATTCCATCTTGCTTTCAAATATATATATCCCTATTAAGGCTTGCAATTTTTCTAGCCGCATTGTTTTTCGTGACCTTGGTGCAATTTGCAAAATGTCTGCATAGTCGCGGGTCACTTTAGCAGAGGTCTATTCAATTCCTGACATTTCTTCATCATTTGTTATCCCTTCAAAAACATATCTTGTGTCTCAATAGCGTCATTTAGTAGGATTCCCTTTCATGCTTGTTAAAGGGTTTATCGTTTTAATGTCACCATATCCTGACGGGAATTCGGGAGGGACAACACAGTTATGAGTGCAGGATGGACTGGCGATTATTCTGTAATGTTTTGGTTTGTTTTGATTTGATTTTCCCGGTTGGGGGGGGGGGGGTATAGGGGAGGGTAGATGGGTTCGGTTTATGTCTTTTCCTTTACTGTTTTCTTAAAGTTTTAACATAGAACACTTTAACATATGGGTTGGTGCAATGCATTATGTTGAAAATACATCTACATCAATGTTTCCATACGTGTTCGCTTATGGGTTGTTTTTTTTTTTTTGTCTTTTGCACTAATACTATAGCATCACACTTCATGCACAGCATACACGCGCTACCGACAAGCGAGTATTGCGAAATAGCAACAGATTTGCTTTTGTCAAACTGTTGTAACTGGTATGGCAGCTTGAGAGAGAAACGAACTGGTGAATGTGTTGGAAGCTACAGAGCCTACTACTCCCGTTAATGTTAGACAGTCGTGGCAGGGCCGGAAGGCAAAGGATTTCCCATTATACTAGTATTACCAACGCCTGAACTGGGTAAGTTTCTTTGACACCGGTAGTTCTATACTAGTACTAGCGCTGGACCTGAAACAGGGCCACGTCCATAGTCTACAGCTCATGTATACCAGTGACTGCAGACAGAAGAGATTAGGCCCTACATTGCCAAAGTTCACATTCTCATACATCACTACAAACACTTACCTCAACAAGCTTGCTTTAGACTAAAAGCGGCAGTTGTAGACCCTTAATGTTAGTCTTCTAACGTTACAATTTTTTTTAAATAATTTTACAACTCTCACTACAAAATCTAGCTCTACCGCTACGTAAATAGGCCCTCACTACAGGCCTACGTACGATTGAATAGCGATTGTTCTAGGAATGCTCCTGCACGGTCGGCTATATACCACGGAAGAACGAATTACCGTCAGTAGGGCCTAAAAACTACGCGAAAGCCATTCATAGTTGTGGCTCGGTTTGGCTCGATTGCATACCACTGTTACAGTGCCGTTGTCACGCGCGTTCATGAATTTGACTGTGGGTTTGAAAAAGGAGAAGTCGTGTTGCTTTATACAGCAGTTTCTTTCTTGTACTGTAGGTCATATAATATAACAGATATTGACTTTTTTTCCTTCGGTAGGAATATAACGTTTCATTTCCCTTGGGAAGTTATATTTTTGTCTCGAAATACTATATTTTTCCTCAGCGCTACGCGCTTCGCAAAAATATAATAATCCTCGACAAAAATATAACTTCCCGCGAGGATCTCAAATGTTGTATTCCACCTCTGATTTTTAAGTCAATATCTGTATAATATCGCATACTTGCAATATCCTATATCAATTTTGTAATAGGGCTCACTTGGAAAGCAGGTCCCTGGGCTGTGAAAAATAAATAGAAATATAAAACAGAAATGATTGTGTCCACAGAAATAATTGTTATGCTAACACAACACTTGTGGCAGACTAGTAGTGTATTATTTGTATGGACACAATCGTTTATTCTGTAGTTGTCTATCTGTTTATTTATTTATTTTTTAAAGGTAATCAGGGTAGTCAGGTTCACAGAGCCCAGGGACCTGCGCTGTTTAAAAGATAATGTCCTAGAAAAAAAAAGAGTTTTGTATTGTTCATCTTGTGTCATTCTACTACTGTGACAACACCAAACCCTGTTCCTCTTGAGAGAGGGCGCCACGTAGAATTATACGCACCGCCTTAACATTTTCGGATTAACGAACCTTCGGAATAACGAACCTTCGAATAACGCCCCAAATGTTCGGATTACAAACCCTTTTTAATATTCGGATTAACGAACCTCTAGGTATATGTAATTTGTGCGTTTCGGAATAAAAAAAAAAAAAACCTTCGGAATAACAAACCTTATTTTGTTTTCGGATTAACGAACCTTCAAAATAACGAACATTACCCGGGAAAACTACTAAAACTACCAAACCTGTCGGAACGTTGATTGTCTCTACATTCTTCACAAGCTGCATGTGGATTGCGTAAAGACATGCAGCCGTAACTGGGACATGAGCTCAACAGGACAGAACCCCAAACACCCCCACAGACTTAATAATGCACATTTATATTCTTCAGAAAAGGAGTACAATTATTCCACCAAAATATGAAAACTGCACCGTAGACATTGTAGATCAAAAGAAAATCAGTTTCTGGACTTTTTCGCTAATCGTCAAAAGCTCCGGAGGGCAAGGAGAATTTAGCATGAAAATTTTACACTTTTACTCGCATACATACACATACACACACACAAAAAAAAAAAATGTAAACAAAGTTTGAAAGCGCTGGACCAAAAACGGTGGTCTTGTGGAAATTCAATGTTCATGTACGAAACCAGCTAACATGGTGTCATCCGGACGAGAAGCGAACAGATACCGAGATAATTTTACCACTGACGTTGATGTCAAGATTAAGTCGCATTAAAGGAAAATGGCATTTTCTTTGTTATTTTTTTTTACGAGAAAAGAAAAGTTTAGAGTCGCGCTCGGGCGTAAAATGGGAACAGATCTCCAATGACAGATGAAATCCATAATCGTGATGCATACTTGAACCACATGAATAATTGGCTTTACATGCAAGTTTGATCAAAAGTAACTGCATGTAAGATACTCGCATCATTGACACTTTTCCAAGATGGTAATATACGATGGCAGGATAATCCTCTCCAACGATGATAGAGTTCTAGCCTTCAGTATGATTTAGTATGATTTAACAAATATTCCCGTTGGCATGACTTACAAGCTATAGCTTGTGTCATAAAAAAACAACTTTCCTTCCAGAGGGATCACACTGCGTATTATTATTAGGATGAGCATTCTACGGAGGCAGAGTGATAACCTTAATCATAGTCTGTTATGAAGAAATCTGGTTGACTGAAATAAAGTGGTGCAATACTCTACAATTAGTCCTGAAACTCCCTGCGCTGTTTAAAGGGAAATCCAGTCCAAATATAAGTTAGTCTGATAAGAAAGAGTAAAATATTACGAGTTCAACGGTATAATTTTGATCGAAATTGGATGAAAAATAAGGAAGTTATGATATTTTGAAATTTCGCTATTTTGGGGGGAGACAGTTCTTGAACAGCCAATATGAATATGCAAATGGCGAAGTGAGCATGTCATTCCCTCACAATAACCATATAGTTTGTACACAAAACTTTGAAATTTCCAGTTTTTCATTCAAACGCAATTATGCCCGAGGCTCAAATCCTCATGTATCAAATTTTCTGAAGTTATGCAACCAGGAATAATATAATTCAGACTTCAATTACAGAAACATTGAATTTTTGTCATTTTTTTGTTGGTACACAATCAATGAAAAATTGTGAGGGTATGACATGATTATCTCACTCATTTGCATATTCATATCCACTGTACAAGAACTGTTTTGCGGAAATTAGCAAAACTTCAAAATGTCATAACTTCCTTATTTTTCATCCGATTTCAGTCAAATTTTTACCGTTGAACTCGTAAGATTTTACTCTTTTTATCAGACTACAAATAGTAACTTATATGGACTGGATTTCCTCTTTAAAGGGCGTCGTTGTAGGGGAAAAATCTAGTTTCACCCCTGCTATAGAAATGAAGCTCACCTTGCATGAATGATATTAGTGTGCTGTCTTTAGTTTCACGTTTGATTTGCATGTTATATCAGTGTTTCACAGTTGGTTATTGCCTATACAGAATACTCTCGCAAATGAGCTAGTGAAACGAAGGAAGAGATATTTAGATATACTTATATAGGGGAGTAAATCGAGATGGCAACTTCAGAAGTGACCTTTCACCTGACATGATACATTTTCCCCTCAAGAGGAAGTCAATTTTTGAAGTCTGGTGATCTGATCAGCCTGATTTTTACTTGCATTAAAACACTCAACAAATAAAAAGAGAAATGTAAAATGTAAACCCATTCCGGACATATCAGTGCTTTTAACAACTTTTAACAGGAATAGTATGTGAGTATGTGGATTTCAGCATTTGATTCTAGTGTACATCGAATTTGCGTGCAAACATTACAGTCACTTTGGAAAAGTCTGGACGAATGTGAATTCAAGCACATATTCTAAAAGTTTGACAAAGAAGAATATGATTTCCACAAAGTAACAACGATATCGAAAGTGTCCATGTGATATTCAATACAAGAATAAAGGGGAAACTCTTATTCCCAGAGTAAACACTAACATCTAGCGGAGTGTCAGCCAGTCCTACACATATAAACGTAAGAAGTTGGAAATTACTATCATAATTGGCACATTTTACTGTATACGGTGTCGTATTGGAATTTATCAGCCGTGTGAAGACCCCTTATGGGTCAGACTCGACCAGGGTCAGTGTAGATATCAAGGAGCTAAATCTGGGCCATCTCGGGAACGCTACACGGGGCGATATCCTATCGGAAATTTGAAGAGCCAGCGAAGAGGTGTAATTGGAGAATGGCATTATTTCACTGAGCGCGAGACTCGGCGAACGTTTAAAGAACAGGGAACACCCTTCTCAGCTAAGAGTTGAATGGTGGTAATGAAATCATCAGGTATATCCCGTGACATCTATATATACCTTGAAGCAGGTGTAGGCTTACAAAGTCGTATTTCGGGCTCGCTGTAATTTGCTGTTATAGGTTTTCCCATTCATTTTCAAACTTACTATGATATGGGTTTCATTCAATTTCACAAATTTTTACTTCAATTTCGTCGCAGGATGTCAGGAATAGGCCAATCTCACTTTCATATTGGTCTTTCGTCGTTCATTTTCAAATAAAGTCAATTCAATTTAGTCATCTGGCATACATTTTCGTCATTTACAGTTCAAATTCGTCTGTCTCACTCGCAGCACTCAAAACAACAGGATCGATTTCGTCTTTTGTCAATCATTTTCGTAAAATTTTCATTCATGTTCGTCTCATATCTCTATCCGGTGTGATTTTCCAGTCATTCGTGTATTTTTTTCTGTAACCGTTCACATTTAACAAAGTTAACATACACACAAGTGTCCCCCCCCCTCCCACACACACACACACACAGAAGCACAGATACAGACACACACACATGCAATCCGATCGAGTACACACTGATACACACAGATGAAAGCACTGACAAACGATTTCTAGGCAAACATGATTACAGACAAAATCTAAGCGTAGAATTGTAGCCTGTTTAATGTCAAAGAATGGATAACATGTTTGCTACTTTCCAGGGTACAACATTTTAAGATTGCTTCATGAATTATGATGCGAAAACCTGAATATACGAGTTAAAGTTCAAAATGTGACACTGACATACTGTCCTGGGTTATGACTTTTGACTGTCGTTTATCCTTCAATCAATTTCGGTTGGCAGTCATGTTTTTCGTGTGTATTGTTTAAGCAAATGGTTAGGGAATAATGTGTAAAGTTACAATTTACGAGAGAAAGTAAAAATATGTCAGCTTAAAGTTGGTTCACCATCAAAATAAAGAATCGACAACATCTGACTAATTTGAATGAAAAATTCATGAAATTGTGTGAACAAAAACGAATTTGATCTTCACATTCTGCGATCCGTCAGCGGGAGGGATGAATTTGAATGACAATTGACGATTCTATGCTATGTCTTCGAAAATGTTTGACGAAAAACGAATTACAATGACAATTGACGAAATTGAAGTTAGGATTTGGCTTCCACGTGCTTCCCGGGACGAAATTGAATAATATATCTTTGAAATTCAATTCAATTCAATTCAATTCAAACTTTATTTCATTTTTCGAAAAGAACATAAACAGTTCACTTCCTTTGGTAACATAATGACAAAAATGGTAAATTGAATGACAAAAGTGCGAAAATGGATGGGAAAACCTATATTACAGTTGTCCATCGCCTTGATATTATCATCAAAGCAGATGCATAATTTGATAATACTTTTGGTGGCGTTTACGCTGGTCTTGTGTGTGTGTGTGTGTATGGGGGGGGGGGGGTTCTGAGGCGTCACAGTGGCTGTGTAACACTAATCGGCGCACATGCACAGCTGTTTCTCTTCGGGATTTGTGTAACTTCATTAATTGCTTTATCTTATGATAACGTTATCATTCACTGGAAATTTACACTTTTGACAAAATGTGGCATAAATTGTATTTTAACCATATTCTTTAGAATACTGAAACTCTCACTCTCATTTGGCCATCCTCTCATGTGCATTATTATTTACAAGTTCATAGGATTTTAGAACGAACTCGTCAAAGCAAAGGGAAAAAAAGATGGCCCTGCTCTTTGATAATGCCAGTATTCTCTGTGCTGTGTGCGTATTATGCTTATACGGTATCGCAACTGATTGACAAATCTAAATTGATCGCCGCAAACAGGCATTGTTCATTATTATTAGTAGTAGTAGTAGCCATGGTGAACTAGTGAAAAAAAAAATCATGGGTATAAAAACTCAGTCGGACTCGAACCAATGATCTCCTGATCACGAGAAAAGCGTTCTTATCCACTACACTACTAAGCTTCCGCGCGACAGCCATAGCTTGTTAAAATCCGTATAGCATGCAACGGGTACTGCATAATTCATTCATCCAAACTAATGAATTCTTGCGTCTTGTTGTTTTGATTGCCACTGAATGACAAATTGCTCTTCATCGAAGTAAATTCATTAATTCATTGATATAGATATTACGTTACCACTGTGTATCTATTACACAACATGTTCAAACATATCATCATATTATCATCATATACTTGTTATTGAAAAAAAGAAGAAGATTGAGAGAGCTTGGTAAAGTTACTGAATAAAGGATTCTTCAGTGATTTTGTTGCATTTTACTACATAAGTTTCCATGGTGTATGTGTGTGTGTGTGTGTGTGTGTGTGTGTGTGGGAGGGGGTGGATCAGTCATCAGATACAGTAAGATGGCGGTTCATTAGTACCTGGTGGTTAGTGCATAATATTGTTGCCTTTTCTGGTTCTCTGATATTGTTAATGGATGAGAAGACAACGATATCTGTGACTGGGATGTGCACTTTAAATGGGCATGGATTTCACGCTGTATTCTTATCTATTCTTTGTATATATTCCATATTCGATGCTTCCGCAAGAGAGGAAAAAACGTGCGAATCAAGTCTAGATGTTTCCGGAGACCAAATTGTCGTGAGAATATGCAATTTGCCATATTACAGTGGGGAAATTGAAAAATAGTGAAAAACACAAAACAATACATGAGGGCTGTATAGTTTCATGACTTCGTGCATTATTGATATCAGACGAGTCGAAATGCTTTCGCACTACATCAATGATAGATCACGGAGATAGTAAGGAATAACTCATTCTGGGATCCATTAGATCCCTAGCGACATGGCTGATATTCTTTTCAGTCCCACAGCAGCCGGTGGTATAATAGGGGATGGACGAGGGGGGAAAACAAGAGTCATGGGTATAGTTAATTTCATATGCTACTCCCAGAGCTCTTAAAGGCGTGCTATATTGCACCTCATACTGATGTAGACTCTCATTTGAAGAAAAAAACGAAATATGAATAAACAGACAGAACTTAGAAAGTCTTAAAAACATAAAGAAAAGAAGAAGAAAATGAGGAAATTTCCATTTCTTTCGAGCCTTCGTAATATTTATTGTTGATTTTGTTTGCATGCTGCTGTGATGAAATCGCAATATTGTTGATTGGGCGTATTGATTTCATTTCTTCTTGATTTATAAGCCAGTTATAGTACTTGAAAATGGAAGCTTACCTCATCAGACACCATTGGGAAAGTCTGGGAAAAAACATACAAAAGGGAGAAGAAAATGCGGATATTTCCTGTTCTCTCGAACCGCCGTGGTTCTTATTGTTGTTTTTTGTTTTATATTGCTGTGATAAAATCGCAATGTTGTTGACTGGGTTATTTCATTTTATTTCTTCTTTTTATTTATATGTCAGTTAGCACTACAAAATGGTATCTTACCTCAATAAAACCAAGTTTTGGTCAAGATTGAGATTAGATTCCGGCGCCATTATGGAGTCCTACGCGATTAGGAACACTATCAGGTTAACTCCACTGGCGACACTCGTGCCGTCGGCAACACACAGCCCTCTCTGTATCTCATTGGGGCCAGATTCTTGGCCATTTGCAACAACAAAAAGAGAGAGCGATCAGACGGATAATCGTAAGCTACACATGCAGGCCTCGCGATAGGAAGTGTAGACACGTCTCAGAATATTCGTGACCCGGTAAAAATCGTCAACATCTATATTGCACCTACCATTTCATGGCCTCTCTGTTTTGTTTCGGCTTGTTTTGTTTTTCGTTTCGGGGGGGGGGATGTATTTTTTTTTTGCAGGTATCAACCTGTTTTGAGGCAGTGTGGAGGTCATGGAATCACAATCAAAACGACCCTAATTGGTTCCCTGTTGTGTCAAGGGGAGCAACGTTTGAAATCCATTCACGGAACTCCTCTCTCGTCCGCTCTAATTTCGTTATCCGATAGCGACAGTGTTTACGATTTTGCGCGTTTATGGCTGTACAAAGTGGTCACCAATTGCGTATCTGGCGAATTATATTACCCCCAGCAGTAGCATTATGACGTCATGATCTTGACCGCAGCTCTTTGTGTCATTGGCGCCAAGACGAAAAGAAGAGCCAAGTGCTCGTAAAGCTGTCCCGCTGATGAATTAAGTGCTTCAGCATAGGTATTTCAGAGCAGGGAATTTGAGAGGGAACATTCAACAAATCATATTATTGTATTTCGAAGTCAAATCAATTTGTCCAGAATTCGATTTGATGCATTTCTTTGGCTTCAAGCAAAAGCCATGATACAAACAGTTCAACATCAATTCGCTCCTGGGATCACGAAGGGGAATATCCTAATGCCATTCGAAGATTGCGAAATGTTTTCACAAATTCATATTGTTCATTCATTAATATCTAATGTTTGAGACAAGTAATGTCAAACAAAATGCGTGTGAATTTATGAAATCCTATATGCATACACGTATTCGGGCCGTATCAACTGCAGACGTTGTATTCGAAGTTCTAATGGCCAGACAGAGGAGTGCCCTTTAAGCAGTGGCGTATCTAGGGGGGGGGGGGGGCAAGGGGGGCAGGTGCCCGGCGCCACTCCTTGGGGGCGCCAAAAACGGAAAAAAAATACGAAAAAAAAATACGAAGAAGAAGAAGAAAAAAATGAAAAAAAGGGGAAAGAAAAGGAAGAAGAAGAAGAAGAAGAAGAAGAAAAAAAAAAACCTCGCCCGGACCGGGGGGGGGGGGGGGGGGTGGAGGTTGCAGAAAACCAAATCAAACAAGATAAAAACAAAACATGATGATGATGCGGACAAAATGACAATGAGTATTGTTCACACATGTCATTTATATTTAGCAGGCAAAATGTAACACGGAGCAGCGGCTGCAATTTCTTTCGTTTTGAAGCGATCGCCGATTGGATCAAAGGAGGGCGCCAACGGTTTCGAACATGGGGGGTGGGGGCGCAAAAAAAAATCAAACAAGATAAGAACAAAACGTAATGATGACGCGGAAATAAATTTCGGCTCACTCGCTCGTACTAATTTAGAGTATTTTTTCAAGTCCTCTGTTTGTTCGGTATAAATCGTTATCTATATCGTGATTAGAATTGTAAGATTTAATAAGCAAAAAATACAAGAATCCATGTTTTGTAAGCTGTAATACAAAATTTTCGGCTCGCTCGCTGCGCCTCGCTCGCCAAATTTATCAAAGAAAAAAGAAAGAAAAGAACAAATGTGATGATGACGCGGAAATATACAAAGTTCGGCTCACTCGCTCGTACTAATTTAGAGTATTTTTTTTCAAGTCCTCTGTTTGTTGGGTATTATCGTTATCTATAAGGGCCGTCACTATTCTTGATTAGAATTGTAAGATTTAATAAACAAAAAAATAACAAGAATCGCATGTTTTGTAAGCTGAAATACAAAAATTTTCGGCTCGCTCGCTGCGCTCGCTCGCCAAAATTTATCAAAAAAAAAAGAAGATAAGAACAAAACGTGATGATGACGCGGAAATATAAAAATTTCGGCACACTCGCGCGTAGTAATTTAGAGTATTTTTTCAACTCCTCAGTTTGTTGGTATAAATCGTTGTTATCTATTAGGCCGTCACTATATCTGGATTAGAATTGTAAGATTTAATAAGCAAAAAGTAACAAGAATTCCATGTTTTGTAAGCTGAAATACAAAAATTTTCGGCTCGCTCGCTGCGCTCGCTCGCAAATTTTGTCACCAAAAAAAAAATAAGAACAAAACGTGATGATGACGCGGAAATAAACAAATTTCGGCTCGCTCGCGCGTACTAAGTTGAGTATTTTAGTTTGTTGGTATAAATCGTTATCTATAAGGCCGTTACTCTATCTTGATTAGAATTGTAAGATTTAGTAAGCAAAAAAGAACAAGAATTCCATTTTTTGTAATCTGAAATACAAAAAATTTCGGCTCGCTCGCTACGCTCGCTCGCCAAAGTTTATCACAATTTATTACATTTAAATCACTCTCAAAAGACCCCTTTTAAGTTCTTGAAAAAGCATATAATTTCATGAAAAAGCGTTAAGTCCCTACCGGGATGGAGTTGGGGTTGAACACTTTTTCAGAAATTAGGGGCGTAGATTTCCGCGCTTGCCCCGGGCGCTGTTTTCCCTATACGCCACTGCCTTTAAGATCTAGAACGTATGAGATAATTTTACGAGCATTAAATCAATGTGAAGTGTTACCCCGCACTTACATGAAGAGTTGGTCTCAAGTAACATGATTAACTAAAGGGGGGGGGGGGGTTAGAGTCTTGCATGTTTCGTTATTTTCACTACATACTATGTTCTATACGTTATCATCGCTTGGTGCAGTCCCAAGTCCCAATTTTCCATAGATAGATGGATGAATGGATGGATAGATAGATAGATAGGTTATATCATAAGTGGATACTTAGAAAGATACGTTGATATTGGGGCTGTAGATAGGTGGGTAGATATATCATTGATATAGGTTGGTAGATACGTAGATTGATTATATAGATTGATATGGATAGACGGACAGATGGATAATGGCAGTATAGATAATTAGGTTGGCAGGTAGGTAGACATGCATACAGAAATTATAGATACACTGCTGTTATAAGTGTCATTTTAGATAGTGAAAAAGAAGTAGGAGGATGGCAACAAGTGGCTTGTTTTCCGCCACTCCCACAAATTGTTGACTATAGACTTTGAGTCGAATCGGCTCACATCCCTTTCCCTCAACGGAGGATAAAAGATACAGACAAAAACATGTGCATGATCGGCCCTACCAGGCGAAGCCTTTCGAGCCGACATGCTCGGCTAGTAGCTTACCTCCCGGAGGAGTTAGCCCTTTTAAACTGCGAACAAAATGAGCTGAGGAGTCTTTTTCGACGCGAGTGTCACCCGAGCGCGATGGTGATGAAGAAAAACCAACTCGTTACAAACCCCTCAATGCTTAGGCAATGTGTCAGAATGGATAGTAAGAGAACACCGCCCCGCTAATCGCAGCTGTGACACTGGTTACCGGTTACCTCCCATGGTGAGGGCAGACGACACCTAATAATGACGCCTCTAAATCGTGCTGCGATGCGGTGACGAGGTGGTACCGGAAACAGTGTTCCTCGCCTTTCCCTGCTGACGGGATACTTAAACTTGCTGCACTCTCTTTTTAATCTTTTCTTTTGTTTTGTTTTTTCCTTGCTTTTTTTTTCTTCCTCCTTTGTCGCAGCGGAAGTTGGGTTGAAAACATCCTGCGTGTATGTTTGTTTTTTACTTTGTTTTGTTTGTTTGTTTGTTTGTAACCGCGTTTCCGGGAGCCCTATATCGTAGATAATTATGTTCATCTACTGACCCATCAGACGCATTCTTTTTGAATACTGTGCAGAGATGGAAACACCACTACACATAAGTACATGTACATACATACATACATACACACACACACACACACACACATATATATATATATATATATATATATATATATACATATATATATATATATATATATATATATATATATATATATATATATATAAAACAAACATGTAACTATATAGGTCTACACAAACCTTGGCTGACAAACATGAAAACACACATTCACACAAACATGGCAAATGAAAGTAATATGGTTGTATATAATAATGGACATACATATGGAGTAATAAAACAACTCTTTTTACTAAAACATGAGGCACATTATTAAGACTACCATTTGACTTAGCTGGGGGTTTTGTTTTGTTTTCATCAAACGTGTCATATATAATGTTTTCTGTTCACCCATCCCCCATCGGCCTGTCGTATGATCTTTATGTTGTTGATTAAAGCGAAAAACCTCCGATCATGATGGGAAGACTAGATCGTCTAGTTAACTGCTAAAAGGAAACGGCTACCACCCATCTTAAAGGTTCCTTATTCCGAAGGTGCGTTGTATATACCTAGATGTTCGTTAATCTACAATTGAAAAAGGGTTCATTAATTCGAACAGTTAATTTGAAGATGAAATAAGGTACGTCATTCCGAATTAGTTTCGTTCTTCCGAAATTGAAATCAGGTCCGATATTCCATAGGTTCATCAATCCGAAAAAGACATAAAGTTCGTTATTCCAAAGGTTCGTTAATCCATCAATATTAAAAGAAGTTGCGTACTAACGAACCTTCAAAATCCGAAAATGAAAAGAAAGTTCATACTAACGAATCTTCGTTTTCACGTCAAGGAACTATCGAAGCAACGAACCTTATTTAATTTTCAGATGAACGAGCCTTCGGAATAACGAACCTTCGGAAAAACGAACTGCAACGATAGGGTCTTCCGCACGTGTTTGTGAACTCAAACGAGCAAGACCGAATGCGCCATTTTGCTTTCCTTTCAACATCACATACGTACAGGTGTGTAATAGATGCTATCTCTAAATAACTGTCACACACACACACACACACACACACACACATACACACATGCACACACACACATTACCAGGTACTTTCCGTTTCTTATTGACGGCGTGCATGGCAAATGTTAGGTATTCCATACACTTTACATCTCCCTTAGTAGTCATTATCTTGCTTCAAGTGTAAACAACGAGCAACGCCTCTGAAAAGATCTGCGGTTTTCAGTGACCCTTTCCATGTAGGTATAAACTTTATAACACAACGAAAAACACGGGAAAGAGCAGAGTTACGTCAATGAAACTATTACATCTGCATGCAAAGGGTGACATCTGTTCAACTTGATGCTAACAATTTGTCAGAATATAGCCCACCTTGCATTGAACAATGCCGCAATGATCAGAGTGCACTTACCACTTTCGGTATGTTAGATTGTTAGATGCCATATTTTTTTCCGGCCATTGACCTGGACATCCCCTTTAGGGCTCGAGCGCACATGTTACGCTTCTCAACACATTTTAATCACGGCGGCCTGCAGTGAGCCACGTAAAACTGACACCGCCACAGTAATCGTCTCGAATGGGACTAACAAGGCCAAGTAAACACCACGTGTCGGTCAGCCCTGTTTACTGCGACTTCAATATCATCATGTAATTGTGTCCCAACATCCCCGGGTGGGCCGGAGCTGAAATAAGAGGATCTTTTTACTGGTAGCCTTTGGTGTATCAGAAGGGTTCTATAAATATGCTTTTCACCCGGTGGGAACCGATTAGGCAGGTATCCCCATGCCACATGTTTTTTAGGAGTTAAAGAGCAACCACCCCATCTGCGCACGTCAGCAAGTATAAAGAATGGGTTTAGCATCAATCCATCGAAAAAAACAATGAATAGGATTATTGCCTATACCTTAGGCCATACGGACATACTTATTTAATATTCATTTAACGTTCTTTTGAATGTGCAGGGGAGTGTGGTGAAGAACCGTGACGTTAAATTGCATCGCACGTGACGATGATGGGTTTCACCAATACTGACACCTGACAACACATAAAACACTAAAAAACAAAGGGCAAAAGTGAAATCTGTTAAGTAGGGCCTATTGCAGCAATTACAAATTAAACACAAACTTGGAAGTAAACCATTTGGTAAAAAATGATAAGGGTAAAATTACTACAAATACGAACTAGCTTTTTACATGAAAGTTCAATGAGTACTGTAAGTATTTTGAACAAAATAGAGAACAAATCTGAAGCAAACATGCAAAGGGTCACATTGAGCAGAACTACATACCAAGCGCAAAACACGAAACAACATTAACACTGCTCAGTACTAATTTAAAGCTAACAGTATTCATACGCTCTATGACAAAGTGAGGTACAGCATTGAATAAAAAGAAATGCAGTGTAGTACAATGCTATAAAAAACTTTAAAGAGAAACAATAATTTCAACTTCAGTTTACAGTCTGACAGTGTTTACATCTCTGAATATTGAAAATGGTATATACCTTGTTAAAAAGCGAGCATGCAAAATGATGAGGAAAATCGTGTTTTTTTTTTAGATACAAATTTTGTATATGCCTTGATAATAGAAATATATTCTAGACATTCTTAGACATTCTAGATATGAAATAGAGAAGAGACTTATTCAATACGCCGATTTGCTGAAACGAGCATATATCATACATTCCTTAAGGACCTTTTGAAACAATACCAATCAGTACAGAACTTTTCCGAGGCTTGTCCGACATAGTAGCAACTAACGGAAAAAGTACCCTTTTAAGACCCTCGGGCAGCATTCACATTAAAACTGCTAAACGGTCTCTCAATGGTGCAATCTGAAAATGTCTTTTGTGAATGGAACAGGTTTGTTTGCTTATTTGTTTGTTGAAAGACGGGTTAACATACTTGCACTTGACCACGTGTTGACTGGCAATATGAAAAAAAAATGCTAACAATTGTTTATGGACATAAGATGGGATACATTCCTTACATATTGCTCCAGCGTAAAATAGCCTGGTAGGATATTCATTGAAGCTGGCAGTAAGTCCGTTAAGTTTTGTTTATTTTCCTTGATTTTCTTGTTTAACCTTCCTAACCTATTATACACAAGATGGAAATTTCATAGAGGGCAAGCAGACATGACACAAACGTATGCAAACTGCTACAAACAGACGAATTATGTAGAGTCAAGCATTAGATAAGTATGATGATAATTTAATCAAAGAAAAAAGCTTTGGTTTTTCGAGGAGCAATCTTATTTTGTAAACTTAACTGAACAGACAAAGAGATAGAGTGTGAATGAACGAAAAAAAAATACCAGGAACGGTATAGAAATAGTTGTTTGAAAATTATTAAAAGAAAAATGGACTTTAACGTTGTTATATTAGCGAAAATATTCACATCTGAATTAGCATCGGTTTTTATTACATTGGATTAAACCATGATAAATAATCACGTGTGCCCTGAATGTAAACTGCATGCCTATTGATTTAGGGCTCATTTCTAAGCATCGTCTTTCAAAATAAGGTTAGCCAAACAATTAATGTTTGCACAGATGAATATGATTTGAGCACTTTGCACAGCAATACGCCGACTATCTAAGTCGGGGTCATCCCACGAGACACTGAGCGAAAAAAAGACCTACGAGTTCAACACTAGGTAAAAACGACCTACGAGTTCGGCATTATAGATGAATGTGTCGCTGTCGAGCATGGGCTTTGTTTGCTTAGGTCAAACCAGTCGTAGCCTTGTCTACTTTACAGTGTTCAGCTCGTGGGCCTTGTTTGCCTAGTGTCGGACTCGTGGGCCTTATTTGCTTAGTGTCGAACTCATTCGCTGTATGACTAGTGGGCTGCATGACTTATGGGTTGTAATGACTCGTGGGTTGTGATTCGTTGGTGTCGAACCCGAGACTTGCACCCACTAAGTCTGGTCTCATGATAAAGTTTGTGATTATATCATTCAAAGCTTACTAAAATTTGAGCTAAAGATTTGTCTGGTGTTTAGAATTCATGTACTTTCTAAATCAAATAATTTTGTGTATCTTTGAATAAAGCAAAGACTATTAAACTTCATTATACGAATATTCACAATGATTATTATATCATTATGTTTTGAATAGCCTTGGATTTGAGGAAATATCAGAACACGAATTTGTCCCTTCCTCCAATTTGGAATAATCTATCTTTGACATAATATAAGGTTTACTTTATCGACATCGATGATACATATTTTGTCAACCTTTAAAAAAATAACAAAACTAGCGAAAAATTAAAAATGCAAATACTAAGTAATCTGATAAGCACACAGGTACACTCTTGAAAAAATGCCTCTGGAATCAAATACGATTAGTACATTATTGCTGCAATTTTAGACAGCATAGTATAGTGTACTTCATTAAAAATATAATGTTCAAATGTTAGAACAGTTTTAGGCTTTATAATTTGGACATGCAGTAGAAAATGTAGATATAAAATTTCGAATGTTCTTTCATTTATCTTCTTTCGGCTTTGGCTTTAACATGTCTGCAAACAGTATGAGGATAACATGGTGAAAGACGTAACATTTATACTAATTTCACGTATTCATTTTTCATAATAACTTAGAAGTCTATCTCCTTTTGGAGAATTTTATTTGACAGAAGAACATGGTACGACACAAAATGAGTCAAAATATAGTTAAATATTTCTTGATCTTTCTGTTTGTTCATTTTCTTCTCCTTCATAGTTTTGTTTTAAAAGATCCGAAAAAGAGTGTCGAATTGAACACTTAAACTGTGTTGTTTATTTTTTTAAAATGCTTTTTTACTCTCGCAATGCAATATACCGGATTGATAACCTTTGCAGCCACGATGGTGTGAAATGTAAAGCATTGTTTAATGCCTTCGTTGTAAATAATTCATTAGTATCCGTGGCAATGAGGAAAGCAAAACATAGTCGGCCGGGTTATGTGAAAAAAAAAAATGATTGTGCATTATGCTTTATTCATCAAAGCGGTATAACGCTTTGTGGCTTGTAGTGAAATTACTGAATCAAAATGAAGTTGTTCCGTTCCTTTGTATTGTGGTGATGCTGCGGTCGTTCTTTTACTAGGGCTTTTTTAAAAACTTTTTTGTTGAAACATGGACTGACTTCAACGGACCGAAAAACTGTCATCATTTAGTTTGGGAATCGTGCCTTCTCGTTTCGATTATACAATACGACGTTGCAAGGCGGCCTCAATTCGATTATAAAGCATTTTAAAAGTTGACAAAAAGTAGGCCCGAAACTTTGACAGAAGTAAACAGCACTATGGAAAGGTGGGAATTGCGGGGGCGCTTTACTGCTTTTCCACTCCGCAACATAAACGACATAACAGGCAACACCTCATTCATAATCTCACAGTTCTTTGTGATGAAACTACTCTGGCCAAAAATGGCTAAAAGCATCATAAAAAAGAAACGACTTCCACTTGATTTATAAAGGTGATAATATGCATGCTCATGACTGGGATTTCTCTATGGGCAAAGGAGCCTCCATAAGCATGCAAACGTACTCTAAGGACTCTTCAAAGTGCGTGCAAACTGCTTGGTTTTTAAGCATTACTTTTCAGTGATATACAATTAGTAACGTATATGCTTTCTTCATTCTCTTCCCTCAAGACCCAAAATGCGTGTCACCGTGCCACCATAAATCACGTGGTAATCATAGTAATTACTTGCGATGCTTCCCACTTACCTATAAAGCTATCCACATTACTTACCGCTCACGTTCCCAACGAAATGGAAACACGATCGTCTTTTAGGGTTTGTTTTTATTTCCGTTTTCAGTTTTAGTCCTGCCTAGATTTTGTTTCGTTTCGTCTTTGACTGATCGGTCTGGCTCTGACGGAAGGAATTCCAAGTAACTGATATGGATAATGTGCCGCTTTTCATCTGATGTCCTTTCAAATGGCACTGAAAATGGAGGGCTTAGGGAATGCGACGTCACATAATATTTCTCTAAAGATCATTAGCTTACATCTCACGATCGTATGGCTACAAGACCACATGGAATGATCACTGACTGCTAAATTGGACTTGAACGTTCTCTCAATCTTTCTCTTTTTATCGTAAAGCCACAAGTTGGACATGGCTGGCTGTCAGCGTGTGGTACTGGGACGGTAGCAGATACACAAAGAACTTGTTCCCTCTGGCAGATGTTTTGTTCTTTTGATATATAGTTTGCACAAATTAGACCACTCGATTTAAATACAAGCAAAAGAAGTGCATCGTTTGCTAACTTGTACACAAGATATTTTTTTTTTCAAAGGGCATACAAGACGTAATTCTTACTGCGTGCGTGTGTGTCATTTGTGTGTTCCGCGTATATACAATTTTGATTTTGGGCGACTTATATCTTTCAACCTTTTAAATCACTTCAGAATGACGATCATTTCTGCGTAAATGGCACCTAGGTTTTCACCTTACAGTGATAAAAGGGTTTGTGTTGTTGTTTTTGTTTGGGCTTTGTGTTGTTGTTGTTGTTGTTGTTCAACTTCAGTTTTGGATATCTGACGTGTTAATTGGTTGTCTACGTAGAAGGTGTTTCGAATCGTATTCCTACATCAAAAAGGGGTTCTGAGAAATAAAGGGGTAAATTAAGGCTAATGGCAAAATGGAGCGACTCCAATTGCTTTCACGGAAAATGACGATGGGATAGCGCGAATTATGGCCGGTAAGGTTGCGCTAAAACTCACGCTACTTTGCCCAGGGGGTAGGTAGTAGACATCTGATGCTATACTGCTTCTCCGCCAGCGTACATGGGTGGATCAGACGTTACATAGTCAACTACAGAATGGAGACGAATATCAATGTACACATCTGAAGTTTTAAAAAAAAAAGATAAATGAAATCATGAACACACACACACACACACACACACACATACACACACACCCTCACACACACGCACGCACCTACACGCAAACACATGTAGGTCCTATGTATGTGAAGGAAGTAAAAACGTTTCGTTCTTGAATCACACGCCTTTGAATGAACAAATTTCGCTGTCAGCGTTGGGAAGCGAAAATCAGCCAATCAGCAGCATTCAATTCGAAGAAAATCCTACAGAGTGCAATACGCACTGACTCACGGTAGGAGAAGACAGGGCCTAACGAAATGAATTATTCAGTAAACGTAGTTCTCAGGTAAAAGCTTTATACCGTCTCATGAATATTAATCATATTTGCTGATTTTTAAAGAAATCAGTCTCTACGCGCTCGGATTTATCTCACGACTGCTACCGCTAACTTTCAAAAAGAGGTATACTCCTCACCTCAGTCACTCGAGAGAAGTCAGTATGGCGAGAATAACGGAGCGTGCCAGAGAAGCGGATAATATTTGAGCTGGGATTATTGAGCCTACAACCAGATGTTCTGACTTTTAAATAAAGGGATGAAGGGATAAAGGAAGGAGGCACAGTAGTCTCAGTTGAAAATTGCTGGCTTGAAGATTTCCCCCTCTAACTCCCCACGCCTGTCTTGCGATGGCATAATACATAATCTATTAACAATGTTTTCGGACATAGTGCACTATATATAGTTCACTACCGAACTATGCTCCGTACCTAGACTTAATCTTACCTAGTTGTCGTCATTAATGTGTTATTTAGCCAGTAGACTTTGATTAGCAGACTAAGATCAAACACATTGAACGGTAGAGGGCGCATTACAATCGTGCTTATTAACATAAGGTACTTAGAAGTCAAATATGGATTCTTATCGATCAACCACGTATTAATTTTATCCACGTAAGATGACATGAATGGATTTGCTATCATTTTGTTCTAATTCTGCTCTATGTACAGCAGTCAACTAGAGCATGATTGTTAATATTTCTGTAATAGTGTGACGAAAAATTAAATATCTGCCGTTTTAAAGGGATCGTATAGTTCTGGTTGAGACCTAATTTCAGGTTTCTAACATATTTTGGTGAGATAATGAGAAACCTCTTATGAAATATGAAAGAGCATGTAATTCCATGAGGAATTCAACGTTTATTTGATGAAAATTGGTTTTGAAATGGCTGAGATATCCAAAACAGAGCAATTCTAGAAAAGTATGGGACCCACACTTTATTACGATCGCTTTGTTTTACTTTGTTTTTGGATGTTTCAGTCATTCCAAACCCGATTTTCATCAAATAAACTTTGAATTCTTCTTAAAATGATATTCTCTGTACTATTTCGTAAGTGTTTTCTTGGTATCTCGCAAAAAGTTAAAAGCCCAATTCTCATCTCCACCAATACTGTATTATCCCTTTAAGCCCATCTTGACTTAACTTTTTGTAGCATTTATGTCACTTTTTCAGCTTTATTGTATTTTTAAACTGTCTATCTTTTACTTTGCATTTGTCTGTTGCAAAGAACTTACATATCCTTTTAATGGCAACAACATGTAGGTGCTCCTTTAAGCATCACTGCCGATAAGGTGCCAGGTAAAAATGGCAGAGGTAAAAATGGCAGAGGTAAAAATGGCAGGGGTAAAAATGGCAGAGGTAAAAATGGCAGAGGTAAAAATGGCAGGGGTAAAAATGGCAGAGGTAAAAATGGCAGAGGTAAAAATGGCAGGGGTAAAAATGGCAGAGGTAAAAATGGCAGGGGTAAAAATGGCAGAGGTAAAAATGGCAGAGATAAAAATGGCAGAGGTAAAAATGGCAGAGGTAAAATTGGCAGAGGTAGAAATGGCAGGGGTAAAAATGGCAGAGGTAAAAATGGCAGAGGTAAAAATGGCAGAGGTAAAAATGGCAAAGGTAAAAATGTCAGAGGTAAAATGTCAGAAGTAATGAGAGCGATTTCGTCGGAGATAAACGTATGAAGAATTATCAAATCCAAACTGCAGATTTGAAGAATGTTTATTGAATTATGTTTTTAAAAGATTTATTTATTTATTTTTATCTATTTATTCATATTTAAAAAAAATATTCTGAGTTTGATACAGCATGACATTCTGATGATACATCAGAAGCAGGTACACAGTGAATTGTCTTATGACTTCTGATAGTGAACAGTTTTTAATGGTTACTCAGCAATGTGAACGCAGGAGGGAATACAGATCATTCTTATTGATACACAGAAAATGGGGAAAAGTGAATATGATACCACTGGCAAATTACGTCCCGTAAAACCATACTGTTGGAAAGACATGCATTTTTCTTCTCTTTTTAATGCGGGGCGTGGACTTTTTCTTGTCTGTATGGTTGAAGATCACCTATTGGAAAGCAATATACCGTGAAGTACCTGGTTTAGCAAATATTTAATCACAGATAATATAACTTTTGAGCCCAGCTATTAGTTAAATTGCATTTACATTTAACATCTTTAATTAAAAAAATAATGATGCGCAGTGTGGGGCACGACATATTTCAATCTGTCTTAACGGATAACGTACTATTATGTTTCTTTGGAAATAGATATTTCTCCTTTAATCATGCTATTAATGAACATCTTTAATTATCATCACACAATGAAGGATTAAAAATCTAGGGCAGCTAGTGTTACTTTATCGGATTGTATACCATGTTGTTATCATGTTGTTCTCGGGGTGAAACCCGGAAACTGTGGTATCATAAAGTTTCATGAATAATGAATATAAGTTCATTTTGCACTACGATATATTCATAAGCATTATGCCCTTCAGCATGGTGTTGTGGAGTTTGCCTGTTATATCAAAGAGGTTCTCTCGCCTTCTTGATGATTATAGTTTAGCTCCTGATGGTTACATGCCATCATCATAATGCATGGTGAATATCAGAATTGTATAAAATCCGCTAGGTTTGTTACATGCTAAATAATTCTGGACTTAGAAATTACTTATATCTGGCTTACGTTACAGTCAACGGGTTTTCCTACGAAAACATTCAGGTTTCGTAGGAGCCTATTTATCTCACAAGGCCTGATCACGACATAATGTAGAAGTAAAATTACAAAACGCAAAAAACAAACTACAGCAGATGTATCGGCAGATATAAGTAAGCTCTTGCAAAATATTTTATTACATTGTTCAAGTATCACATGGAGCAAAAACAAATATCTCGAAGTTTAATGAACACTTTGTGGTCACTTTACAAACTTATGCCTATTAAGACTGGAGACGAACTTTAGCAATAGACTGTTCAGTGAGAGTAAAAACCGATAGTTTGCCATGGGATTTCTTTCAATCATTGTTGAACGAATCCGCAGGCGAAAAAATGTAAATGTTTGATGCCTTTCAAACTTAGCTGTTGCCCCAAAGCATGGGCGTAAATCCATGAACACATCAGTGCCCTGTTGCATAAAACCCTTACCGCTGGACTTACCGCTCCTTTCTAGCGGTAAGTCTTTAAATTAGCGGTAAATTCTATAATCCTTGATGCTGATTGGCTGTGACGCCTAATTTTGACGGTAGTTACCATTGAAATTCAACGGTAAGTTTTATGCAACGGGCCACTGAATCAGGTCAATAGCACCATGAGACCCAGAGATATTCGCAATTGTAGATTTCAAATGGCGACCATTTTGAAATCCAATATGGCGGACATAAAGAGAGAATTTCAAGTGGCCCAATATCTGAAAATGTTTGCAATATGTTAATGTACATTTGTGCCAAATTTGGTGCTTGTATCACAAAATGCACGATAGGTTTCCTAAGCTGCCCCACTAAGAGTATTTAGTGATACCCCTTTATATATAAAACATTTTCGTGTAATTAATGATTTGTTTAACCCCTAATTTGGGGGGATTGGGACATCAAGCGGGGAGAAATGAGACAACCTAGAGTGAAATTGGATAACCATCATGACCAAAGTAGGATTTACATGTCGCGGGGAGAAATGTAACACTGCCCTATTAAATGGCTCTCAGTGGTAACAGAAACAGTAAAAGATCCCTGCGAATTTTTCATACCTGCATGTCTGTTATGAAGCAATTTTATTTTCAGAAGTTTGCACACTTATTAAAATGCCTATTAACATAGTATAGGACCTACCAGATCTACAGTAAGTTTGATATTTTACTGACTATACCTGTAGAGCTGTATAGTGGTTATAATATGTCCATTTTCAGGTGTACCGAGGCTCATCTTTTTACTGATATATAATTGGATTGTTGACTGGCCAAGCATTTTTCAAGTTACTTGAGTGTCCCATATTTCTCCCCGTGTCCCATTTCTCCCCGGTCTCCCCCGTGCTTTATTTCAGAAGGCACGAAAAGCGCGTATTGCGAGAAAGGTGTCAGAAACATGAAGAAAAAAAACAAACTTTTACCTCGTCCCCTTGCATTTCAACATCTAAATTTTTATCAATGGCAATTTTATCTCTAGCATTTTGACCACTGACATTTCGACCACTGACACCTTTAACTCTGACATTTTTACCACTGACATAATTATTTACCTCTGACATTTTTACCCCTGCCATTTTTACCTCTGCCATATTTACCCCTGCCATTTTTACCTCTGCCATTTTTACCCCTGCCATTTTTACCTCTGCCATTTTTACCCCTGCCATTTTTACCTCTGCCATTTTTACCCCTGCCATTTTTACCTCTGCCATTTTTACCCCTGCCATTTTTACCTCTGCCATTTTTACACCGAACCGTCGATAATGCGATCAGAGGCGACAGGTTATTTGCTGACAGCAAAGAGTTATGCCAACAATCAGCTATAAACACTATGTGTGCTGTCACATGTGCTTTAGATATGCATTACACACTGTGCACGAAGTGTTAAAAGCTTGAATTAAGTTTATAAGTCTATAGGGGGTTTGAATTATTAGTATCTTGATACGTTGCAGTCTTTCACTGAGTTCACTTGCATGCGTGTATGTTTGTGTTTGTCTATCTATCTGTCGGTCTAGGAGTCTCAGCCCGTGTCCACGTATCTGTTATGTGTGTACGTTACTGTATGAAATATCAAGATGCTATAGCTAGATCGAGTAGCCTTTATTCTTTCACTTTTTCAATCTACTAATCTCTAAAATATCGAGATTTCTACTACATACATCATAAGTTGTCGTTAGTATAGTTTAAAGAGGAAGGAAAGTTCAAGGAAGTAAGACTTTACTCATCAGGGGGAAAAGAAGGAAAAACTGAAAGAGTGCAATTATGCAGACATATTGTGAACTCGGGAACAAGGAAGGCGACATTGAAGTGTTATTCCAGCGAAAACCACGCCACTTATTTCCGTCGCGAATGTCTGTTGCGACACGCCTAAATCGAATCTGTAGTCTGCACTGTTTAGTTATTCAATTTAGGCGCCGTATGTACTTCGTGTCGCCTTTTGCACTTAGAAGGTGCAACTGAGTCGGCTTTACTTTTTTCTCTTTTTTTCCAGTTTCTTCTTCTGTACTCTTCTTCCACAAAACAGGATTGAAATCTTGATAAAGTGAATGAGTTGAACGGACTCTGGACGAGTTTATCCTTCCCGCGTTTACGCATAGAATGACAAAACGAATTCTGAACAAGTGATAAAAAAATAATAATTTCTCAGTGCTACTATATAACATATCTCTTAATAAACACCTTTGATATTATCATAAATATAACACAAAACAACGAATATTTAGAAAACGACTGATATATTTTTCTTGCATCATGATACTGTAGTGTCATGGCTAGTATAACCTAGCAATGGTAAATTTTAAGAAGAATAGGTTTCATCTGCTGAATAAAAAATGAAAAATACGATTTTCTTGTGTATGCAAACCAATCGCAAATTTGTGGGTGACCACGTGTAATTTTGCGATGATTGCGCTTGCCATCTCCATGACCGTTTCCTTTTTTCTTTTTAAATTTATTAAATGTTTAACGATATTTCGACTAATTTTGTGTCTGTCAAATGAAGTTTTCCAAAAGGAAATGAACTTCTGCATTCATAAATTTCCTTTATCCCCGATTTATGCATTTTCCCCGTTTTATATTTTGGTGATTGTTATCAATAAAAGCAAACAAAAAAAAAAACACTAGAAGCTACACTTCAAACTGTGGTCTATAACTGGGAGGAAAGGCGAGTACCTTGTCAGGGCGCAAATCCTTACAACCACGACTTTTATTATGATCGACAGTAGAGAATTGACTAATGGTATAAAGGCAGCGAGAAGTCATTTAGTAGACGATCCATTGATAACGCGTCATACATGCTGTTCTAATATTAAATGGTATAGGTCTTTCTTTTGTCAAATTTTAATAGAAATTTGGGAACGCTTTGATGAATTCTGACAATGGATAACAGTTTAATGGAAATAAAGAATTGCTTTGAAAAGGGGAAAAAAGAAACAGAGGTATTAACAATATTATTCCAATAGCAAATAGGCCGACTACGTAATCTTGTAACATCTAAACTTCGAGTGTTTGTACTGCACACAAAACGTATGCAAGCGGGGAAAGTTAAGGATCAGCAGTTTCGAATGGAATTATTGGATAGCTGCCGCAGGACTATAATTCCAGCACGAAACGGAACTGTCGTCTTCGCGGCACCACGTTCGTATTGATTGCTACAGACGCACTTCGTTGGAGCTACAATCCAAATACATTAGGGCAGGTCTTATCTAAATAGGAGACAAACCATTAGAGTGCTGCTCATCTTATTTGCATTTGAAAGAATGAAAATATAGATATCTTCCATTCTCCCAAGCTTACAGTTACCATAAATCTCATGAGAAAAAAAGGACATATGTTTAAAATATCTTTAATCAAATGAAAAATTGAACAATTTTCCTGGAGAGTCATGAACAACTTTTTAATGTCGATGTTTAGACACCATTTGACATGATTTGTTATTGCATTAAGAAGATATTTTGAGTATGTTCAACCAAAACTAAACGAAACAGAGACAAAGCAACAAAAAAAAAAGTCGTGATCAGGTCTTTTATTTGAGCATCAGCGGGAATCTGACATGTATTTAAAGGCATTTGTTAATGTTTTTACTTCCATTAGCTTTGTTTATTTTGCATATGCATCAGCAAAGGTAAAAGGTAAAGGAAAACATTGATAATGATTTATGAAGAATTGAAGGTTAGGTAGCTGTTCATTAAATATATATATATATATATATATATATATATATATATATATATATATATATATATATTTGCCATTTGGGCATTAGTGCTTCAAAATAGTTCTAAAATGTGAGACAGGGATAGAAACAACCAATGTAAAAGTGTTAAACAGTATAATGAATGTTAAGTATTGTTAAGTATACAAAATGTGAACAATAGTTATAATAAAATTGTTTCTAGAACAAACCGTCTACAGTTATGGTCTACTGAGAAAAATAGTGATCATCTCCTTATGTTTGAGGACTTAGAGCGAAATTTTTTATACGGTATATATAGGATATTTTGTGACACAACTGACCTACACATAAGCATCAAGTGATAACTCGAACATTTTTAACTAACTGCTCCCAATGGTAAACAAAACATCTAATTTAGCAATCAAGATGCATGGAGACTGAGGACAAAACGAAGGAGTGATGAAAATAATTGTGGTTATATTCCACCATTTGCAAGGCTCTGTTTCAGTTCAGTTTCATATATTGTCCATCCAACATCCAACAAAGAGTACAACAAAGTACAAAGTGTGCGTTACACCATCACATTGTTTGATCAGTTTGAAAAAAAAACATACATAACGCAATATGAATTGTAAAGCATATGATACAACTAGATAGAATAACTGCATGAGAACATACATAATACATAGTTACAACAAAGTCCTCGGGACAGGCTGCTTTCTTTCGTTATAACCGAACAATATAGTGTATAAAGATGGACCTGGAGGGCATTTCATGAAGCATTTTGTCCGACAACTTGTCGGACAAAATTTGCTTTCAGCCAATCAGAAGCAAGGATTTCAGTAGTTTTTAACAGTTTGTCAGACCAAATACCTGACAAATTGCTTCATGAAATGCCCCCCTGAATTTCGATTTCGTTGTAACCGTTTTCGTTGTACGGGGGTTCACTGTAATTAAAACCTCGTTCGAACCCTGCGCGCCAGGTTGTGATATTGTACAATGATGCATTATTTTTGTTGCGCCACGGAGAGGTTCGTACGATATAACCCACACTCATCATGCCCTAACGTAATGTACTATCGTGTACACACAAACATACACACACGCGCGCGCGCGCACACACACACACACACACACACGCTCACACACAACTCACGTGCGATCAGTGGTTCTGATATTTCACGTTTGTATAGCGAGCGATAGCATTATTACACTATCAAATGACTGCATCATGTTTTCTCCAAATGTCAGAACACCTCCTAAAGCGATTCAATCAATGATGGGGACCTATTTCCCCTCTCAGTGTTTTAGAGCACCTCTTTCTTTATTCCCCCAAGACACACTGCACATAGAAGGTCACGTTCATTTGAAGCCTGCCTATCCCAAATCAAACAATGTTGGAAGTCCTCTACACCTCCATTTGTCAAGCTGACAGGACAAAAGTCTGTACGTCGGCCTGATTTATTTCCTTTCCTCCTTTTCCCCCTATTATTCCTCCATAGTTGTAAGTTGAGGTCTCCTCGGCCCTGTCACGTTCGTCACTTTGCGGCGATCTTTGCAGATTCTCTAACTTTTGACGCCAAAGTGCGTGCAGACTTGAACCTGTAAAAAGCCCATGGGTCTGTCACTCGACGGTGTAGATCCAGAGATGTCGATCATGGTTTCCTTTATCAGCGTAATATTTCCACACCTCATTTGCAATCCACGTAGTGACGGACAATTACTTTAACACACGCTTTACTATATCATGTGCCCTGGGCCGAATTTTGATGGACGTACATACGCTCAAAATATATATTAGTGATGTAAACAAACGCGTCGGAAAATTTTGCTCTCATATACCCAATCAAACTACTTACATTAACCTTGATGTTCTCTTTAAGCTTGCTGTATATTTTCGTTCTGATAGGTTACCTGTAACTCATAAACACGAGTCCGTGCTATTGTATCGTTTATTGGTGTGAGGTTGAAATAACAGCGCAGTATAAACTCAAGCTGTAATAGGGATTTTACGATTTGGCTCATAAATGATTCGAGAACCGGAAAATAAGAAAAAGTGGCTGCATCGTCTTAACTACTTCAAAGCGAAAAGCACAGGGTGGATATGAATAACCCATCATTTTATCAAAATTCATTTCACACTAAAGACAGAGTTTATTTCAAATTGGTATGCTGTATTGAAGAGAATAAATAACGTAACTAGAAAGTGCTCGGAGGGTAGACATATAAAACAACTCTGCTCACCCCTTCCCACCCCAAGCCGTGTAACTGATGCAATCATTTCTCTTCATTTCGTTAAGAAATAGCTGTACTGAACATGCTGAATAATTGCCGTATGGATCCCAGATTTATTACGCGTAGGGTTTGGGGTACCACGTATCGTCACCCTAAGGATCTGTAGCTTGTTTATTCTAAAAATATAACACAAATCCGCCTAATTCTTACCTCAAATATGTCATAAATACTGCAGTTTTGAATGTCGTGACCGTCTCGTTATTTATGAATCTCCGTTTTAAAATAGCGCAATTTTAGTGCGTGCGTTCCGTTTTCTTCGCGCAGCTAAAAAGGGAACCTTGCGATCGGCACCCCCTCCCCTCCATAGGTATACACTTGAATTTCACAGCATAGGTAATACACGTGAATTTCAAAGGCCATAGGTAATACACGTGAATTTCACAGCCATGCGTCGTTACTGAGCGGATGTGTAATTTTTAGCTTGGTTTGTTTGAGTTTGATTTTCGTTTCTTCGTTTTTATTAGTGAGGTTCACACCTAGGTCCCTTTACCTTAAGGTTTTCTAAACCTCGAGGTTTTGTAAACTACGAGGCACTAAACTCCAAGTTAGCGTAGATGTAGACGCATGTAGTTTAGAAAACCACGACAAAACCTTAAGGCGAAGACACCACGACAACACCACAAGATTTCTTAGGGTGTTGTCGTGGTTTAAGCGCGTAGTTTAAGCGCGCTGTGGCAGCGCGCTTAAACTATGACAGATGTGAACGGAGTTTTGTTAACCACGACACTCAGTTTTTTCCACAATAGTGCGCAACCCTATGTGCAAACTAGGCGCCCTTTCTTTTCTATCGTAGTTATCTTTACCTCGAGGTTTTGCTAACTGCATGTAGGTGTGAACGGCATCGAAGTTTTGTCGTGGTTAGGGGAACGCATTTTTGCGCTCGTAGTTGGTATAACTACAAGTTTTTGGATAGGTGTAGACATGGCTATTGTCTTTATAGGTAATGACACTTAATCCCGCGCGTACCTTTTCGTTCTATACGCAAACAGCCATGATACGCAGGGTGCCGATGGGAAGGTGCCCTGCCGATAGATGGTGCCCCAACCATACTTAGTGACAGCTTTGTGTGCGGGTGTGTGTGTGTGCGCGCGTGTGTGTGTAATGAGGGTTTTTTTTTGTGAAAGCTTACTATGCGCACTCACGGAGGACGCGTCTTTAGTATTTACAAAGAGATTATACCACAAGAGGGCGTAGTCCAGTGGGGAGGCAGCCGCGCGAGGAAGCTGCCATTTCGCGTTGTGGGAGCCGCCATTGCACGGATCCTGTACAGTTATTAATCAGTAGATGGCAGCGCACTGTTTAATGCGCTCGACTTGAATATTCGGCGCAGTGACCTTGCGTTGTTTTATTGTGACGTCACAATGGTCATGTTTAAGCGTCATAATGGTGCTGATGTTGTTTGATTTTATGATGTGAGTGGGAATGTACGCGAAACAAACGTCATAATGCTCAAGTACCGTCTAGTCTACACCCAAGTTCCCACTGTTTATTTTGCGAACAACAAAAAGGTCTGGACTCTACCAAATGGTTCAAATGATATGATATCATCGTAAAAACTAATATTTAAACAATTAACCACATTGTGATTCTGAAAATGAAAATGTGTAATGAAGAATAACATATCATTCCATATATGATATGAGAAGATATGATTTGAACGTAGACTTAGATCCAGTGCCAGGAGCTGAGTGTGCGCTCCCTCTTCAATTTTGGACGCACTATTTGTACGCACGCGTATGGCGACTACTTACTCTATAGGTATAATCTCTTTGAGTATTTAAAACTACAGGAAGTACCCGGATGTCCCTCTCAACGCTGTATCCTGGAAATGCAATTTGAATCCCCACCTCACGAAATTATCTATGCTATCATGAAAGGATATATTTAGTGGAACTAAAAATGGTCTGCAAAATTTTAATTTTTCGTATGATTTTTTTCTTGTGTTTTTGTTTTGATCTTGTTTTTTTGATTCTCGAGCGCTCCTTCTCATTTTACATTTTAAGCAAGTGTTTAACATCTTGTCATAAAAGAAAAAATTGTTGATGGAGTTACTTACGTAGTATAAGCGTTCCCGGCATTCCACGACAGCTCAAACGCTTTACGTGCGTGATAGTCTGCCCTCTCCAGTTATTAACCCTAAAACGGCCGGGGGGGGGGGTGAATCAACTCCCCCCACCCCCCCCCACCCCGACATTTTCCACAACTATTCCGCGGCGTGAAACTTTTTGACCACGCCGCTCACTGACTTTTTACTTTCAAGTCTCGCACATCTTTTTTTCGCGAAAATCTGGCATACCGTTACGACGCTGCACGACCTTGTTAGACACATGCTTGTTAGACCGAAAATGTTCTTGTGAATTCTGTAAAGGTGCGAAGTTCTTTAGTCTTAATGCTGTTGAAGGACAGGGTAAAAATTGTAGTCGCCCTTAAGACGAATGGTCATAGCAAATTACCAATGGTTCAACCATGCATCTTACAATATTGCTTGTTAGTCACTTAGGCGCAGTTGCTTGGTTCGTAGACTTTTTTTTTTCTTTTTTGGAGTTATAAATGCTTGTCTCAGCGAGGAACACTTCCTCTTATCACTGATACCGAGCGGGGTTCTATATTCTTTGGATATTTTATGAACATCTGAATGTCCCATACAGTGAGTGAATAAACTTGTGTAAAACACATAGGACCTATATGTGGAAAAAAAAAGAGACTGAAAAGAAGACTTATGGATCAGTGAGGATGGGTGGGGTAACTCATGCCGATAATTATGATCGAGGGATATGCTGAAAAACTATTCACCTCACCTTTTCTTCTCTTGGTTCCCTGCAGAGCGCTGTCCTTAATTGGATTATCAATGTTTCTAACATGCTCACAGCCATTATTAATCACACATTTGGAAAAAGAGTTCCACCCGAGAGCGATTACACATATTGCTATGGGTGACTGTCCGTGAGCAAACTCGGTCATTTTTCTCCTCTGAGCCCGCCTTAACATCTACACGCGTTTAGCAAACGAGTGATCATTCTAAAATTAAGCAAAACTAGACGAGACAAAACAAAGGTAACAGATGCAAACAAATCAAATAGCAGATACAAGGGGAGAGGAGCGATTACACACATTGCTATAGGTGACTGTCCGTGAGCTAACTCTTCGCACATTCTCTCCCGTTATTAGCCTAACCTAACATCTTTAAAGTGTGCTTCGCGAATCTTTCTTAACTATCAACAAAAAACAAAAACAGCTATAAACTAGGTCAAAAGCTGACACCAGGGGAAAAAATAAACATGCGTAAATACTAATTGCTAATAATATAGTTCGTGTAACTTCACACTTATGGCTCGATAATGACGACTTTTGTAGACGATTGATTTATCTTATTTCGTGTTCGTGTAAGACAGATCACTATCAAAACGAACAGTTACCCCTCCTGAACACACACACACACACACACACACACAAGAGGAAATCTTGAGGAGACAGTATTCCGTTTGGTGTAAGACGAAAGAACCGTGTTTAGCAGTTAAGCAAATCCGAGCATTTTTAAACTGGGCTGTAAAAAAAAAAATAATAATATCAGAAGACTTACCCCTCATTTTCATTTCTTCCAGCACATGAAGAGACTCTTGGCTACTGGAGTGTATAGATGAATGCGACTTCAGAGCAGTGTAACTTATGGCGGCCATTACTGGGGAGCTACCTAAGAAGATAAAAAAAAACAACAACAAAAACACACACTTTCAATGGGTATTACAATGAGCCAGGTGCGTTGGTATGTCAGTGCATAAATTATCTTTTGTCAGGCATACTTGAAGTCCCCCAGTTAGAAATTACCACACTTTATCATACCTTACCACACTTACCATACTAGAACTTTCGACACGGACACATTGACTGGTAGTGGCGTAGCCGCAGGCGGTCGTACGGTAGCTCGTACCTTTTGTACGTAGCCCTGGGCTATATGCTATACGTTAGAACCAATCTACAATAGATGTGAACCTACCTAGCTACACCTCCACTGTATATGCATAAAATACACATACGATCTTGATTGCTAATTCGAGCTACCGTACGGCCGCCTACAGCTACGCCATTACCAGTCAATATGTCCGTGTCGAAAGTTCATTTTGCCCTAAATAAAACTGACTGTTTAGACCGTGTTTCAGGCAATTATTTATATGAGTGTTGTGAATGAGGTGAGTACTCACCGATGAAAACTCCTATGTATTCCTCCATTCCGCATTCCTCTAGAAAAGTACACACCAAATCCGAGTCATTACTACACCAAAATGGGTTACTCACAATGAGGGGGAAACGACACCGTATCAGAGTGAAATTGTGATCTTTTGAATCGGAAATCCGTGTCATTTTGCTGGATTAGATTGTACCTAACTGACCCCATTTCCGAGTCAAATATGACACTTTCCGAGTTAATTTGACGCCACAGAAATGACTCGGAAAGTGACTCGAAATCCGAGTGAAACCATTTGACTCGGAAGTCCAAGTAGCTTTCACTCGGAAGGAGTTGACCTTCAGCTGGCGCCATTTCCGAGTAACATTTCACACGTTCCGAGTAATTTTTGACGCCGCAGAATTAAGAGTGTTCTTAAAACATCTTTTTGTGTATGTGTGTGTGTCGTTTGTTTTTTTTTTTTCGTCTTTACGTCATGACAACATATCCTCCGAAAGACCGACTATCTTTTATATAAAATGCAAAGACTACAAGGCAAGGAGTACTATATCATTGCTAGCGTTCGACAATGAGCGTATGGGTCATTGCCATTTCCTTCAAGAATAATGTCTTCAATTCCATGGAGCATAATAGTTCTTATGAGGCAAGACAGAGATAAAAAGGTAGAGAGATATGCGGATGAACACATAGTTCAGTAGCTAGATACAGAAAGATATAGGTAGACAGGGGAAGAAAGAAAGAAAGGAAAAAGCAAGTTGCTTTATGATGCAAGTGAACTTTCATGTTCTGAAGTCCGCAATAAAGACCTGAGTTGATTAAATTTGGCCCGAACGGAAGCGAGTTTGATTTCCTAATGTGTGCGTGTGACAGAGACGTCTAATGTCACAGCCATATAGTTTTGAGATGTAACTTCAAACTTCGGTTTTTGTTTTTAATTATGTTAGAAGTTTTGAGATGGGAGATCATCGTGCTTTAGGTCTCTTATCTAATTAGCGATCGGCACAAGGGAGAAATACACTGTGGTTCCGCACATCGTAAGTGATTTCCTTGATTGCCATTTTGTCAATTGCTTCTCCGATCGCGAAGATAGCTTCTAGAACCTCAAGAGAACAATCTGTATCGTGATTGCACATCATTCTGTCATAACTTTCCATTCATGAGCAAATGATAGAACGAACAAAATAAAAACAAAGTCAGAAAACTTATACGTGTAAAGAATATTTCAAAGAAAGTGAAAGCATTCATTTTGACATGGCCACATGATGCCATCCAGTCTCACTATTACAACGCGGTTGATAGGACATTGACTGCATTAATATTAACATGGAATAATCTTCCTCTTTCAATTAAGAACCGTGATTGTATCCACCAGTTTCCTGAAGAAAGGTCGAAAGATTCCCCCTCGCCGGAGAAAAGTTTCACTTATTTCATGTCATATCATCTATAAACTACTTTAATCAACCCTACATACATAATGTGGTATAGTAGTTTCATTCGTCATAATCATATGGCACTGTCATGTTATAATGATTATGATGTAAGCATGTTTATGCGTATGTGTAAATGTACACATGTGATGTATGTGTGTATGCATTTAGTATGTGTGTGTTTGCGTGTGTGTGTGTGTATGTATGTATTTATGTACGTGAGAATGTATTTACATTTTTCTTTGTCTATCTGTAATATAGTACATACAAGGATCTTCGTTATGTTCATGATGATATGCATTTATGTGTGTATGCATGTGTGTTAGCATGTGTCGGTGTGTATGTTTCTACATGTATTGCTTGTAAATAATGAAAACATCAGATTTTTTGTTTGTTTCCGATGAACAATCAGATTCTTTGAAGCTTCATATTGCATTAATTCATTTCAGTATTATTATTTCACTAAAAGTTCATTAGCTAACATAGCCTAACAAAAACAAAAACAAAGATATTAATTACAAGTCTTGATTCGCTCAGCACGAACAGCTATCTTCAATCTTCTTCAGCCATTCTTCATTTTCTGTGGCCATCACTATATTTGATATATTCTAAACTCTCCATATTTTATGATTTCCAGCTTAAGTGAGCCTATAGTATCGGAGGAGAGTGCGCCCCGTTGTGTTGCCCATTTCCTCCGAACACACATGTAAACGTGTTTGCCATTGTGGTTAGAGATTAATGCAAAATTCTGGAGAGTCGGATTTTTATGGCCATTAAGGATTTTGATGTAATCTACTATGTTTACGCCTCTGCCGAAATCATTGGATCCGTTCATGCTTCCATTTATGATTTATTTACAAAAACAAACGATAAAATGTGGTTTGAAGCAGTGTTTATTTTTTCCTGGAATTCTTCTGGAATCCCTCACTATTTTCTTTCAATAGATTTTTGTCAAGTGATTAAATACAAATAAGTGCAGCGGTGATATATGTTTCCAGCTTACTTTGGGGATTGGTGGAGCAGGTAAAAGCGTGGAGCATGCTCCATGGTAAAGGCAATCTTTTCTGCCCAGCAGTTCATCATTGCGCAGGCGCAAAACAACTGTCGGGCAGGGTCATCAGGAGAGAGGAAACGATTATGACAATATATACCTATGATCTTCTGCAGGTGGCGCCAGAGAAGTCGTGCAACTGAGCAACGATCTCATATCGAGCAATGATTTAGTGGCGAAGGGATTTTGTTAGCAACCGCTTTTCCTTTATTCTGTTGTGTTGTTTTTGCTTTTAGGGGTTTAATACATAAAAAATATTTTCCACACACAGAGGCAAACAAACACCTACCCACACACACACACACACTCACACGCACACACACACACACACACACACACGCACCCTCGCACACACACACAAACACAAACCCACCCGAACATGCTTACACGTTATCCATCTTTCGTCATCTTTAATGCTTTAGTCTTCTTTCTACCTTTTATTTTTATCTAGAGTTCTAGGTTTCCGTTAAACTAAAATGTATATATTCGTTCATACCCAGAAAAGTGAATATATATATATATATATATATATATATATATATAATCATAACTGTGTGTATGTATGGCTTTGCTTCGCGAACGAAGATTTAAGGAAGTCCACGTTTGCTGTAGGCTCGAAAGTGACTGATGAGTCCGATGCGGGACAGGCAGGCACGGTTGCAGCGGTTGCACGGGAAAGTCGGTTGGTTGATGTCGGATGTTGGGTTTTTCCTCGAAGGCGGCTGTTGCTCGTCGAACAGTAAGGCGCCAAGATGTGCGATCAGAGGCGATAGCAGCCCACCGTCGGTGATCGATGTTGCAGGTGCTCAAGGTTTTTTTCAAGCAGTCCTTGTATCTCTTCCTGGGTCCACCTCTGTCTCGGTGTCCAGAAGAGAGCTCACCGTACAGCATGACCTTCGGAAGGCGATGGTCTTCCATTCTCGAGACATGACCAGCCCAGCGCAGTTGAGTTTTCATCAGTGTGGCTTCGATGCTAGTAGTCTCTGCCAGCTCAAGAACTTTGATGTTGGTGACAAAGTCATTCCAGTGGATGTTTAGGATGAAGCGGAGACATCACTGGTGGAAGCGCTCAAGAAGGCGTAGGTGATGCCGGTAGAGGGCCCATGACTCGGATCCGTACAGGAGAGTTGGTAAGACAACGGCTCTGTACACGCTGATCTTTGTCTGCTTTTTCAGGTGGTTATTTTTCCAGACTCTGTCGTGCAGTCTACCAAAGGCGCTGCTTGCCTTAGCAAGTCTGTTGTCAATTTCTTTGTCGACTCTTGCGTTTGATGTGATGTGCTGCCGAGATAAGTAAATTGATCTACTGTTTTGAGTTCTGTTTGCCCTATGGTGATGTGGGGGACTGGTAATCCTGTCGAGGAGCCGGCTGATGAAGAACCTCGGTGTTCTTCAGGCTTACTTCAAGGCCAAATGCTTTAGCAGTAACTGCGAAGCAGGACGTTAAGCGCTGGAGAACAGACTCTGAATGAGCAACAAGAGCGGCATCATCTGCGAAGAGTAGCTCACGGACGAGTAGCTCATGCGTCTTGGTGTGAGCTTGCAGACGTCTCAGATTAAATAGACTGCCATCTGTGCGGTACCGGATGTAAACAGCATCTTCGTTATTGAACTCTTCCATGGCTTGTTTGAGCATCATACTGAAGAAGATGGTAAACAGGGTCGGTGCAAGAACACAACCTTGCTTTACACCGTTGTCAATTGGGAAGGGTTCGGAGAAATCACTGTTATACCTAACCCGGCCTTGCTGGTTTTCATGCAGTTGGATGATCATATTGAGGAACTTCGGGGGACAACCAAAGCGCTCCAGAATTTGCCAGAGTCCTTTGCTACTCACTGTGTCAAAGGCTTTGGTTAGGTCAACAAAGGTAATGTAAAGTCCCTTGTTTTGTTCCTTGCACTTTTCCTGAAGCTGTCTGAGGGCAAAGACCATGTCAACAGTTCCTCTGTTTGCGCGAAAACCACACTGAGATTCTGGGAGAACACTTTCTGCGACACTAGGCGTTAGTCTATTGAGAAGAATTCGAGCAAGGATTTTCCCGCAATGGAAAGCAGCGTGATTCCTCTGTAGTTGGTGCACTCTGATTTCTCTCCTCTGTTTTTGTACAGGGTGATGATAATTGCATCCCGAAGATCTTGAGGTAGTTGGCCTTGGTTCCAGCAAAGCGTGAAGAACTCGTGAAGCTTGATGTGTAGGGCTTTTCCACCAGCCTTCCATACCTCTGGGGGAATTCCATCCACACCTGCTGCTTTGCCGATTTTCATTTGTTCAATCGCTTTAAGTGTCTCCTCGAGGGTAGGGAGTTCATCCAGCTCAGGTTTAAAGAGCTGTTGGGGAATCTGGAGCAGGGCAGATTCTTGTACTATGCGGTTGGCACTAAAGAGCGACTGAAAGTGCTCTGAGGATGGAGGTCTTGTCGTTGAGGAGAACTTCGCCGTCTGCGCTACGAAGAGGACTTTGAACTTGGTGTGAGGGACCATAGACACTCTTCAGTGCCTCATAAAAACCCTTCAGGTCGCCAGTGTCGGCACAAAGTTGAGTTTGTTTGGCAAGGTTTGTCCACCACTCATTCTTGATCTCTCGAAGTTTGCGCTGAAGGTGACTGCATGCAAGACGGAAGGCACTTTTTTTCACTGGACAGGATGGATTCGTGAGATGAGCCTGGTGGGCAGATCGCATCTTAGCAAATAGCTTTTTTGAAGACTATAATTTGTGGTAACGTAATAAGGCATCGGTTTGATACCTCACATGTCGTCATACTAAAAATCGTTATATTTCTAATTTCATGTAATTAGCATAACGCAACGCAAGGATACTATATTTTCAGGGCTTTCAAGACTTTATCCCAACTCGGACATTAGTTATCAATATCGATCATAAGCCATTTGCTTGTACCAACATCATTCAATGCATTAGATTTCACCGTGTTCCCAGCGAGAATTCTGACATTCCTATAGAAAATATTCAAATACAATGCATTTGAGAACAGCTAAAAGGAAGGATATCTCAATATTTCTATTGTTTTGCATATGAAGTTAAACCCAAATTTACTTTAATCGGTAGATGACTACTGACAAATTGCATAAAAGGCACGCTGAACTATTAACATTCCATCATTCACGTATTTAAAAAAAAAAAAAACCACTGAAAATGTTCAACAGTATGAATAATTCTCCTGTCAACTGTATAGAGAGACAGGGAGGGGAAAGGAGGGGGGGGGACGAGAATGTTAGAGATGCGATTGCCTGTGTATTATTTCAATTCTAATGTCTTTCAGCATGTCCAAATTCCACGAATAGCTATGGAGAGCAGAACTTGAACTTGTAAGGGAGACCGGTGCGTGTCTCGTGTTTGTGTACGTTGCGCCTTTGCAAGCGACAGCAGACAAATCTGTTTATGCACTTGTGGGGCTGGTGTTGATGTCAGATGCAGGAGTACATCACTTTCTACTGACGCACACGCTTGTGTGTGTGTGTGTGTGTGTGTGTGTGTGTGTAGCTTCCTTAGCTGCCTTCACGTAGTATTTAAAGTGTATAAAGACTTCATCAATGGAGTGTGATGAAGTTGATGACAAAAACGTATGCACTCTCTTTCTTTCATTCAATCAAACGCGAGAGAAGCAGAAAGGGAGAATACAATAGACGTTTTCACATCAGCCCGATGTTTCGAAATAGCGCGCTATTTTCTGACTTGGGAAATTAAAAAATATCTCGGGCTTGGATTTTCATCGGGCTGATGTGAAAACGCCTAATGAGAATGTGACTGCCTTGGTTTGCACTTCTTCCCTTCTTCTTTCTAATCGTCCATTCAACTCCAGTGTCACACTTAACTTGATTGACAGTGTCAGACATTGGAAAGAGTGATGAATGTGAGGATGTCACGTGTAGAATCGGATGAGAATGTTGAAGGAGGAAAACAAATAGAGGTAATATACGCCCACTTCATGCAGTGCACCAGACAATGACGGTAATGAGTGAACGTTCTTTTTTAGGTCCTTGCAGGAATTAATTGCCTCATCTGGTATGTGAAGTACGTAATCGACATTTTCCCTCACTCACTTACTCCATCTCTCTGTCACAATTCAAGCACTCACATGATAACACTGAGTGCTCTATAGCATCCATCACAATTACTATCCTCGTACTGCGACCCTCAGTCTCTTTTTGAACTTTCTCAGTGTTTGCATCTGGACGTCGAAAGCAAATTCGATATTACGTAGAGAAAGCAACGGCAAACCGATCCGACCAACGGAAAGTGTAAGTAATCAGGAAAAACTTTATCCACAGTAATCGAAGAAGGGAGATCACGAGCATGCACTGATCGTTCCAGCCCCTTCAGTCAGTAGTGTCACATTCAGCGCTTTTGTGAATCAAGTTTTCTTCCATCTTTATTCGTTACTTAACGCGTGGCCTGAGAGGGACTTGCGCAGCATCTGTGATGTGAAAAATCTAATCGCTCCTGTGTGTGTTCTTCAAGCACCGTGCACATTCATTTCATCGCAAGGAAAGGCCTGGAGGGCATTGACTCGACGCACTAACGGTTCAGTCCATATATCCCCCATCCCCGAGTTCAAGGCCGATAGATGTTTCATCCACTGTGCATGGGTGCGCAGACCTGGGCAATGAATCTAACACCGCGCGCCTCATCACGTGATATTCCCAGTGGCGCGAAGGGTTTTGTGAGAGCGGAGGGATGGTCGTTTGGAGGCGCCGTCTCGTGATATGACTCCCCTCTCGCACTTTCTGCCACTTTAAGTGATTAACGGCCACGCCTTCGAACGGTTAACCAATACTTCACCTGGTTGTCACCGGAGAGTCAAGTGTACTTTCAAAAGGAAGAGGGAAAACTAAACCGTACTGCAAACTACCCTAACGTAACTTCGGTCAGACAATGTCTGTCTTTTGCATAGAATAAGAAACGATCTGGCGGCTAGCCAGGATGATTATACCAGGATTGTCTAAGTTGACCCGTCCCGTATAGGCCCAAAATTCAAATATATATATATATATATATATATATATATATATATACATATATATTCAGAAGGGTTGTGGGAAAGTAATATAATATATATTAATATATATATATATATATATATATATATATATATATATGTTATACAATTAATCGTTCTCGTGCTTCTAGGCTACTTCTATATTTGTAATGTTTCTTCTGAAAAGTAGTACTAGTACACAGCACAAAGATTTGCTTGATCTTCGGATTTAAAGTTATAGCAAAAGAACAGCTTACGGTATATATACTTTTTCTTTACTTTTTGTGAATATGCGAAACGTCTTCACATGTAAACATACATTAGGGAGGTGTTGGTCAGTTATTATGGATACAAAGGGAAGAAAAATCATGTGAACGAAATATCATCTCTGGAAAGAAAATGAGTTCTTTTCTCATGAATTGAATTATTGAAACTGCACTGGTCTTGCCCTCGAGACTCTGTGGACAATTCCAGCACATTTATTATCATATTTCTCTTCACATGATTCAATACATACTAAAAAAAGACAGACAAACAAAATACAAAATAATATAATATAAAGTGGATCAGGACAAGCAAGCTTGCGAGATCTACAGAATAGACTGTAATCTTCATAAGATGTGAAATTATTATGAAGGGACCGCAAAAGCAACCTAGGACATAAAGTACTGATGACATAACTATGATATGAAAGCTAAAATAGCAAGGCACAAAGGGCAAAAGAAGTAAAAGAAAAGAGAAGGAAAGAAAAAAGACGAAGGAAAACAAAAAGAATAAGAACTAAGTGAAGTAAAAGCTGGCATATAAGTACACAAGTATACAAGAATATACCTACCATCCAGGTCATAACGAATTCAAAGTATGAGAACTACGGTGTAATCATTAAATGGAAGCATAAACGCTGAAACAACAGATAAAGCAAGCGCACATTTCAAATTGATCTGCCATGCATTAAGAGAGGATAATGTAAAATAACAGGTTAAAGGGTGCTAGTCAGACAACTTATTATCATTCCGTAGCATTGTTCGAAGTTTTTCTTCGAAAATTACCATAGAAGAACATTTGATTAAATCTCCGGAAGAATCATTCCAGAATTCGGGTCCGGTAGGAAAAACAAAAATGAGTTCTGAGCTAAGAGTGTGCGAGTAAATGGAAGGAAAAATGAATCTTTTTTGTCTTGTGGGGTAAGCGTAGACTGCACAGTTTTGCTGAAACATATGCGTAAATATGTCAGGCAACCGAAGGAAATTTCCGAAACAAAATATGTTTCTTTTATAGGTGAAAGACAGTGAAGCTTTGGAGATTTCTGAATTGATATCAGTTTTAACATTAATCTGTTGAAGAAGAAAAAATGGCTATACGTTAGTCTCTTCCAGTCATGATGGTCTTTTATTGTGCTTCTTTAGTTTCTATAACAGCAAACGAACAAGAATCTTTAGTTGTAGGGGGAAAACGTGCAATGGGCATCCCTCTGTGAAACACGTGCCGGTATTCATGGAGGGATTTAATGCTGTCATTCGCCAGTCAAATTGTCGGCACCGGGTCTCTTCTTGGCGAGGCAATGCACTTCCGTCTGGGAGGCCAGAGAGCCGAGTCAAAACCTTCGGTAATTGATCGCCTTGTCCGCCTTCCGATCCCACAAGATTGAGGAGGATCAATCGATGCAGAGCTGACGGGATCAGAGATCAGCGGATTGATATCGCTCCCCCAAAGGATGGCATCTTTCCTTCGTTCTGTTCTGGTGGGTTCTTTTCTTTTTATTCACCCTTCCATCTCATGAGAGGGTCTGGGAGTGTGTGACAGGGGCTGGAAGCAACCGGACACGTCTGGAAATAATGCATTAGTGAGGATCAATTGCGAAGGGTTTAATCGGACGATTTGTTATCGAGAGTTGCAAACGACGCCCTCGTCATCTGGTAGTCTGGCGGTTTCTTTATCGCAACAGGTTGACGGTTTCGGCCGCGTTTAGAACTGTTCGGATATCTATCCTTGCAAGGTACTCTTAAGTCTTGATAAGACAAGACCGATATAGAGTGAATATACTCTCTTCGTCTGGGCTGAAATGTCTGTAATCTGTCGCTTTTTAGGATTGGAATCTCGAGGAAGGAAGTAACGCGATACATAAGCAGTAGCGGGAGATGATGCTCTTTCGTCAGCAGAAGCCAGAACCTCACCTGAGGAAGGGAGAAGGGAACGTGTCAACTGAGATAAACAAGTACGATATCAGCAAGAACGGACATAGGTATTTAGACGTCGAGCTGGCTAAATAGATGGATAACTAGGTGTAATACTAAAAGGTGAACAAACTGACAAACTATTTCGGAAAAAGCTAAGATGCTACAGAGAGATAAGTAGAAGCAAATACTTATAGATTGTAGATAGACCCAAAAAAGAAGGAACTCCACTTTCTTTGTCTTCCTGCTTTGTGTGTACGTATTTACAATATAAGTGTGCTCGCTTCTTTATAAAGTGTTTGTCAACTGATGGAGATCATTTGGATTTCATGGAAGTCTTCATGATATAGGACGCACGAACGTGAATACACATTTTTCTGTTAGAAATGGCTGTTGAGATGTGGACAAAAGTGAAACACTGAACTCTCTCTGAACCGCCTCCCAGGCCTCTGTTGGCAGCTTTTTAGAAGATTTAGGCTTCAACCCGACAGCTTTATCTATACATTGTGTATAAATGCTATATCAAAACAGGAGCACGAATCATACAGCCCAGGAGTCATATAGCCCATGAGTTTGACACTTAACAAAGAAGGCCCATAAGTCCAACACTAGGCAAACAAGGCCCACGATACCGACACATTAAAGCCAATTGATGTAATGTTGAACTCGTGGGTCCTTTTTTTGCCTAGTATCGAACTCGTGGGCCTTTTAGGGTAGTGTCGAACCAAATAGTGGGCCTTGTTTGCCTGGTGTCGGACTCATGGGCTCTATGACTCGTGCGCTGCGTGACTCATGGACCCCCTTTTCAATGGACATTATACGTGTACATTATGGATATACATTCACGTTCATTATGTAAGAGAGAGGGGGGGGGGAGGGAGAGAGAGTGCAGGACAAGAAAGTTTCCTTTAGCTACGAAATAAAAAAACAAAGAAATGGTGAACATCTAACATCAGTCAGAAAGCAGATGTCCTCTTCACTGTTCAGCGCACATCTATTTCATCCATCGCATCTGTGAATAAATCACACTCACCTCTTTTTCATTATGTGAGTAGACTGACAATTTTCTTAGAAACAATGAATAGAGATGAGGAATGTATCTTTTTTTTCTATTATATAACGAGACAACAGGTTGCAAGAAACCTTATATACGACAGGTTATAAGTGCGAGGGAGGGGACATCACCAGCCGGCGATGTATCAAAGTTTTGCCGTTTTACACACTTCGTGCATGAAAACAAATGAGTATTCCCGAGGCATTCTGGTTGCCATGGATACGACACATCTCGTGTTTTCAGCTGAAAAACTTATCAAGCGAGCCCGCAGATACTTGATACCGTGAAGTTTGCAATAATATTAAATCTCAAGAGAGCAAGCACGCTGTGTCTACGAGGCAGAACGTACACGTCACGAAGGGCAGCCGACAAAAAAAAAGGCTTCGACAAAGGAAAATTGCATATCCCTTCCAGCAGATACAGCTAATTGTTCTCGAAGAAGTAGGAAAACATGCTAAAATGAAATAATGTTTTGTGTCTTGTTTCGATCATGCATTTTCGGACGCCGAATGCGCCCATCTGTTCGCCACCTGAATTCCAACAATTTTTTTTCGTTGTGATTTCATGGCAATTTATTCCCATGTAGGACAAAAATGCATTTGAGTTATGAAAATGAAAAATGGGAACAAAAAAAAACTTAAACAACGAATGATTTAATTGAAAAATTTTGTGCATGGCTATAAAAAAACTGGTAATCTTATCGTGGAAGCATATTATGCTTCCACGATAAGATTACCAGTTTTTTTTTTTTTTCAGTAAAGTCATATACCATGTCCTACATGTCCTAAGAGAAACGAAATGAAGAACCAGATATCTTTTAATCTGACCGTAATTCGTAATTAACAGGTATTGTAAAAGGGAGTAAAAGAATAACAGTTGCATGATGACATATGGCGCGTTTGATTTATAAACTTACAGATTCGTTATAGATAAAAGGCAACGTGGCTTGCGCACAGCAGCGAGAACTGTATCTCATTACAGATTGCACAATACAGAGTACACATACATAATTATTACACATAACAGAAGCTTCAAATGCTCAATATCCAAATAACTCATTTTGGAGAAGTAACAATTAAGCATATTTACAAGACCCAAACGCAGAATGATTTTAAAATATTTCTTCTTCTTAACGAAATACTACTAGTGGAATTCTCAATTTCAAAATTAAGGCACACCAAGTAATGCATTAATATTATTTTATCAATCGATATTGATATTGTAAAGTAAACAGCATTTGGTGGATTTAAAGAAACAAAGTCCCTCTACGTATTATAATCTTATGTCCTCTAAAACGTCATGAATCGGTAAAATCATATTATCTTTCAAACGAACAATTCCCTTTATGTCTCGCACAATTCGCTTTCATCCTTTACCGAAGTGTAGAGTATTTTATAGACACAAAGAAAACACAACAACAAACTCCCAAAAATAATTACTTGGAAGTTAGGCGTGAAATATAACACGAACTTAAAACATAGCCTTTTCGCTTTGGACTATCGTGTTGTTAGTTGATCCTACAATGATTATTCAAAAGTTCTCATCCCTTGAAATTAATCTCGTGTAGACAAAAGCTTTAAAGTAAACAGAGCATGTTACAGTTCGCGTCTTTACTCATATATCTCTAGTCATATTGGTGCGATATCTTTCCCATGAGTGGAGAATGAATAAATGAAAATAAATGTCCCCAAACATGTGATGCAAAAAAAAAAAAAAAAAAAAAGAGGAAGAGGAAGAAGAAGAGAAAGGAACGAAATCCAGGTCAGGTGGTATTCGATCCCAAAGGCAATGATATAATTTCCAATGAAAATGCATTTTTTTTTTTCAAATCGATTGTAAAGAAATGCGTTACCTGGGACAAATATACGTGCCATTATCAGACAAACGTTCGGTCAGCTGGTGAGAAGCGATGCAAAGCCTGAAGAACGTTGTTAGATCAATACAACCAATGTTGCCGTATTCAAATCGTCACGTTCACTGTATTCTTTTCTTCTGATCTCCTCTTCGTGCCCTATAAAATTTTGCTCATGTATTTTTCTTCTTCTGTTGTTGTTTTTCAGCCATCAGACCAGATTCTTCAGTGCTCTGCCGTGCTAAGCCATCAACCCGTATATCTGGAGAAAAGTTTGCAGTATGCCCAGCAAAGGCATAATCTTTACGCCGTATTTTGTGAGCTACCCGCCAACCAATCAACTTGAAGTCTGGGTGGGCATCGTGAAATACTGACCAATCAATACTTATTCATCGGTGGAGGACTAACTCTTCATCTGCTCCTCCACTTAGTCCAGACTATCGTCATTTTGACTAAAAGTAGCAGATTCACGTACCTGACGACCACTCTAGGTAAACACATTTTTTTTTTGTCTTATGCCAATGCGATACATTTTCTTTACATATAAAGTGTCAAAGTTTGATCAAAACCTGATACACAATCTGAGTTAATGACTGCTGTAAAACTGAGAAAATACATTTGAGTGGAAACAGGTAGGAGATTTCACAATTGTGTGCTACGACTGTTGATATCCTTTGAGAGAAAGTGTTTATAGAAAAATATAGCATGGGAACACAAGCTAGTCCTCAAGGGGACAAAGATACAGTGTAATGCTAAGTAAATACACTGTAGGCCTATGTCACGTTATTCTTATAGATGAGAAAAACAAAATGATATACGTCGTGGGCTTATTTTTGTTCTGAACTCATTCAGGATGGATTTTATTATTAGTTACGTTCAGACGGGGATCCTTAACATCGAGAAAAAGCTATAACTTCGAGGATAAGCTCTATGGGGCGCCAAGTGTCGCACGGTCGATTTCGTTACGAAATCGGGTAGTTCGTCAACGATAATATAATGATAATTTCGGCGCCCCATAGAGCTTATCCTCGGAGTTATCAAGGATCATCGTCGGAACGTAGGTCTAACTATTGTTAACTTAACAAATAATGATCAATCAAGCCAGTCAGCAAATTAATCCATTCGATCCTGAGATTCTTGAGATATATGAGATTGCGATTTTATTCTTGTGTGATTCTTCTTAGATTCACCTTGCCCTTAGCAACATAGGCCTACTACGAAATAAAATTCGTTTTCCTTTCTTTTTAAGGACATGGAGAGTAATGACTTGAAAAATGCTGAATTGCAAATAGATTTATCTTGTCGGTTCCTCTGTGGCAGCAGAGGACGATTCTTTTTTTTTCTCCAAACACGGAGAGTTTGGGCATAAAGACAGCTCCCGCCACGTCAGGGGTATCTTTTGTACTATTCCTGTTTACTTTGGGGTAATTTTACTGCGCTAGACGAAACGAAACAATACTCCTTCATGCTGTTATCCATTTCTTTTCCATCTCCAACACAAACAGGTAAAAATGATTTCTATTTCATTTCAGAAAATAAGTGCGTATATTGACATTACGACATGTATACCTATGCAATTAACAAAGACGGTAAAAAAAAAAAAGAATATGAAAATGCTTCCATAGGGTGCATCCCCCCAAACAAAACAATTACATAATTGACTTGCTATTCATATGCATAAAAGGCAGAATTGCTGAAGAGAATTACACGAACTAAGAATAAAAACCTAACCATCCGTATACAAACACCCCGGACAAAACCCAGCACTAAGTCGTTGTCATGCAGAAAAGAAAAAAAGGAAGAAAGAAAGAAAGAAAGAAAGAAAAGAAAGAAAGAAAGAAAGAAGAATGAGAAGACAGAGAGAAAAGAAAAAAAAGAGCTGATAACATGGTGTGAATATAGGAAAAGGTCGATGGCGAAGACAATTCAAGCTAATATAGTGCCGTTACTATACCGAGAAATAAAAAAGCGTCCCATGAACATTCGGGTGCACGTCACAAGTTCGATACCCACGAATCATACAGCCCACGAGTCATACAGCAAATGAGTTCGACACTAAGCAAACAAGGCCCACGAGACCGACACATTAAGCCCGTGTTGTAATATCGAACTCTTGGGCTGTTTTTACCTAGTGTCGAACTCGTGACTCGTGGGCTATATGACTCATGGATCTTTTCAATGTCGAACTCATGGGCTATTTAAATCGAGGGTGTCTGTCTAATTGGATGATCCGGCAGCTCTACTTCAATTTCAATTTCAATTTCAATTTCAATTTCAATTTATTTTCGTATTTCTCGATGGAAAATACATGGTATATAACAAAATATAATACAGAATGTCCAGCTTGGATATATACATGAAGAAAAAGGAATACAAAAGTAATACATAACGGTCGATGCGTCATTTTCAATCAAAGTAAAGGATGCGAAGAGAAATACGATGGAACCTACTAAAAAGCAAAGCTTGTTGAGTGTAGGTCCCAACAAAAGCCTAGTAAGGGGAACAGGATGAGGAGCATGGGTACAATTAAGACCAAAAGTAAGGATAAACAAAAGAGAATGACTATTACTCGGGGCACAGAAGATTCTTCTCACATGTATTTATGTGTGTGATAAAATGAGAACAAGTAACCACATGCTGCACACTATAGCAGTTGCTCCAATAGCAATTTTGACATGGGAGTGATAATGATAATAATACTTGATGGCCAATGATAACGCTCTGACGCTCAGCTGAAAGAAACTATAATACGAACGACAGGGTGAGAGGGAAAAATCAAGAAAAAGTTATCTACCTGCACTGACATTAAGCGCGTGATTTAAATAACAATATGGAAAAATTAATCTTGCATCTAGATCCTTCTCATTTACTGAATTGGTTATGCCATTTAACTATAATTTTGCTTTGATGGAAGATAGTGCATATTGTGTAAATAGTGAAAATTTATTTAATTACTATTTGAGGGAGTGGATTTGCATATAAACCCCTGTACTTGATTGGTTTACGTGCGTGGTTTACATTAAGTTTCTGTGAGAGATTTGGTTTGTTATTGTGCAGTTCGTTTTCTATCCTATTTCTATCATTTACATGCTTATTTGCCTGTAATACTTGTCATAGCATATACAGATAAATGCAAGCTCTTCAATTTTGTGCCCAAACCCTAGATAGAATTTCGTCACATTCGATGTTCTATAAAGAATGGTTACTTATTAAACATTTTGAATCTTTAAACAGTCCTGTATCTTTGCGGCAGTAAGCGTTATCGGTGGGCTCGAAACAGGCGTCCTTCCGGCCTTTTTTAAAAACCGTGAAAACACCACTTGACCGAATTACCGTGTTCTACTTTCGCTGAACTTTTGCTCTGTTTTGTTAAAGTGAGCACTTAAAGGCACTTTTCTCGATAACATGTTTACTACATTGTCTGGACAGAAAATAAGGCGAAAAAAATACAAATGCTTCATATTCGTTTAAGAAGATTATCGCATTTCATTTTCAAGAAAGGAATAGAAGGAAGTAAGCACAACAATAACTAGACATCACGCAGGACACTCCGAGTACTTCGTGTACCCCCACCCACCCCAGACACAAACACTAAATTAACACACGCACCAAATTCTCTTCTCTTCCCATCTCTCTCCTCTCCTCCTCATCACTTTTCCATCTCCTTCTCTCTTTCTCTCTCTTTCTTTCTCTCCGTCTTTTTTTTCTCTCTCTTTCTCTCTCTCCCTAGTTCTTTGAGATAGCCCATCAGTCTATGTCACAAAGAAGGTAAAATGTGTGGTTAAGACATTGAGACATAATATTATACTAAGGAACTTGTATACATTTCTATAAAATTATGTCTATTTCTGTATAGGTCTATACCGTTTCGGTGCCAGGGATTTTGGATAGCGTTTATAAAGCTTTTGTGTTTTCAGTGCCAAGCGGCATTCAAAGCACATAGCGGGTTAAATGAGACGACAGGCTGGGAGGAAGACCAGTTCCCCTCCCCCCCCCCCCCCCCCTTAGAGCTGTGATCCTACATTTGTATAATGAACCCCGCCATGAACTAACCATTTTGATTCACACAATCGGCCCGCAGTGATACAAACGTTTTCAAGGTGAGGGTCGTAAAGCATCCATCCCTCCTCCCCCCCCCCACCACCTTACTGATGCAATACATGTCTATTTGTGACTCCTTTGCGGCTAGGACTGGTAAAGCAATATACTGAGGGTAAACATGACAAAAAAGGGTAGGCCTTTAATTAAATCGCTTTCTTAGAGTGCCCAGAGGGGCAGTATAGAGAAACGCTGATATCCTTGTGATCACACGCCAACCGCCTCGCAGTGGGCACGCTCGACTTTAAAAAATCTCTCCTACAAAGAGATTCGGTGAGGATCAAGAACAGAATCCCGATATTCGGTATGTGTATGAGACTTGGATATTTTGCAATGCAATGTGTTGGCTCACTCGTGAGAGATGAAAGGAGATTAGGCGGCGAAATATTGAATAATGTAGTCTCAGTTACGCGTACCTGCTTCATTCATGAATAAACCGCTCTTTCACATGACGGTATTCTTGTTTTAAAGACAAACGTATTCTTGTTCCACACTGAGCCACCCTTTTGCCTTTTCCGTTTGTCCATGTACAACGCAGATAAGCAGAATACATTTATGAGAATCTCTAGATCCGTAATATTCGATGATAAGCTGATATCACGGATACCAAATTCCATCGGATTTTGGTATAAACCGTAAGTGATTATCAATAGTCGTCAATATCTGTGTGGGGAAAAAAAAAAAAGATGATGTAGGCATGGAGACAGATTACAGTCCAGGGGGGTGTTTCATAAAGCTGTTCGTAAAGTTACGAACAACTTACGAGCGACTGGTGATCAGTTCTGATGTGCTATACTTATCAGAATTTCCATAATTCAGCACAAGAACTGATCACCAGTCGCTCGTAAGTTGTTCGTAACTTTACGAACAGCTTTATGAAACAACCCCAGGGCCGGCGCAGTGTTTTCAAAAGCGTGGAGGCCCACTTCCGGGTTTCATGAGCTAACAAGCAAAAAAAAAAAAAAAAAAAGGTCCTCAGCTCATCTCTCCCCGTCCACTTCCGGGTTTCTTCAGCTGACAAGCAAAAAAAAAAAAAAAAAAAAGGTCCTCAGCTCATTCTCTCCCCTCCCATTTCCGGGTGTTATAAATAAAAGGTCTTCAGATAAAACACAAAACCTTACCGCCGCCATACTTCAAGATCTCGATCTATTTCTTTTTTAGTGCCACTTACGTACTTCCGGGTTGTGAAAAGTGTGGGGGCCCAAAGTGATGACACCTTATGTATTCCTTTGTATGGTGCACAAAAAGTGTGGGGGCCCGAGCCCCCACGGCCCCCACGGCCCCCACGGCCCCCACGGCTGCGAGCCGGCCCTGCAGTCAGGCAAGTAGTAGATTGTCGGAAAGATTGAACGTACATCGCTTGAGTGGTGCCATTACCTGCACAACGATCTGTAGGTTCTTGTGCAGTTGTTGTTGTTGTCGTTGTCTTTTTTTCGGGGGGGGGGGGGGGGGGGGGTATTCATCCTTATGTGGCCTTAATTTTCTTTTTCAGAGAGAGAGAATGTAGGCCGGACTCAAATTTTGAAGAAACAGAGAAAATCGTAAGCAAACTAATGATTTGCAATTCTACGTTACTTCACACTGAATTGGAAAATGGGAAAGTCTAATTTGGCATTCGTTTGCATGAAGAAGCACACCCTATGGATTCTGCCCTGAAGTGTTTCGAATCGTATTACACTAATACTCAAACCTGTGTAGATAGACCTATATACATCTCTATGTGTGCACGAGGTAACATGACGGTAATGTAAGATTATTCTTAAAACTAATGAGTTTTACTTTCAACAAAAAAAGAAAAAGAAAGAAAGACCAGATGTTCTCATTGTTGTTACTTTATTTTCAATCATTACTTAATCTAAATCATTCTATAAAATAAGTTCTGCGTACGTGGACTTCAATAAGTCGGTGTTCCAGACATTATCTTTGATCCCCAGGCTTGTAAAAGAAAATAATAACAATTCTCCATTGATGTCGATTGTCTGAGTATAGCCTTTCAACACATTATTGCATCTATGAAGCGAGTGCATCAAAAGAGGGACCGCCTGATAGAAAGGAAGAGAAGAGAGACAGACAGACAAACAGACAGAGAAAGACAGCGCGGGGGGGGGGGAGGGGTAGAGAAGGCTGACAGCGAAGTGGCGAATCTGCAGCGCACCGTCAACCTCCACGGCTACGAGATTATCATCTTTCATAGAACTGCAGCACTATTATTTTGGCTGTCATATTTCGTTGCCGTCGTCATGTCAAAAAGGGTGACAGTGGGGAATGAGGGAGGGAGGTTGGGGTGGGGTGGGTAATGCTTGTGTCAAGACGGGCGAAACGTGCCGATGGCCACGATTATGTCTCCCCTTTTTATGTCTGTCACTCTTCCGTGAACGGATAACTTTACCCCATACCGCCAAAGAGAAACAAAGGAGAATATACATATCATAATATATATATATATATATATATATATGTATATGTATATATATCATATATATATATCATAAAGATTTAACACCACGGGTGTTAAATCTAACACCGATCAAACTTCAATAAAGGACCACACCCACAGGTGTTGAAAATGCACTGTTGATGGTGTTGAAAAGTGTTCACCTGACACTTCGGGGTGTTAATTTGACACTGTACCTGGTGTTATTTTGACACTGTACTGGTGTTAATACAAAAATGACACCACATGGTGTTGATTTGATATTTGTTGGTGTTAATATCAATGGTTTAACACCCGTCCAGCTTCAATAAGAGACCACACCAGCTGGTGTTACTTTGGTGTAAATTTATTTTCACATTTTTTCAAAAATCTAGTATTTTAATATAAAATTCTTGATCGTCTTGTTTAAATTAAAAATCAACAAGAAGTGCAGTTACTAAGAAACTCTTCAAAAAACAGTTTGAAATTTGTAAATGACACCCGGAAGTGTTAATTTAACACCATAAATGAGCACCGAAAATCTAACACCAGCTCGGTGTTCACTATTTAACACCGGACTTTTTGCAGCGTATATATGAATATATATATATATATATATATATATATATATATATATATCATATATATTATATATAAACATATATATAGGTATATATATATATATATAGTATATATATATATATATATATATATATATATATATATTTAGAGACAGACAGACAGACAGACAGACAGATTTATATCATTATGACAACGGTGTTTTGCGTTAGCATGTACACATGAATTGTTTCTTTGTATGTTTAGAAAAACATTGATAAAGATTTTATACCATTTCCATTATGCGTATCCTTTCTTGAGCCCAAAGAGCGAAATGATGATGTAAGTCAATATTATTTTTCATGTCAATAGATTTGATTAATATTTTAGATTTTTTGACCAAAAAAAAAAATGAATGTTCATGCTGGTATACATCTTCAAGGTCTCGGTGACGAATTTCCAGATTTCTTCGCGTCAGTTCATTCAAAGCTTTGCTCAGTCTTTGTCTTCGGGTGCGTTTAGTCACTCTCATGGAAAACTAAGAGTCTGTCGTCTTTCTCTCCATCTCTCTCCTATCCCCCTCTTCCCCTCCTCCCCCCCCCCCCTCTCTCTCTCTCTCTCTCTTTCTCTCCTCCTCCTCCTCCTCCTCCTCTTAATGCTTTCTCTCTATAGCGCCATTGTGGTTTTAATTTCCAACATTTTACTAAAAACGAAAATAGTTTATAATTGACACCGTAATGTAGAGGATATCGAGCTCTACAACATGATACCAATATCTCAATGCCCCCCCCCCCCTTTGCAATAAAGCCCTTCTGGTTTTCACCTGACGTAACGTTCTTTCTCCAATCTCCTCTTTCTTAATTTCTTTCATTTCTGCACGCTTATCCCCGTTGACTATAGTGCCGGTCAGTTATGAACTTGCAGGCCTAATACAATATGCAACAACGTTGAAAGACATCCTCTCAAATATCATTGTCATTATCTATATACTGTATTTTTTTTAACAGATTACTTTACAGATGTATTAACGCTGATATTAAAGGAATCTGCATTCATAAGTGTATTCGTTTTATAGCAACTGAAAATTCCGTTTATTTTTGTCTATCAAATGTAAATTTTAAAGCCCATTAAAACTTTACCAAGAAAGGGGTATGTCTCCCCGAAGTAATTCTGACGTACTTTTGTTGACCTGTGACCTCTTCAGATTACGTATTTCTATATTCTATATGAAAACAATAAAAATGGTAAAGCATAAAACTATTTCAAAAAGGCGGACAGGGGGTTTCTGGCGGTTGAGGGAGTAATGAGACGAGTGGTTCGGCCTGTTCAGTTACTAATGGGTTAAATAAATAATTTCAATGTTAACATAAACTGGAAAGCAGGTTTCTATATCAGGACAGGTAATCTTCTATTCAAAGCGTTGAGCCATGTAATATTGAGCCTCGGGCACCTGCTTCTAATCAATTGGATCGATATTTCACCTCCTTACATACGGGGAAAGAAAGGGAATACTCACTGAACTGATCAAGTTCGTCACACAACGGCATCGGATTTTGATGGAATTGTCACACACACACGCATATCACAATGACAGGTATTGCTGAATCCGCACCTTCATCATAGATAAAGCAGGTTTCTCACAAGGAGAAAAAAATATGAATGTATATGTACCTGTATATATATATATATATATATATATATATATGTATATATATATATATATACATATATATAGTTTGATTGGAAAACGAGTTAAGCACCATTTTCAGACACTATAAAGTAAGTCCATCATTAGATGGAGCAAAATAAAACTTTTCCAGTGATACTAGTAGGCCCTATACCTCACTTGTTACCTAATAAAGAATATTCTGAAAGATATGACTATAGAAATATATTTCATATTTTCTTATTATTTTCTCTTTTTTGCAGCTTTAATCGTAAATATCTCAAATAAATAAGAATGGAGTCAATAGGTTTAGCGATCGCCCTTTCTCGCTCTCTCTCTCTCTCTCCTCCTCTCTCTCTCTCTCTCTCTCTATATATATATATATATATATATAAATATATACATATATATGCGTATATATATATATACATACATATATACGTCGGGATATGTTTTATTGCAAGAGAAAGAAAGAAAGAAAGAGAGAGATAGAGAGAATGAGAATGGTATGATTTCACGATTTGTCTAATGCTCTGCACTATTCAATGTTGGCTATCACTTTGATGACGCCGGTTGGCCGGCCACCGCGTTCCCAATGAAATCGGGTAATTGAATAAAGAAAGATTCCCAATGGCAGATGTCGTTATGTCGCTCCCTCTTCACACGCTCTATAAACGTTTTCATACGCCAGATCCCTAAAGTAATTATCCAATGACTAGGAAGGACTTCTCCGATAAATGGCGCGCTGGCGCGCAATCGGAAAGCTACCATTGGAAAGATATTATTCCGAGTGTGATCGTACAATATATCTCGTTCTATCGACATGCACTTGCCCACGCACATCTATTGCAGGCTAAAAATGGAATAGAGAAACATATGCTTCGCTTATGATTAGATACTCATTAAGCGCTGTATTGACATCTGGCAAAGAAAAGAAAAACAAACGAGAGGAGATGTTCCTTGCCTCAGACACTTTCGAGTTAGTAACAATCAAGGTGCAAATTTACTGAACAAACATCTCGGAGCGAGTGCTCTAAAATGCTATTTCCATTTGATTGCTCTTTTGTCTTTATTGCGTGGTAATAAACAAAATTGGTCAAATAATTTCATTTTGGGTACAGTTCCACCTTTGTCTGTCACATTGGATAGCTTTCAATCAAATTTCAAAGCCATTATGATAGACGAGCAATTTGGTTCCCTGAAATATATCTATAGGTGTAAACTGTTTTTTTCTTAAGTGGAAATCGCAGCATAAGCATTTGGCTCGATATTCGTGTTGTTTTTTTATTTTATTTAGATATATCATATTCCTTGCAATTAAATTTAGCGTGAATGCGTCTGCGCCTGTGTAGATACACCCGTGCTCTTGCTGCAACTTGTCTGAAATTTGACGAGTTGCCGTGACTCAGCGGATGAAATCGCGAGGTCACAGGTTCGATTCCCTTGCTTTTCAGTGGTTATGCCCCTTGGCAGGCACCTTATCCTCATTGCTTATAGTCATTCGGAGGGGACTGTAAGCACTGGTAATTACGCCATCAGTCACGTGCTTGCTTGCTAACGAGCATTTAATTCAATTCAGTTCAATTCAAATTTTGTTATATTTTTCGACAAACACATATACATTTTAGTATTACTTTCTTTGATAACAGAATAAGGAAAACAAAATCATGTGAAATAAGAAGAATATACGATAAGTGTGGAGCTTTATAGTGATGATACCTTGTCATGAAAACTGAAAGTTCATCGTTTCCTTATAGAACGGGCACTAGAATTCACTTCAAAGAGGCACCCTAAAAAAACCAAAAAAAACTTGTAAACTTAAAAAGTTGCAAAATAGCACTGAAACAGAGATTGAGAGATCATAACTTTAAGGAAATTTAAATTGTCATATGCAGATTTGTGTAATTAGATTTATAAGGAAGACCATTTATGAATATACGGCCAGACACACTCATATACAGGCGTACAGATAAACACACTCTAACAACAACATAGGCCTAAATGCAATCTGTCAAGTTTCAATTAAAGTAAGTGGAAATTCAACAAGCAACCGGTCATAACCGGTCACCAAAGTCTATTATTCCCTTCTAAATGTTAAATTCATCCTCTTGTTTAATGGCGTGTGCAAAATCAGTGCAGAGTTCATGAAGATTTTTCGCCACGAGCATGCGTAGGCGGTGATGAATAACAAGACAATGCTTAGTATAACATCGTTAAGTTCTATTCTCTATACCACTATTTTTTTCCACCTTGTCCACCGTAAAGTTTAGAAGTCTAAGGTCAGCCACTCCCCTCTCTTAGTCGATGCTGCGGCTGTAGTCGCTCCTTCATTGCCATAAAGCTTTTATCCAAGCTGATATCTGAACAAACTTTAAACTGCTGCAATTGCCGCAGGAGGAGAGAAGACACACCAACATAGCTGCGTCTCTGTCTTATCACAGCTGCAATAAAAGTTGCATCGATTTAGCCACAACAAGTTTCTTCGAAGTACGATCGAAAGGAGTACGTCCTCAGCGCTCATTCCGCGGGATTAAAGCAACTGTCTTTATACTCGTATATACACGGATCCGCGGTGTGTTGCCATGAAGTGAAAGTGATAAAAGCGTGCGACAAACAAGCTGACCTTATATATCTTCTGAGTAAGTTCAGTTCAGTTTTGTTCCTGCATTTCATTATCAATACAATGTTTAAAAAAAAACGTTTTCAATGTTTGCGCATAATCATTTGCGACATTCTCTCTAAAAAAAAAATCGAGTGAAAATATTCACTCTTGAAGGAGTGAATACAAAAAAGAGTGAATTTAGAGTGAAATTGGAGTGAATTTTGAGTGAAAATGTTCATTTTCACTCATTTTGGAGTGACCTCAGGGATCACTCGAAGATTTTGGAGTGATCCCTGAGGTCACTCAAAAACGAGTAAAAATGAACATTTTCACTCGAAATTCACTCCAATTTCACTCTAAATTCACTCTTTTGTGTATTCACTCCTTCAAGAGTGAAATTTTCACTCGATTTTTTTTTTAGAGAGTTAATTTACAGAAAAACAGGTTATTCGATACATACATTGTTTGTACAGAGCGCTGAAATAATCTGTTTTTATCATCATGATTGTAAACATGTGTAATTCAGCCTTTGGCTGCGAAACATGATTTTTAATAAAACCTGTTCAATTTAATTCAATACAAAAGCATTGTGTAAACATATAAAGCAAGTTCATTGAATGTACGCTGAGAGAAGAAATACTCAACATACTCAAAGCCAATTAAAGTTTCGGACAAAAATATTGAGAATACAGAAGACCGTCGTGAAACGAACTTATCGTGAAGTATAATTACATTATAAATCTTGCAACTCACGGGGTTTCGCTTGCCAGGGAGGTGGGAGTAGACCTTCCCACCTCCCTGATACAAGCATGGATGAAAAATATAAAGAAGCGGCTCGTTTTCGTTAACATTAAAGTGTGATGAGAACAACAAAATCCCATCTGCGAATCTATACCCGCAGATTAGCGGTATTGTACAGGTCGCAAAATCTAGACCGAAGGGCCGGGGAAGAAAGATGTGCCGAAGGTGTGGTAAAGGAACGAGATTGTATTATGTTACGATGTTTGACTTATGGCAGAATCCGTCATTTGATCCCTTCCGCGTATTTGATGGCATGTGATGATAGCTCTGCGGAGTGGGAGAAATGAAAGAGAGAGAGAGAGAGGGGGGGGGGAGGAGGAAAAGAATAAGGAAGAGACTTAAACAGACAGAGAGAAAAAAATAAAGAGAGAATTGGGAAAAGGGAGATAGAAAAGATGACCTTGATGAACGAAATATTCTACATTAAAGATACACGCTGTGTCAATTCGTACTGAAGCCAAATATCATTAATCTTTTTCAATTTAAGCAAAACCTCAGTTCGCGTATTTCCCATTTGGCGTACATCAAAACTAATAGATAAGTGCTAACATATTATTACACTCTGTTCTTTTTTAAAACGTATAGCATTCTATTCTATCCTACCATACATTTAAACTTTTTACAAAGATGGATTACTGAATGTTTTCTGTCATCAATCTGTGGTCATAATCTTTCCACATACGATAATATTGAAGTGATTGGTGAACTCAACACAAGAAGACAGTAGTTCTCTTATTTTCCCGGATTTATCTATTTTTTCTTACCTTTCAACTACGTATATTTATCTCAGTAATTAAGAGTTCAGGAATTCCAATTCCTATTAGTATATTGATTCCCTCCTCCCCCCCCCCCCCCCGCTCGTACTTTTTAAATAAACTTATATATTTTATTTCTGGCCAACAGACGACAATAGACATCAATCACCTTTGCCTGTGTACGTTCAATGACGGTAGGTGGGCTTATCAGATATACTTTCACTTTTAAAACGCCTCAAAAGGCCACATTTACCGACAAGAAAGGGATGGTGATGGATTGTGTCAACGCTAACGGAGACCACTTTTAATCTTCAATTGAATAACAGCAAAACGATTGCATTCCCTTAACCTTATAGTTTGGATTCAGAGAACGAATTTGGTTCTCGTTGACGGATTCATACGGCTCACCATAGATCATCATCGTATCGCAACACTTGCCTACGTATAGATGCAATCAGGGTATCAATTTAGCCAACAAAATACATAATTGATTCCAAGGTATGCCATGTCAGCTTAAACACAGATGCATCTTGTCACAACAAGAAAGGTGATAATAGCAAAAATCACCACGAGGAATTAGGTCTCTATATCCAGCTTCAAGCACTTTGCCGTACACTAAATAGAGAATTTGCGTCATCGCTGGCATTGATAAGCACGTTCGCCTTCATGCGATTTGGTGATATGATGGGATAAGTCGTAAGGACGTGAATTTGCAAAATACTGTAAGTTTTCGTTGTGAACATAATACTTTGTTTTTGTCTTCTTTTTTATCCCCGTTTTGATGTTTGGATGCCTATAGCGTAGGCCTATATTTGCTTTGACAGTTGCAAATTTCATGCCAGGAAAATATAAAGATCAACTTGCACAAACAATTTCTATCGTTCGATTCATCCGCCTTATCTACTCTCTAAAAAAAAATCGAGTGAAAATTTTCACTCTTAAAAGAGTGAATACAAAAAAGAGTGAATTTCGAGTGAAATTGGAGTGAATTTTGAGTGAAAATGCTCATTTTCACTCATTTTGGAGTGACGTCAGGGATCTCTCGAAGATTTTGGAGTGATCCCTGACGTCACTCCAAAATGAGTGAAAATGAACATTTTCACTCAAAATTCACTCCAATTTCACTCGAAATTCACTCTTTTTTGTATTCACTCTTTTAAGAGTGAATATTTTCACTCGATTTTTTTTTAGAGAGTATCAAGTGTAGGAATTTAAAGCTTCAGGTCCAGATAGATAGGATTGTTCAATTGGAAAATTACACATATTTTCCATAGTTATGTAGTTTTCGTACTTTCTGAGCAATTTCACATCCATGAAATACGAACATGTTCATTACACTACATTAACAAGCTCACACAAACACCTTTAAAAAACAGAAAAAAATGCCGTAACTGATAACTTTATACATATACTACATGAAATTAATACTGAGTAAAGTTATGTGTTATCAATTTCAGCGGGTAATGTTGATTAGTATGTAAGGGGGAAAATGGGTCTCAGCATCAATAAAAATGTGACCAATTATGATTTTTTTTTCATTGTTGTCTCATTTCAACAAACGCTTTGCTATACCACCACTTGAATTTTCTTAACATTGACACTATGCTTCGAAATAAGTTCAAATCTCATTACCAACCCTCTCACGTACAGACATGAGCAAACCAAATCAAATGTCAAGGGAGAATGATTTAGAACCTGATAACTCTAGATATGGGCAATAAAGGTGTCCCATATCTTGCGTTTAGTGTATTACAATACACCACAATATTTGCAAAACGCAAGTCATTCCTAATGACCGCATAAAAAAAAAAATCATAAAAAAGCCCAATAACCTTTATGTTTCTGAAATAGCGTTCGAGGCCATCTCTGATAAGTTATATATCCTGAGGAAAGCCAAGCAACAATCTAACAATACCCGAAGAGCAATATATAAAGGAAACTACCCATTAGAGTGTGATGTTCTATCCGCTTCGAGCCATTCCAATTCTCTTGACATTGCATGCTGTTTGGATCACTTTTCAAAATGTTTTCACTGATAAGATTCTGGATGACTTTGAGTGAACCCTAAAGAAAAGCCCATCTTCACATGCATTGCAGAATGTTTGGACAAAATTCAATCATATAAAATACGATGATCGGTTTTCAAGTTGTCTCTGATCATATTAGGTGCATTCAGCAGTAGTGCTATCAAGTCTGAATTTATAGGCTGCGTTTCACAGCTCATGGATATGTGGACGTTAATATACAGGAGAAAAAAAAGAAAATAGGTGAACGTAGAAAAGATTTAATGTGAGTTTTTGGAATAGAATAGGCAAGTTATAAATCATGAAATTGAAGTTTTTCTTGTGTTTTTACGAAGTAGTGTTATGAATATGGTCACTATCACTTTATGCAAATAAAAATGAGGAAATAATATCATCGCATCGCAGGTTTGTCATTGATCTCTCAATAAGTCTTCACATATCTTCCTTGTGTTGTACTGAAATAACAAGATCATATCTATAACATTTGACGATTGCGGGGGGGGGATGAAAAAATCAATCGTAGATATCAACTCCTTGTCCCTCCAATTTCTCGCCCCTAATTTTATTATGGCTTCATTTGTATTCCACGTTCGCTTTACCACATTTTATATTATGGTGTATACCTGCTTGATTCAGGAAATGGCACTGAACTATGTACTGATATAGGATTTTTAGAATACAAAACCAACGATTAGAACATTACATCGTGCTAGCTGCTATTCTCACAAGAACATTATTCCTTCTAATTTCAAAAAAGTGTCTGAAGATTACTGAATTGGTTGTGAATGATTTGGGACAAATTTTAGCAACTAACTCTTTGCCACATATCTTTAGCCAGATGTTTCATGTTATCATACATTTCATAATATGCGCCAAAGGGGAACTTTTCAACTTCCACTTACTCGCAATCAAAGGAATATTGCTTTTACTAGGTCAATATTGTGTATGGACATTATACCCCTGAAATTCTTTGATAAGTGTTTTGAAAATCGAGACTAACATTTATAGAATATTTATACACAATACTTTATCGAGAAAACTTGTAAACTAAAAGAAAAGGAATCCAAACCCTTCTTATTTCGAGTTTAATTTTAACATTTTAACTTTTTTTGTACTGATTATTTCATTTTACTTTATCCACTTTAGAGAACAGATACACCTAATCAAACACACACACAAAAGTAATTTGTGTGTGTCTGTGTCTGTGTGAGAAGTTGATATATACGTATATATCAACATATATATATGTACATATATATATATATATATATATATATATATATATATATATATAGCAAAGCAAAGAATATTAGAAGAGAAGTAATTTTAATGTTTTTTACAGTCCCCCCCCAAAAAAAAAAAAAAAAACCGAAACAAAACAAAAACAAAAACACGCACACAACGCAAAAAAAAAAATCTTATTCTACCTTAATATAATCGTGATTCCTCTTTTTGAGCAATTTACCGTACTCTGCAATATCTGTCCATCGAACTGTCACCAGTCTTGGTCCATGCATTAATTTCGTCGAAGTGTCACATTCCCTCCTCATGTCACGATATCTTCGCCATCTGAACATCATGTATTAATTGCAGCCAGGCGTGGACAGCCACTCGAAGGTAATATCAACGGTAGATATGGATGTATTCCTGCACAGTCACGCAAACGTGTCGTACGTCTTTCATGTTTCATGAAAGAGAAGATGTATTGTCCGTAATCCACGTGAATTGAATCTCTTTCTTTTTTTTATGCAACAGCTGGAACGTTGAGAGGAGAGAAAATGGAAGGAAAAGAACAGGAAAGATGTGTGAAAATAGAATGCAGAAGTGTGTGCGTGAGAGGGAGAGAGAATGATGGAAAACTGATTTTGCGGAAGCAGCGCGGAATGAGGTACAAAAATATAGCAATCCAAAGGAAATTCTATATTCACTTTTAACCACTGCCATGAATGATTGAAAGTGCTCAATTAGTCATTGGTTTTTAGATGATTTTCATGGTGAATCAAACAAAAACAAAAATGAAGAGTGTAAAAATAGTAGAAGGAAAAAATCTATACTGAGACTTCAATCAAACTTATCGTGCTTGTAGGAGCAGAACATGTGATAGCAATAAAAATACTTATGTGATATAATTATAATATGATTATGTGATTTCAGTTTTTGGTTTCGTTGTTCGATGCGCACGGTGTGATAACTAATTAGAAAAGATACAAGAAGAAAGAAAAGGTGGGGGAATCAAAAATTAATCCAGAAGATTTGACTGCGGTTGTTGTCATGACTTTACATCAAATACATCTCAACTTCTCTTTGAAAAAGAAAGAGGAAGTAACAAATGTTATTCCTAACAGTTGTTTGAGCAATATCTTTGTTACGACTGTGGGAGATAAGATAACGATATTCAAAATAATATGACAGTGTGTTACGTTGCAAACTTGTGCGTGCAAGTATGGACTAGCGCATATCTGTTCTTGTATTAATAGCGTGGGAGAGGAATAAAGAGAACATGAGATTACAAAGAAAGAGAAGAAGAAGATAGAGAAAGAAAAAGAGTGCTCCTCACTAAAAGTGGATACCGGCGAAATCCCACCTGTTTTCACAAGAGAATATTCTAAAACTGCTTGCCGCTCCATTGAAGAGGATGAAATGTCACGGATACCTTCATCGCAGGAATTATGGATTACCAAAAAATCTGTGGATCTCTCATTGAGATCTTGTTGAGAACATCAGTCTAAATATACAACTGGAATGACAAGATGTTTTATTTTACATAGTGTGCCCGCAAATGAGACCAATCACTTAAGTTACCCTGATTCCGCTAGCTGAATCAAAACACTCGCGGTTTCCTTATAGAACTGGATAATTAATCCCCTTGAAGATTGCTCTCGAAGAGCGTCGGTCCGCCGTTTGGTTGTTTGGTTTTATCTTTTTTTTTCTGTCTCTCGTAAATCGGTTTTTACTTATGACCAGAGGAGCGAAGTGAAATCTCTTCTTTTTAATTTATTCTTAGGTGAAAAATATGACACTTGTCGCAATCACTGAAACTTTCATCTCCCCCCCCTCCCTGCCGAAACAGGTAACCGTTTTTGAAGAGGAATGAACATGTACCAAGGAAAGAATCAAAATTTAAATAGATTATTATTCTCTTTCCCAGTTCTAAAGTTAGTGATATAGTCGTTTAGGAAATCTCATAATCATCAGATTATCTTTATCTGAAATATAAAGGCAGTGGAACAGATCTGTCCCACAACAATAAAAAAGTGAGAAACGAAAATTCTATATAGTACCTTGGACCAGCCTATATACTTCACACACAAGAATACCTTCCTCAGCCCGCTCTCCCCTGTTACCACCCCACCCCCCCCCCCTCCACACATTTCTTTTATATTTTGGATAGATATATATAACAATTTGTTATGCATTTTCACTTTAAAAGTAAAAGCAAGGGGATAAGTCACGCTCTTACGGTGGCCCTGGTCCTCTATACCGTCAATGCAGATGCAGTGGAAAAATGCACCAAGAAGCAGTAGGCCTATACCATACATGCTATTTACATACTTATACCTGTTTACAGTGACAGCGAGAGCGAACTGGTCTATCATTTGAAGAAAAAAAAAAGCCTGAAGGGCCTAGTTTTCTTTTCTTTTTTCTCTCCCCTTTTCGCCCCTCCACCTCTCATGGAATGATTCTTTTCAAAATCGATGTCGTTAGAATGCCCTTTGAATTGCCCTCGAAATCAATAGAAGGGAAATTGTGTGTTAACACTTCCTATCTTCCATTTGCAAAGGGCTTAACTAAAACCTCCAAAAGGAACCCATCCTTACCACATCCCATGATTTCCAGCCAGCGTTTGATGCAAATATTTTCTCCCAGCAGTACCTTATCTACAAAAAGAAATAATCCAGGCTGACGTACAACATGAATGTCCGAACGAAACTTTGAAATATGAATGGATACAAAAGGGTTGCGAGACATTTCGTGGGAAAAATTCACTTGAATATAGGACCTTTTCTTTTATGCTTAGTTGTTTATCTAGGGGTTTGACATAGGGAGTTAATGCGCTGTGTGCGTCTTGCATCATGTGACAAATGTGACAAAACGTTACGATTCTCTCTTCTCATTGCATATCATTGAATAATTGTGAGTCATCATTTTCAAATCGAATCATCGTTTCGAGATTGTGTGAACCTTGATATTTTCGGTTATTCTTTATATTTTTCATTTTTACGGCCTTATTTCTAATGACGATGTGAAAAGTCGAGGAAATATGCTGCCGAGTGTTTGATTTGCTTCCGACATCTTGCTCAAGTCGCTCCTCTTATTTCAATTAGTATCCATATGTTTCACCGGAATAGCCGAAGGCCACGTTTCTAGCCGGAACAGCACAATGCAATTACCTTAATTGCCGAGTGTAGATATGATTGAAGACTGTCATCAGAGTTCTGGTACAAACCTGCCATATCTATTCGTTTCCTTTTATTCAATACATTCAAAGCCATATTTCATGAATATGATATATTCCCGAATCCCTGACGTGCAAAAACCGAGCCTTTTGAATGAATTTAAACGCGGTCACGTCGGAAAAGTCTACAGTGTTGAAGCTTCCTCGCGAGACGATATTTGTGAAAGATTTAATGGTCGGGCAATTCGTCGTATTATCCTTTGCATGGATGCTTTAAATACAACAACGACAAAAAGCAAGCAAGACAAACACACATAGGGAACCAGAAGGTGTTGTACGTGCATGTTTCACGGGATTGGTTGACATAACGCGGCGGAGGCGCCGCATTGAGGTACGTCATGTGTCAGGCAGCCAATCGGATGAGATGGAAAAATAATACGGCATGCCTGTAGATTAGAGCGCGCTGTTGTGTCGAGTATGCAGTGTGTGTTTTCTGGGGATGCTGCCGCAGCGTCAATTTCTTTCGAAGCAGCTTTTGCCTCGGCTGAATTTCATTCGGGTGGCGCTAAGGCAAACAGATTTAACAAACTCTTTGAAATACCTTTGATGGAAGAGGAGACAGTCTTTCTCTCTGGCGAGAAGTTCTGCTCAGGAGGCCTGCGTGTCTGACGAGACAGCGATTTTCACAGCTCTCGTCTGTAACCCGCGAGCAGGTGCTATCGCAGAAGGCATCTTGGCTATGTCAATGTGCTAAACCTGATGTTTTTTCTCCAAACACTGAATGTTTTAGAAGTTTGTTATCAATTACTCTTTCATGACGAGTGATCCTTCGTTAGGTTTACTCCTGTCGGAGGCGGGCACGAACCCTCCTCAGTGACCGACTGCAAGTACGCAAAATATCGCTTCCGTCTTGCAGCGTGGAGGAAAACATTTGGACCCTTTATAGGAAATTCTGCATTTTAGGCCGTGGGCAACTTGGTGCTTTCCAACTACACGACCGGGAATTGATTTGTGTTTTAAACTTGCCCATCGGGTTTCTTTGGTAAAAAGAAAAGAGCGCCTAAAGCATTAGAACATTTCCATCAACTACAGTCTGGAATCAGTGAATGCACGAGCTGTCAAGATGGACGTGACACTAATAACGTGAGTAGTGTTATCATTCATCACACGTATGAATGAAATCGCGTAAATAACATTCCGCCTTTTTTTTTCTCTCTCTCTTCGTATGTTTCTTTTAAGAACACCTGTTTTCTGCAACACTAGGTCAGAGGAATGCGTTTTATTGATTGCTCCCTGCGTAATGGTGTCGATCAATAAAGCAAAGTTAATTATTAGCTATAATATGAGACAAACAAAATGAAATATTTGCTTAAGGCATGTTCATTTATTTCTTTTATTTGTTTTTCCTTATCTGTCCTCATAGCTTCACACATTTGGAATTGATTTCGTGTTCAGCTTTCTCTTCAGTATTTTCGATTTTCGTTTCACTCTGCACTTGCCCTTTACCCATGCTCTCATTTCTTGGGCACACACACACACACACTCACACACATACACACTCATGAATAAATAAATGCAAGCTTTATGCGAGGCAAAACCTCTTTTCCTGGCTTTCTCGTGTTCTGTGTACTTTTCTTTTGCTCCGAGTGGCGTAAGACCTCGGAGCCTTTCGAAATCCGATTTGAAGTCTCGCTCGAGCAATGTGCGGATTCCTGTGGAGATGATAGGTTGACAATGTGCGTAGAGGGAGTATTCCTGGGTCATAATATTACGTTTTGTTTTTGTTTCCTCTCTCTGCTTGTGATTTTTTACGTAAGCAGAGGCACATTATCTCGTCTACCTTAAGGCAATTTGTATTCTTTCACTAGAAATGAGTGATGATCCGATTTAAAACTCTGCAGTTTTCAAGGAGGCGATCTTATCTCTTGATGTATCAGAAATTCTCACACGAGAGCAAAGATCAACTACGAAGTATCGTCTTAATGCACATCATCACGAAAACGCATCGAAAAACTGTATCTACTTAAAACCTCCTCGGATTCTGGCAGGCATAGTTATCAATCATGACTTTGATATGTCTGTATTATGTAGTATATGTCATCTTAAACGCGATTCGCTCCCCCTCCCCCCCCCCCCCTCCCCCTCCCCAGACGGTGGCTGTTCTGTCCATATCCGAATAAAACAAGGCACCTTTCAGAACACTTTTATCATCATTTCTCAAAGTCAGTAAGAGAATGACTATTGAGTAGGCCCACTTGTGTGTGAATATTAACCACTGTTGTTTGGAGATAGGTGGTACTTGTCAACGTCAAAAAGAAACGAAAAAGAAGGCCCTGAAAGCTTTTATTATGGTAATAACAGCTTAAACAAATTGAGCTCGAATATGGTCGCGTTTGTAAGATCGGGAATTATACATATTTTGGCATGTAATTCAAGTATATACATTATGAATATAGATTAAAATAAACACTTGTATTTTCAATAGTTACAGGCTTATGAATTATGAAAAGCCCCCATATTCTGACATGCTCAAATATTAATATTTGTATGAGGTAAGAGCTAGAAATTGATGTTTCGATTTTATGTCTTCATTTCACTTGTGGAAGATGAAGAAAAAAGAATCTCAGTCAGACAATCACGTCAGCTTTCCCGACGGCCAAGGTCTATTTGAATCGTGTTACACATGGCAATCAACTTTGAAATCAAATTCAGTGAGCAGTCTTCAACTGCCAACGCACAAGCGCGCAACGTTACACTTCCTCGCTGCACTTGCACACCTGTAATCAAATTGTCCTTATGTCATTATTAGTTGGTGGATGCAGTCTAAGGAAGTTCTAACCTGACTTGAGCAGATTCGTATAAAACCGACAGCATTCGTATTTCCGGTATGTCCGTGGAGCATGTACAAAATACAGATATCACCTGACGTGTACTGGGCGGAAATATGCGAGCTTATTGGGTTCTCGGAAAAGTCTGCAGGAAGGATATGTCTGCACTTCTCTACTCACTTTCTGTATGCCAACGTCATACTGCTCCCAATTGCATTATGTTTATCAAATTTGAACCATCTTGCATGATTGAACAGAAGATTGAGCAATTTCATGTCATTGTATTTCCTGTAGTACTGAAAGTGATTGATATGGAACATGACATGTTTTATATGAAATACTAGGTGTTACAAAAAACATTTCCCACTTTTGATCCTTAATAGTCGAAAACTATACATCAGGTAACACTGTCATTGATATGAGTAATAGATGAATAGTGTACAATTTAATTGAAGGTAATTTGAATATGGGAGCATGAATCAGTTTAGTTAAATCCATGAGTAATTTGAATATGAGAGCATGAATCAGTGTCGTTAAATCCTTGATTAATTTTAAAGTTAAGTTCCAGATTTTGCTCAAATTTGAATCATCTGTACAAAATTGAACTTTACCAAGAACCAATGATGTGTATGTGAGTGTGTGCTTACATTGACCCTGAACAATACATGAATACTACGATACCTCCTTTTCAGAGCTCTGCTGAATAGGCTTTTGGACTCTTGCTCCAAGGCACATGAATGCTTTGTTAATAATTCATGATGGATTGCCCTGTACACAGCTAGTCTGAATTCATAGTAAAGGGTAAATGCATGCACATGAAAAAATAAGCTCATGTTTTCATGTGCTTGCATACACTACATTTCAGGATGAATAAAGACTAGCTGTGATAGTGGGATTTCTCATGAATATGTAATAGATAATTCAAATCCTGGCCATTGTTCAGGACCATTGTCAAGGTGCTAACTCCACACTCCCATACACACCAATTACCCCCTGTGCAAAATCAAAATTTTGCACAGAGGGTTACGTGAAAACAGAGCAAAATCTGAAACCCAACTTAAAAATAAGTCTTGAATTTCATGAAACTGATTTATGCTATCATTTCTAACTTAACTCCAACAAAATTGTACACTATTCAGCTATTGCTCATATCAATGTCAGTGTTAGCTTATATATATAGTTTTTGAACTATAAAGTATCAAAAGTGGGAAATGTTTGTTTGTCACACCCAGTATTTATTCACATAATTATTTTAGACATGCATATACCTCTGTTGTTTTGTAAGGCATGCAGTGCCTTTCGCGTTGTCATTTCCTGAGATGGTACGCATTCAAATTCTTAACTTTTGCCTTATTTTCGTTGTCATTAGGAAAATTGTGAAAGAAAATTGTTAAACATAAGAGTGCACTCGTCACTCATCTTCATTTCATCCCATGATAAAGGCATGCACTTGCGCTCAAGTACCACCAACCAGTTACGAAATGACGAAAAGAACATTAAGAAAAAGACGGTATAGTTTTAGTTGAGATGGGCATGGGAATTCAGGTTTTGACTTTTTTACCATATAATTAGAAATCACTTATACGAAATACTTAAGAGCATACGATTTCAAGAGGAATTAAATCTTTATTTGATGAAATATATCCGAAAACAAAGAGGTCCTGATACAGTTGGGTCCCACCTTTTCTTTGCACCACTTTGTTTTGCTTTGTTTTGTTTTGTTTTGCTTTGCTTTGTTTTGTTTGTTTTCTATATCTCAGCAATTTCGAATCGGTTTTTTTTTAAAATAAGCTCTTCTCTTAGAATTTTTGTTCTTTCATATCTTATATAAGTGGTTCTACTTACCTCACAAAATGTTGGAACCTGAATCCCCGGGACATTCTCAACAAAGTCTATACCATCCTTTAGGAGCTTCAATTGTCAACTCAAAGCCAAGGGGGAAATGAAGCACGAGCAGATGACGAAAAAGAAAAGTAAAACGACGCAAGCAGATGGCAATAGTTTGCCCAATTTAGATATAAATGCCTTGGAAGAGGATATAGATGATGCATAAAGTGAAGGTGTTACCTTTTTTCTCTCGTTCTCTCTCCATTGATTCGTCAAGCAAACGGATCCAGTGATATTCTCATTCATCCTCCAGATTTACCTCATTGGATAACCCAATTATATTCCAGGTGTCATATGGATACGCTCATCTCAGAGAGTGTAGCGATGCTGAATTGCTTGGAAAGGGAGCAGCAGGCAGCAGTCGCAAGCAGCAAATTACTCGTCAGAAAGCATTGAAAATACATTTATTAAATTTTTCAGGTCGAAGAAGAGACTGATTTGACAGTGGAGTCCTCTTCCATCAACAACTTAATGAATGCTTTAAAAAAAAGAGTAACATTGATTCTGTCTTACTCTGTGCTGAGACACGGCTGTATAGAAAAGCAAACTATAGTCATTCAGTGTTCGTTGCAAACGATTTAGGCATGAGTTAGGAAAAGAACAGAGCTATCTAAATACGATTAAATGAGTAGGCTACGTAATTGCCATGGCAAAATTCTAAATTGAAACAAATCTGCATGAAACAATAAAGACAAAAGAAAAATGCGCTGAATAGCATAGCTGACTGGTCTTGAAATCAAATTCAGTTCAATTGTAATCAAATGCATGCCAAATTTGAATAATTTCTTTGTATATTCTGTTGAATGAATAAAAAAAAAGGTTTTAATTGAATTGAACTGAAATAGACATGAAATTTAATGAAGGTCTCTTTCTGAATCATTATACTTCAGTCATGCTTGCGGCGCGCGAGCGTGTTTTATGCCCCGAATCGTCCAGGATCTTGGAGGATACTGCATACTCAGAGATTCAGTTTTAGATTCTTTGTTAATTGTTAACATGGATATCTAGTTTTTTTTTGCGTTACAAAGTAATTCTATGTCATTATGCTGCGGCACTATTATTGATCACAAGGAAGGTTCCTCGTGAACATCATATTTGGGACGCTTTATGCTAAACCATTGTGTGTGTGTGTGTGTGTGTGTGTGTGATATTTTGTTGTTCCACTTCTGTATTTCTTCTATGAAATTAATACAGCGATGTATTAAAGACAACCGATGAGAATAAACATGACTGTAAAGCAATGATTGACTGAACTTTTGATCCGTGACTATCAAATTCGAATGCTAAGATACTTTCTACAAAGTAAAGCGTCTTTCTATAAACGGAAAACAAAAGAAGAAATGCATGTCACCGCCATCAAAAGCGAAGCTTGCTGGATGGTGGCCTCAAAACAAATGAAGAGATACAGACAAATCTGAAGTCAGAAAGAACTAAGCATGCAGTTTTGCCTTCGACAAAAGGAAAGGAGACCCCATGTACTAGCATTGTTGAGACTCGCATTTGATCGAAAGTCACTCACTTGAATTCACTCAAATGTGATTACTATGATTTCGTTTTTGCAAACCTATCCAACCTGTTATGGCTCGAAGTCTTGATTTGTGCTGTTCCTGTTTGTTCAATTTTCCCGTGATGGTAGTTTATACCAGTTGTCGACGCGTCAATCAAGAATTTTTTTATGATATTGATTGTGAAAACTGGGTATGCGCAGACTGGATGAAAGGGAAAAGGGTTACGGATTCCTCGAAATGAAAAGATTTAGTCATCAAATCCACAGGAAAATATAAATGACGGTTTAAACGCAAAAAGGTTTAAATGCAAAGTTTTTTTTCTTATGCCTACAGAGACGCCTTGGCTGGAGTTGGGTTCTGACAAAGTTCGTTCTTCAATTATTTTGATGCTTCATATCAAAAATTTGTTTTGTTTTCGATTGCTTTTAACAACGTTTCCCCCTTCTCTTTGTTATAACGTCTTCCGTGCTCCTTACACAATCGCGTCGTCATTTCTTTGCAAATCAATCATTGTTGAAATGTGTGCGTGAAATCACTCACTTGAGAGCTAAGTGACAGGGTGGAATTGTTATAATTGAACCCTATAGTTTTGATGTCGTTGAATTTGACCCCGCGACAGACACGACCGTCATATTTCACCTACAATCCGTGGAATTGGTCACAAGGGGGTCGTAGACGTCAGATTCTCGTCAGCAAATGTCGTGGCCTGTCACTGGTCAGTAACACACTGTCACATCCCGTAGGTGTAAGTTTGAATTTCTATGAAACAAATGACTATCGTGATTAACATCGTCAACTCCCTCAACTCCAATTACTTAAGTGGTGTACATTCCAGCGATATCATCGTTAAAATACCGCTGGGATAGGTGAGGATTCTGAAAGTCGCAGACATGGTAGACCCATCTTGTGTTGATGGATTGTCCGGCAGCGCGACGAGAAAATAACGAGCTATTTTACTCCCCTTGACGGCGGAGACAAATTTTGCAGTGGTGCTTTTTCATGGAAAGTCCACGCAGACTCGAACAAACGTGAAAGGAATTTAAAAAATGGTCATTTCAAGCGGAACAATACGGTTTCATTTGACATGCTTCGTCAGATAGTGATTTGGCGCGCATCTGTTGAGAGGTTCTGCAGAAACCCCGCAGCTTTGCTTTGTTATTGACATGTTCATGAACGTAAGAAGACGCTTCCTAGTCATTTGCCAAGTAGTGTAGATCTGAAGGCGGATGTACTGCATGGATCGTTACACGCCAGACCTCTATGGGACAGTACTATTCTTGGAAAATGACTTGACCGCCCTAATTTCACTTCAGCCCTTCTTCCCTCTATTGCAGTGAATCGCTGCAACCGTTTATCGTGACACTCAAGTCATCCACAAAACTGCCGTGGGCTTCATTACGTCCATTTCATTACCTTAATTAGACACGTTCTTGTCATCATGATTACCACTATTCAAATCAGATGTCCTTACTTGAATATTGCTGTCGTTAGAAATATGACATCTGTCTTTGTCGAAAGTGGACTCACTAACATCATCAATTGTATTTTAGAGGCTTAATATCGATGTTATGTGATTTCTTCGTTCGCATTAGAATCATCATTAAATTGGTTTAATTACGCTGCGTAATTCCATATTTTCGTCATCGTAAGAAACCGCGTGTTAGAATTCGCAGCCCACACAAAAAATATACAGCTACCCTGTATATGTAATCAGAGCATGTTATGCATTCTCAGGTGATTACAAATTGTAAGACGTGACCCTGTAATTGCGAATTTAAAGAATAGAAACGAGAAATGAAAATCCTCTTGACGAACTCAGTATCACCCACACGTCATAAGAAAGATATTTTTCCCCTGCAGAGAAGAAATATGAGATTTCCTGAAACATTTCAGTTTCCGAGTAAATCGGAAAATTTCTGGTCTTCTAAGGTCAACGGAAATAAATGTCTGATTGTAAAATCGTGACCCCATATCCCTATGACCTTTCCGAACTTACACGATCATCTTCGTAAATATCTAAGTTTTCGTTCTTTGATCGGCTACCAAAACGCTACGACGAAAATGACACAAGTTAAAAAAGTTTTGAAATGGAGAGAAGAGTTAAATTTCCAAGAACAACAAGCAATGTAATCACTACGTCGCTGGCGTATAGCTTTTAAACACAAGCCTTGGGGCAACTTTTGTTTTGTTTTTGTCATTGTTTTGGATGGCTATGAAACCACGTGTACAAACAAATCCGGATCACATTTAAAGTGTACCATGCACGTCACAGGGGCATCTTGGGGTCACCTTTCTCAGGGGTATTCCGGGAGCAGAACTGCTTGGGGCTTGGATATGCACTAGAAGCATTGATTCAACCGCAAGTCGACTGTGAAACGGAATTAAACCAACCTTTTTTCCCCCGTACATCATTCCCTCGGCGCGCTCTCGTATCCTGCTCTCAAAAAAGCAAGGTGTCATCCGGCTGAAACGTACACCACAAAGAAGCGCCAAATAACATCTTCGAAGGACAGTTTTTCTCTCCTCTCTAACTCTGTTCATGAACAGAGAAGGTTTACAGCATCACTAACCTCCCCTGTTGACGATTGGGCACAGATTTCATAGGGAAGAAGAAGAAAGAAAGAAAAGCACGTTATTTTAATATCATTTATTGGTCATGTAAACGTAATCGGAGACATATTTCAAGAGTAGAGACAATCACTGAAAGAAAGGGATTAATAACGCAGAGGGGTGAAGATGCGCTGTGGCAACGTTTTATCAACTGTCACCCTCTGTACAAAAATGATTTGCAAGATCGCATTGCTCCACTGTTAAGTATTTTTTTTTTCGGTAAAAAAAATACTATGCAGATGAGAATTAGTGTCACAGGAAGAACTATGCTCGCTTGCTTCATGCTTCTTGATCTGAGGGTAATTTATTCATGAGGCAAAGCAGCTGAAATTTTGCTTCTGAAGTCTAATTACATGACGGAAAACTAAACCAAAGAAATGTATTCCACTGACAAAGTTGGTTTTATTCCGATCATGCAAATGAACAGAGGTGACTTAACAGTGAAGATTAGTTTTGAGCAATGTGAAATCGCTAAACCTGTGACAGTAGTTGTCACATTTCAGCAGTGGCGGATCCAGAGGGGGCGTAACCGGCGCACGCCCCCCTTTATTTTTCATTAAAAACAAAAGAAATAAAAAGAAAAGAATGAAACGAAACCCGGAAGTGGCACCAGAAATATTAGTTGAACCCCCCCCCCCCCTTTACAAAATTCCTGGATCCGCCCCTGTTTTCAGTAGCCAAACTGGTCAGAACTGTAACGTCATTTGCATATCATTTTCTTTTCAATGGCTTCATAATTTGGACATCAACTATAAATGAACTATTCCGCTATGTTTTGCGAAGATATTGAATTCATTATCTCTTTCATTTGGGAAGGGGGATTTCGAAAGAACAATACGTAAGTATTTGAATGTGCATTAACATTTGTGTTGCGAAAGGTCTTTGGAGTAGTACAATGGTCTATTCGTGAAAAAGACTTACCACCATAAAGGGTTACAGTTCGTTATTCCAAAGGTTCATTACTCCGAAGTTTTGTTATTCCGAAAGTTCGTTAATCCGAAAATTAAATAACACTCTAAAATATCCGAGTCAGAACTGACCCGGAACTGGGTCCGTTGGGGTCACACACCGTTCCGGGTCAAAAATGACTTGAAATTTGGTCATGAAGACCCGGAATGGGGTCACCCTGACCCAATTCATGACTCTGGATGGGGTCATATCTGACCCCATTCCTTGTCATTTCTGACCCGGAACGGATAAACGAACCTTCTGAATAAGGAACATCATCCCCTCCCCTCCCGCACGCACACACACACACACAGAGATAGGGAGACTAGGAGGGCGAAACATGAAAGTGTTTCATGACAGGAATTCGACGAGATAGAATATAGCTACTAGACAAAGACGGCTAATTTGACATGACATTTGATATTTTGGTAGTGCATATACGCATCCTTTATTTTCAGAGATCTAGGTGTTTTGTTTCGCTCGTGTTTAAGTGTCTCTTTTGAAAATGAAGACGACTGAGGAAAAAAAAAGTCGTCTTGTGCACTGGCAGGAAATTGGAGGGGATGGGAGCTGGCTTGAGAATTTGGAGCAATTATTTCAAAGCATAGAGATAGCAATCGTTGCTACTTTTCCAGACTAATGGCAAACATTTTTTTTTATATGTAGGGTTTGCCTTATAGGCAGATCATGAACGCCCGACATGGTTCTTGAAAGTCCTTTGGACACCATTTGCCGAGGAATGAATCTCACAACAAATGTGCAAATATACAAACAAGAGAAAGAGATGCGACACGAAATGCTGTAAAACAATAGTTGCACTCGAAAATATTCGGAAATATTTATATATATCCTCCCTTCACAAAAACCACATTAGTAGCCTTGGTAACGACATGTTTTGTGTTCGTGTTTATCGACGAAAATTACGAAGATTCCCATTTTAGATTCCTCTGTTAATATAAACAGGAATGCATGGGCATTTGCTTTCAAATTTCCATGAAATTGAATTTCGGTTACTGAAGAGAAAAAAAAAAATCCTATTCAAAAACGACTTCAAGAATTTAGGTTTTCCATAGTGAATTTCCATTGATTTTCTTGTGATGTGTAATGTACAGTAGTTGTTCATCCTGTTACGTGGGTGAGCAAAAAATAAATTATTGGTTTCGTCTTGAGTTCGTAGTTAACTCTGTTCATTTTGTTATGCTCTCCTTTATCTATTAATGAATGCATGCATGTTGTATGTAAATTGGTTTAGACATGTGCCTCATGTCACTCAAAGCATATCGTCAATATCCTCACCGCATCAATATTCTCAAGGCTTAAAGGGACTGTACAGTACTGGTTGAGGTAGGGATTCATGTTTTGAACATTTTTAAATGAGATAATGAAAAATCTCTTATGAAATATGGAAGAGCATGTAATTTTAAGGATTCAACGTTTATTTGATGAAAATTGGTTTTCAAATGGCTGAGATATCCAAAAAAGTGCTAATAATAAAAAGCGACATGCCACAACTTTATTAGGATCTCTTTGTTACACCTTGTTTTTGGATATCTCAGCCATATCAAAACCGATTTTCATCGAATAAACTTTTGATACCCCTTAGAACTGCATGCTCTTTGACATCTCATAGTGGTTTCTGAACATCTCACAAAACGTTAAAAGCTAAATCTTCACCTCGACCAGAACTGTACACACCCTTTAAAGCTGGGCAAAGTTAAGCCAGGGTTGGGACTGTCGACAGCTATGTTTGTTCAACATTATTCATTTATAACGTCATAATTTCTCCTCGGCTGGCTGTGATAATCACAGTCGACGTTCAGTGGGTAGTCGAGTGCGTTAATTCTTGTCTCTTCTTGGCCAGAAATATGGGTTAAAGTAACGCTATTTGACCGCCAGTGGCAATGGGTATTGATACACTCTCAGACATTGATTGACTGTAATTTCCATCTGTCCCAATTAAAGCAACTCCAAGAGCCGTTTGATGGGACACCGCTGTTTAGATAATTCGCAATCGCGTCAATGAAATCAATCGCCAAGGGTCCGTTAAAGTTCCCTCTCTCAATGTCTTCTTCTTCCTCTCTCCACACCCTTCCCCCGTCTCTCCCTCTCCCTCATCCTCCATATTCTCCACTGTTCTCGGCAGTTGCTAGTGTCTATAAGATTTGGACATTGTTATGCCGCGAAAAGAAAAAAAATGTGTTAAGTTCTTAAAGGACAAGTTCACCTTCATAAACATAAGGATTGAGAGAATGCAACAATATTAGTAGAACACATCAGTGAAAGTTTGAGGAAAATTGGACAATCGATGTTTATGTCGATGTTTATTAAGTTATGAATTTTTAAAATTTTTGTGTTGGAACCGCTGGATGAGGAGACTACTACAGCTTGTGAGTCATATGCGTACAACAGTATAAAGAAAATGTAAAAGAAAATTCAACATATTTTCACTTTTTTCGCATAATAAAAGAGCTCTTGACTTGCCTCTTTCTAAAGGCAGGGGGAATAATATTACCCATAACATTTGTCGGTAACGAGTCAGGGGAATGTGTACTTTTTTTCAAAAGATGGCATTTTGTGAAATTCTCTTTATATTTTCCTTATATTGTTGTACGCATGTGACATCTAAGTTATTCATACACTGGAGTAGTCTTCTCATCCAGCGGTTACTGCACAAAAACTTCAAAAATGCATAACTTCTGAACGGATTGTCTGATTTTCCTCAAACTTTCAATGATGTGTTCTACTAATATTGCTACATTCTCTCAATCCTTATGTTTATGAAGGTGAACTTGTCCTTTAACCACTAAACCCTTTCCCCGGGTGCGCAAAAATTGTCTCAACACTGTCCGATGACGTATGTCCTCTTCTGACTTTAATGCACTATAAGAGCAGAAATCAGATAAGTTATACACTCCGTGTCCCATTTTCTCATAGATAGTTCCTCATGGTTTTGATGGCGATGGCTGCAGGTTTTGCAAACTAACTTAGGCGTCTTGTCGATATACTTATCATCTACGATCTGTACAGCATGACTACTCTCGCAGGGATCACCGTGTCCGCAGAAAAATTCTTTACTATACCAGTTCTTGTCAAGAAACGTGATTGCTTCTATCATGGCCTGTTATATCTTCCTATGCCGTGTGTATACATTGCTATAATCCTTTACCGCAATTTGCCAGCCCCAATTCAATCTGCAAAGTGAATTTCAAAGTATATCAGGAATTGCAGACATTATACAAACCGCGCTTTTGATAAAGCAGCCAAATCTCTACTTTTGCAAACTGGTTTTATTTCATTGTGTAAAGTTCAAGATAAAGGACATGATACGGCAAATATTGGTATACAGCAAGAGTTTGCTATGCAAGTAACATCTGTGTGTGTGTTATGTATGTGCGTGTGTGTGAGAGAGAGAGAGAGCTTGCGTTGGTTTAGTTTGGATTGATTTTTTTTTTTTTGGTTCCATAATTCACGTTTTACAAGGAAATTCTGAACATTTCCAGAATTGAATATGCAAATTGTTGAATGCAAACAAAATAGAATAAAAATAATATGTGAAATGTAAAGAATCTACATATGGACGTATCCAAAGCCTGATATATTATGTCAACTGTCAGACAGCATTTAATGTATAAATCAGATAGAGACGTAGAGATGTATATCTGACATTCAAGGAGTGGTTATAGGTCTTTAATAATGACGCAAAAGTCACCCAATGTCCGTCAAATGTGTAGCATAGCGTGACTCTGGAGATCACGACCGGCTAAAAATAGCGTTCAGTGGTTATGAAATTATACCTCATTAGGAAGTATCGATGGTGCCACAATTTGAGTCATTGACTTATCACTCATCGACGTACACTTTAATTGCTATTCGCTTTGCTGGTAATGTCGTTTCAAAATACCCCATCATTTCGGTTTTGATGGGCTAGATTTAACTCAAACATTTATTTGAGAAATTCGAATGTCTCAGACTCGACTGCATCGCTTTTGACCATTATGTCTCTCTCTCTCTCTCTCTCTCTCTCTCTCTCTCTCTCTCTCTCTCTATAAGAACTCTGGACTTCCTATTTAAAGCACTTTAACCTTTGCTTAATTTCACGTCATTGCCTCTGATAAAACCCAAACCAGACGACTGAAATAGGATTGTAGAAAAGTGACTCATTTGACTTCATCATTTTGATTTTATCCTTGTTTTGTATGTTATGCTATCTCGTCTTTTATGACAATAGGAGTTAAGGAATTGGCGCATGCAATGATCTATGAGAACTTCGCAGAGTGGACATATTGTGCTATATCATGCAAAAAGGCAACAGAAACCTCCTCGAAAATATAATTTGAACTCCATCGAACCATGCGGTGTACTGAATAAAATTTGTATTAGTCCATAAACTTGTGTTTCCTTATTACAGTGAAATAAGCCAGTTTGGGGTTCCACTTTGCGCATGAGCCGAAAAAGGTCATTTGAACAAACAGGGCCTGATGTTGGTTTTTAAATTCACTGAGATAAAGATCTGTAATGTAATGATTATTCAAGTAATCCTTATACATATAAAGGTTGCTTGCCAGCACATCCGCCTTACAGCAAAAGTGGTACATAGCAATATCAACAGCAAAAACAATTGTTAATCCATTCGATGCAAAATAATGAAAGGTATGCTGTCCAAAGTGTTAATTGATGGACCATTCTGGTCATCTGGTCTTTTTCTGTTCTGATATACAAATCTTCATTTGAACAATGAAATCTGCTTTTGACCGTTTTTCACAATTTCTGTAGAATTTTATGCACATAATCTAATAACTATAGAAATGGATGTCATATTCTGGCGAAAACCAATTTGAGGCAGAAAGAAAAACAAATAAAGAAACACGGAGCAAAAGATGGAGAAAACGTAGTTGATACGATAATTATGTTAATTCATGTCCTTCTACACATCTACTTCAGATATTAAAACAGTAAATAATGTCAGAAACATTCAGCTGAATATTCATCTTCAGGCCTACCGAAAAATCGCCCCAAAATATTAGAGCAAATGGTTCCTGTGTTGCAGGGTCACACACACACTGTTCTCTTTCGCTTCCTCTCTATGTATACATACATATATACGTGCATAAAATCATATATGTATATATTATAATCATATAGGTGTATTATGATATGTATAGAGAGAGAGAGGGGAAGGGAGATAGAGAGGGAGAGAGATGCGGGAAAGTCAGAGGTGCAAGGCCCGCGTTATGTGGCGACCCACTCTTCCTGAATTTGGCGCATGAACGATGATGAGTTGCAGCATGTCGATCCAAGGAGGTACTATAGGCGCCTAGTAGTACCTCCGTGGTCGATCCCGGTGTATCATATACGCGTGGGCAGGCACCTGCGGCATCTGAGCCCGTGGAGGTAGCACCTGCGTGACTTTACACCACACGCTGGGCGCGGCTCTGCGCTCTAACCCCCGGTATGACTGCCTCATTAATCCTGCTTTGCTATTCGATCGAGGCTACAACCCGAACATAGTCCGGACATTGCCGGATAGAGAGACTGGACGTTTCACATAAGTCCGTCAGCTATACAGTGGAGAACAGAGATCAGTGAAGAAAGAGAGGCGGTGGAGTGCATGACGGGAGGAGAGGAAAAGAGAAAATAATGTGTAAGGTTGGCAAAAATGTGTGCTTTGTGAGTAGGCTACACCTCTCACAATGAAATCTCGCATATATTAGAGTGTACGTAACACGTATGTCTTCATCTCATGCTCGCCTGAAGAGAACTCATTGATATCGTTGGAGGAGTCTCTTAATGCATACTGCCAAAGAATTGATGGAAAGGGTGTGCCTGTTATGTATGAATTCACAGCCCTAGGCTTGGCATTTTTGTGGATTAAAGGCAAAAGGCCTTGCTGCAGACATTGTGAATGATTGAACACATAATGCGACGTGACTTCTTGAGTTCGTAAGCCGCGTTTCATTTTTAATGAAGACTTTATTACAGGATCTTGCTGTTTTATTTCAGCGTTGATACTGTAAGCCCCGACCCAGTCCCTTGGGCGAGGAATGAAAAAAAAAATCAACACTAGCAACACTAGTGTAAAGCGATCGCTCGCAATCGATGGCCAAATTCTTTCATCAAGAGTCAACCAATAAGGAAAGCCAACAAAGCCAAAAATTAAAGAAAGAGGCAACATGATCTCCGCTGTGCTATTAATCCGCTCTCGTGATTCAATGGTGGAAAGAATGACCAGTGTACTGTGAAAGCTGAAACATGAGCGACGAACGTGAACGTACAAAAAAAAAAATGGTCACTGGTGTGTGTAAACATTTAAAACCTTGATTTGATTCCTTGAAACCTTGATTGAGTCTGACCTGGTGTTTAACAGATAACACGCTTCTAAAAAGTCATTTGTTATATCTCCCGAAATGTATCTACCGAAGATCATTAGATCCACCAGGAAAGATGTTTCAAGGATATTTCTCTCTAACTTTTTGCTTTCTTCTGTCTGTGCCTGTCTTCCAATTACCCTCGATTTCTCTTCATTTTTCTCTTTCTCTCAATCACTCTTTCTGGGTACTTTAAAGTTTGTCTCAAGTCATTGTATTAAAAATATTTTACACCCCTTGATCACACAGTTCTTTAGAGGCACCCATTGTGGCAGTGTTTATTAAAAACGATTTATTCTTATTTTGTTTTCTGTTTTCCTTCCACTACCGTAAGGTTTTACAACAGGTGGGTACGCCCCCTTTCACGCGGTGTCTCTGGCTCGTACGCAAGCAATTCATCAATCAAGTTATTACCTAGTTTCGATAAGCCTATGGCAGGATAAATCGATATTGCTGCTCGGGTATCGTTGTGGTTTAATTGAAAAGATTTTGATATTCTCACCTGAGTATAAACAAAAAGGTTTCAGCTGGCAAGTAGTTCAAGGAATGCAGCGTTCTCCTTTTTCTTCACCTCATCCTTCTGTTCTACGTTTTACTTCCCTTTCCTTCTTTTGTCTCTAAACCCCTTTCCTCATTCTCCTTCCTTTTTCTCACTTTTCTCTTGTCTTCCTACACTCTCTCTTCCTTGTAGCTCGTCCTCCTCCTTCATAAAATTATTTTCTTTCATTTATTTTCTTTTATTGCGAGTAAGACCATAATTTTCGGAACACGGCGCATGGACGTGCACATACATGAAGAAATCGTATTTTGCTCGTTTAAGAGGAGGGGGAGTCAAAACATGATCAGGCAGAACATATCAAGGGAAAAAACTCATTAACATAGAAGGCAGTTCTCTTCGGACATGCTTTGTGAGTGCATGACGGCATCTCAGCGCACCGGCGATTAAAAACGGAACAGTCGGATGTATCAATTAAGTTCATGGTCGCATTTCACGGTGATGCAGTCATCTGATGGGAAAAAAAACCTAAACGAAACAAAACAAAACAAAGGCATCTCTGTGCATAACACCTAAACTAAGACCTAGACAATCAATATTCATTGTAAATCCATTTCTTGGAGCATATCGCGCGATCTAAAACTGTGGACCTGACCCACAAAAAACTGTTTTTTAATGTGGTCTACCCATCATCTCTGCGTTCTCGATCAGCGCCCAGATAAGACTAAGCCGGCGAGCGGCTAAAAAGATGTGTTCAGTCAACCTACTTTTGACGCCGACCCCTCCCCCACTCCCTGAACTGGGTTTCCCCATTCCTACTCCAATTCCTCTTCTCCCTACTCCTCCTCCTCCTCCTCCTCCTCCTCTTTGCATTTCCCACTATGTTTTCTCTGCTTACATGAAATCATGACACGAGGCTTGTCGACAGTGACTGACAGTCGGTCCGGAGGCGGCCACTTGAGTTACAGCTACCACCTGGCGATATTGCGCTGGTTGCATTGGTCATGCCAAGGGCGTCACTCAATGCGTGACCGAGAAAGAACCAATTGCATGAGGAAATCAAACAAACTGAAAAAAAAAACAGAAAAAAAACAAAAGTAACGAAAACATAATGTTTCAAGATTTTAAAATTGAACGTCTCATTTCCAACAGCGCCATCGGTTTTTTCTTACAGAAAAATCTGTGCCTTGACCATGTGAACAAAACAGGACAAATCAAAAGGAAACAAAATTTATGTTTCAGGGTTTTAAAGGTATGAACGTATCTAACATTTTCTAAACATTGCTATGCTTGCTTTGTAACAGAAAACACTATCAGTTCGTTGTCACTGAGTAAATTCTCTATCTCCAAAGTACTAGTAATCATATCATAACTTTCAACGTATAGTGTATGAAATGATGCCGTCCATGCAAAGGTTAAACTCTGTATGTTTTTCTCTCTTTCTGAAGTGAATGACTATAAGATTTCTCTTAAGCGAATGGAGAATTAAAAAAAAGGTTTTCGCGACCTTTATCATTTGTCGTTACGTGAAATATTGCACAGTAGACCGCTAAGGGAGGAAATTCACGGATACAGTCAGTTTGCACGAAGACCGGGGGTGGGGTAGTTCACCTTTGTAGGCCAGGAAGTTTCTGTTTGCGAAGTGTTTGGTGATTCGACAAAATTGCACTCCGTCCCAAACAATCCCTCCATCGCCGGAGCTGTCTGCTCAACTTTCACGGGCAATTATTGGACTCGTTTTGCGATCTGAAGGAGACGAAAATAATTTTAAAAAAAGGGGGAAATGGCGCCTTATAGCAATAGAATGACTGAAATGCCTGAAGTACGCCTCTCCTGCAGCCAGTCGTGATGTGCAAATCACATGAACCAGGTGGACAAAGACAAGGGAGTCTGTTCTTGAATAATTATTCCCCCCCCCCTTTTTTTTTTCACGATGGACACCTATCAATCGCACCGAAATGTCTGCGATATGATGTGTAAACTAAGTTGTCAAGTGAGTGTGCGCGGTCATAGACTTGATGACTGTTTGGGTCTTTTAATCAGACGCGTCCCGTGCTGAAGCAATGGATCCCGAGTGAAGGTATATTATTATAATCATTGCCATACCAAGTGCGTAGGACCACAACCAGTAATGACAAGACAAGGTGCTGGAACGTGAATTCTTGAGATATAGTCTCCCTCCATGATTGTTACTCCTCCCCGCCTTTCTCCCCTTTCGTCTTCTTCTTCTCCTTCTCTCTCTCTCCCTCTCTCTCTTTCTCTCTATACTTCTCTTTCTGTCTGAATATGTCTATAATGTACTACTTATAGTACTACTAATGTAATAACAAATTATACTATAACATGATAATGTGCTGCTATACTACTACTTCTAATTACTATACTGATGTACTTCTAATTATACTATAATAATAATTTGACTATTATGAAAGTTATACACACGCACAATCACGCTCAGTAAGAGAGAAAGAGAGGGAGAGAGATACTTTTCCTTTGTATTGACAGGTTTTCTTTCTTCACTAGATCTCTCAATAAAGAAACAGTCAAAGCACGGTCAAGCGCTTCTCATGGTGTTTTTTTTTTCTCTCATGTTATTCTCACCTACATCTAATTTTTGACGTATTTTACATTTACTGATATAGTGTTTAAAGACTTTTTATTTCCCCCAAACATTAGTATGTGTATAATTGAGGTTATTATGGGTATGTGTGTGTGACACACACTGTGTAGTGAAGGGTTCGTATTATGACGAACAATCAGAAGGGCGATTAGGATAATACATGAATGCCCCGATGATGCTAGTATACCTTGTTATAGCTCCATGGTTAAACTGAGAAGAAAGAGCAAGATTATACGGAATGCGCATTGACCAAGTTATTAATGTTTCTTATTTGTGATACTGCCGCCTTTTTAATCTCCCGCGAAATGCGCGCTATTGCCAGTTGTTCTCCATAGCGATTGAATTAATCTCGGCAATATCAAGAAAAAGGGGAAAGCTGACGGACCAGCTGGCGGTCTCGTCTTTGATTCTCGTAGGGTCGGATCCACGACCGCCCCGTATCATACCAAAGACGACCTGGCGGAAACGGTATCACTGTGTAATTAGTGGTTGTTCAAGCATTCATGACTCATGATTATGCTTTTTTTCTTTACGTTGTTGTTGTTGTCGTGTTTTGTCTCCTGCATTCTTGGCAAAGAACCTAATTTGGAAAATGCTCGGCATCGCTTTACGTGTCTTCTGGCAAATACAAGTTCAAGGATGATTTCTGTCATCAGTTAAAAAGTCGGCATCTCTAAAGCAAATTCATTAAAGGTACGGCCTACATTGTGTCTCCTCCAACAATGCTACCTGTATGTTCTTTGAAGTATACCTTAAAAAAAAAGAAAAGAAGGAAGAACTTCATCAAATTTTTCGGGTAGGGGTGGGTGCTGGACACAATAAGTCACAGTCATGTTTGATATCAGCTTCCTATGAAATTTGCCGACAACACAAGGGGTAAAAACAGCTGCCATGTGACGACATAAAATAACCCATTCCTGCAGTTCTACGTGTCACGTGACGCCACTATATTATGTCAGTGTTCAGATTCGATCAGTGCATTTTTAACTTGCACAGAACTAGGCTTTCCGATATCCGGGTAAAGTTAATTGTGTCTCGCCGGAATGTCACTACATGCGAACATAATGATAATGAGGGCAATGATATTAAGATAATATATATACCGGGTAAGAATACACTGTAAATAATGTAATGATAATAAGGGCAGTAAAGTTAGCGTATTATACCGATGATATTGATTAAAGAGAGAATTACAAAATGCCACATTGCTCCGAAGCCGTTACTAGTATCCCAGTCTAGCAAACTGCGGGTTGATGACGATCTCCTAAATCTGTACATACCTCAGAAGATTACAGTTCGTTATTCCGATGATTTGTCATTCCGATAATGAAATAAGGTTCCTTATTCCGAAAGTTCGGGTAATCTATACACGAAATAAAGTTCGTTGTTCCCGAAAGTTTGTTATCCAAAATGTTTAAAAAAGAAATGGTTCGTTACTCCGAAGTTTTCTTACTTCGAAAACGAGATAAACTTCGTAATTTCGAAGCCTTCGTTCTCGGGTTAACGAATCTCCGGAATAATGAAGATTATTTCACTTTCGGAATTAGGATATGTTTTTGTTCGGAATAACGAATATAGAATTTCATTTTCGGATTATGTATTCAACATCTAGGGTATACGAAATGTGTGTGTTTTGGGAATAACGAACCTTCGGAATAACCTACATCACCCCCTTAGAATGCACGATCACGTATGTTCTTGTATAAACGTAGTTATATACTCCTTTTTAATACATTGATGTTTTGATGAGGACGTTGATGATTTGACATAATGATTTCAGTTGTACTAGTGGCGAAATGAATAAACTGAAAATGAAAATGATGTTAATGCTGAAAATAACTCGGTTTCATATTTCACAGTGCAGGAAGACCCCTTGCATAGATCTTTCATAGGGATCCGTCATCACTGTCCCAGCAATGGCATGTAAGTTTCAATCTTATATCAATTCTGGATGAAAAGAGGAACAGGATGAATATCCCACCTTGTATGAGATTTCGAAATCCGCGTCGACTGCCCAAGCTTCCAACATGTCTAAAGTCTCATTCACTGAACCAAGATGTTCCCAACTTTCACTTTCGCTTTCGAATGAATCTTGAAGCGTCACCGTACTCGAACTCGGGATAGAACCCTTGAGGGCAAAATTGCAACCTAACCACCTTGCGCCCAAGACTTTTGAGAGAAAGAATGTCACTGCTCAAAACTGGCCTCTTCCTTTTGCCCTTGTTTCCTTGCAACTGAAACAAAATGTTTCCACGTGATCATTTTCAGGCATCCGGAGCACGTGCTTGGGCGTAACCAATCATCCGTAATAATTGTGATAGTAGGCTTGCTAGGGCGAGAAAAGGGGCGATCGCTGCATTTTATTGTACAAATGTCTTACTTGGCACAGATGTTCCCTAAGGCAAATGAAAATTTTCATCTAAAGAGACAATCTGTACCTATGCAAATAAGCCTTAATTTGCATAATTTATGCAACATACATATAAAAATTATTAAAAAATATATGTCCATCCAGCAGAAATACCTCATTTGGTAGAAGTATTCTATAGAGTATGTGGAAACAATTCCTGAAAAAGTTGATTTCATACCTATGCAAATAAACATAAAATTTGCATAATTATGCAAGTTAAATGCAAATTGATTTGTAAGCAATTAAAAAACCCTTAAATCTCTTCCTATAGATATATCTTACCCGTTGCAAACACTCTGTGAAACAAAATGAGATAAGAATTTGAATAATTGAACTATCATTACCATCTAATTTACATAATTACTAAAGAAAGTAAAGTAAAAACATTATTTAGTTTTTCTCACAGTCTAAGAACTGCATTTTATGATAAAACTACCAAAGTAGTATGCGTATCCTTTAGTCAAAAGGAAATGATTTGTAATATCAAAACACTATTTCTCTATGCAAATACCACCTAATTAGCATATTACGCATATTAATACCCGAATGTACCAGATGTCAATGGTCAAGGTCGACTTAACAAATTGTATCAGTTTCTGAGATAACTGAAGCAAATTTCACCAAACTTGGTCCAAGGATGACGTATGATGGGGCAATTAATTAAGCAATTTTTAAGTAAAATCGGCAAAGAGGTCAAAGGTCAAAAAGTTCAAGGTAAATGCTCAAAATGTCATTATTTCCCCCATATCTATGCAATGTCTGAAGGTAATTTCTTGAAACTTAGTGACTGCATACATATACTACCAAAGTATGATTTTCCAGAGAGTTTTAGATCAAGAGATCAAAAGTCAAAGGTCAGGTGAAAATGTTAAAATGTCACTTTTTTCTCCGTCTCTCGCAAATGGTTCAAGGTATCTTCATGGAATTTGGTACTGGCAGGAATATTCTAGGAATTTAGGGGTCATTTGTCAAAGGTCAGGGGTCAAAGATCAAGGTCAATTGGGCCCTTAAAATTTCACTATTTCCCTCATATTTATGCAATGCTTGTAGGATTTTTTAAGAAACTTAATAATGACGTGTATTAGCTATACCAAATGGAGATTCTCAGGGAAATTTCCTGGCGAAAGGTCAAAGTGCTATATATCACTTTTTCTTGTGAATCAAGGTATCATGAAACTTACATATTTGTGCATGTTCTACCCGACAATGATTCCCTTGTTGATTATCGAAAAAATGTTAAGCCCTCCCCTCTCAAGTGTTTTTATTTCCTAATGATAAGTAGGAAAGGACATGGCATTCAGTGACATAGTATAGTCATCACTGTCATTGCATTTAGTATATGGGTCGCATGACAGTTAATCTTGATGCACGCAATAACCTCTGACATTCTTACCTTTTACATTTTTAACTGTGTGTTTTTTTTTAACCTCTGACGTCTTTACACAAAAACCAGTTAACATAATTAATTTTTTTAAAGCTTCAAGATCATGTAGGTCATGATCATCTATACATGTATTAGCTAGTATGTGGTGGAATATAATATTTGTAGGACCCGCCAGGGAGTTACATTATCCCAAGGGAAAACAATCACAACCAGGGAAAATATGACATTTACGATCCTTGCAAACAGTAGCATGTGACAATCTCTTGATAAATCACATCCTAGTAATTGTAGAGGCCATCTAATATACTCTTTTATGGCTATGAACATATTATTTTCCTTTGATTTATTGTTGAAATTAACTGATTTTAAGTCAGAGACTAAGATTATTTGACTTAAAGTATAACATCTATATTGTTCACATGACAACTTTTATTGTTGCATATATTATTGCCTTATCACAATGTTATTGTATATAAATTTCCCAGAACAGTTTCCATGCCATAGCAGCTCGTAATATACTGAGGCCAGAGGGATTTTTTTTTCTTCATAAACATACTTTGTTTCTAACTCAAGTTTGTAAGTTCTTAATGTGTGCAGATACCCTTGCATCCACATAGTTTGCACAAGTTTATAATCAGTTTGATGTAAAAAGCCTCTTATTCGCTTGGTTGCCTACAAAATACGATTAAAATCAGAATTCACACTTTCACTAGGTAGGGTTTTTTTCGTAATCATTTTCTGACAATGACCTCAGTGGTGTACTGTTTGAAGGAAAAAAAGTTCCTTTTGTAAGCAATATTGTTCCGATATTCATGATATCAGTGCTATTCCTATGTATTACCTACTGTTATATTTATAGTTATAATCATATCTAAAGAGTGTCACTATCGAGTGCTATTTTTCCCAACCTGCAAAGTATTTATGCAATGAGGGAATATTGATAGTAAAATGATTTTAAAGAGAAATATGTTTCGAAACTTTACGTCTTGTATACTTATTTACATAATTTATGCATAAAATGCCTGGGTTAATTAAATGATATGGAAACAATTCAAGCAACAGAAGAGTGTTGTTGAGAGAATATTGTCTTATTCTATTAGCTTTGGGGATATCAAGTTCAACCGATTTAAGACATTGTCACAAGATTGCTTTTTATTTGTTCTGATTATCTATGTATAGGTATTAATATGCATATTTTGCAAATAACAGGCTGTTTGCATAGAGACAGTTTGTCTCTCTAGATGAATCATTTGCTTTTGACCCAAGGAACATCCATCCCAGGTTCAAACTTTGTACTACGAGATCCAGTGCTTGATAGATTAGAAATTCTTTCAAAAATGCAGATTTTTTGCACAATAACTTGCATAATTATGCAAATTCTATGTTAATTTACATAGGTATGAAATACATTTTTGCAGGAATGTTTCCACACTCTCTATAGAATACTTCTACCAAATTAGGTATTTCTGCTGAACGCACTTATATTTTTTAATGATTTTTATATTTTTGCATAAATTATGCAAATTAAGGCTTATTTGCATAGATACAGATTGTCTCTTTAGATGAAAAATTTTAATTTGCCCTAGGGAACATCTGTGCCAAGTAGGACATTTGTACTAAAAAATGCAGCGTTTACCCCCTTAGCAAGTCTACTATGACCCTGCACCACAAAACCAACAAAAAGTCGCCAGACATGGATTTTTAGTTAAAGACAGATTTTGAAAGAGCAGACTGTAAGCTTTAAAGTGATGTACCACTCAATTAAAATGGACTCCCCTAACCTATCTAAATACTGGAAAAAAGCACACACTCTGGAACAGTGGGAACTGAGAAAAAGAGGCTCTGAAGTACAGGGTCTATTCAAGCGCTTAATCCTTACCAAGCCGTGCTAGCTATGCAGTGAAAGGGACAAAACACGGGATGTAAACCACTGTAGCAACAACAATGATGAGATTATCAGATTAAGCTGAAATTGAGTATGTTCTATCAACACATTATGTTCATGATTAATGCCAATTTTCAAAGCAGTAGCTTTATCCTTTCACAAGTTATTAGACTTGAACGTAAAGGGTGTGCAAAGGATTTTCAGAAGTGAAAAGGGGCCTCTAAGACATACCTGATCATTCTACTCTCCCCCCAAAAAGGGTTGTAGAAAAACTGCTGAAAACACACTTTCCCATTCATGTTATGATCAAACACTAAAGAATAGTGTAGAAGAAGGATAGCTCTTTCGGAAACTATGAACAACTCAAGATTGACTTGGTTAAAGGGATCGTACAGTTTTGGTTGAGACCTACTTCAGGTTTCTAACATTTTTTGGTGAAATGATGAGAAACATCTTATGAAATATGAAAGAGCATGTAGTTCTATGAGGAATCCAACGTTTATTTGATGAAAATTGGTTTTGAAATGGCTGAGATATCCAAAAAGGAGCGATTCTACATAAAGTGTGGGACCCACACTTTATTACAATCGCTTTGTTTTACTTTGTTTTTGGATGTTTCAGTCATTCCAAACCCGATTTTCACCAAATAAACTTTGAATTCCTCTTAAAATGGTATGCTCTGTACTATGTCATAAGTGTTTTCTTGGTATCTCGCAAAAAGTTAACAGCCCAAATTCTCATCTCCACCAATACTGTATCATCCCTTTAACCCAGTCCTCACGTAAAATCAATGGGTGCGACTTTTTGTTCGTTTTCTGATGCACGGTCACAATTACATAGCTATATTACTGCCACCGGCTGTTAATTGCCTGAAAATGCAAATCAATGAAGCGCTCACTAATATCTCACTTGTTAGTAAGGTACAGGCACGAAAGTTTATGCGTCATGCATACGTCATGTATCATACGTCATGTATCATGTTTTTACCCCACTAAATTATCAGTTTAATACATTGCTTGACAATTTCTTTCCAAGACCCCCTACAGCACAGCAAAATAAGAATCAATACAATCCAGTGGGAATATACACGTCACGTTTTTCATGATCTGCAATTAACTTGTACCCTTACAGCGAATGCGAGATACCATCGTTATACTGAGGATATAAAAAAACACTCGCTATAATTATCATATGAATATTGCACAGGTGGATGCCCGTTTAAAGTGAAGATGGAGAACATTCGAGGATGTTATGGTGCGGCACGCACGATCGCGAGGCACAGCTGAGCGCATGTTGCACGACATTGTGAATATCCAAGAGCGTGCAGCATTATTTGTTTGATAAAATCGGTCTATGATCTATGATACCAGCTGGTTAAACTTTGTATAACAATACTGTGGTATAGCTCTCTAGACGAAAGTATGAATCTAGGCAAATATTGTTTGGGCTCATATGCCGCGCACACTTATTAGTGGGATTCACACTAGCGAAATGATAAAGAGAGCACACGTGATTTACTTCAGCGTTTCTGATTGGCTACATTCTTCAACCCATATTATAGTATTTTGTAATCAAGTTAGAATGTCGATAATAACTCAAATACTGACTACCAAGATCTATATTGAAAACATATGCGTCATATAGATCTGTTCATTCTAAATCATATCCATTTATCAAATTTATTGTTATTGTTGTTGTTTTTTTTTGTTAGTTGCACTGTTTAATTTGATGTAAACACTACGTGATAGCTAACTTGAGTCCATTGCCTGGAACTCCTCACATCCTATATCTACAGTAGAAATGACCTTTCTGGACGTGGATGCATGGATTCACTGTTGCTTACAAGGGAATAATAAATATACGTTTTTCTTCAAGAAGAAAAAGAGATGGATGGTGGCATTTCTAAACACCAGTTGTTTTCTCCAATATCCGTAGTATTATAAGCACAAGTGAAGAGCAAAGTTCCTTGTCCAGTTGACATTTCATCCTCACGACACCAGACGCGTGAATCTAATACCAGGGACAGCTATATCGGATTACGCCTGCGTTGTCTTTACAGCCCGGTCGATGTGGAGAAACACGTTGGAGAAGGTCACGTGACAGAGTAAATCGGAAGCTGTTACATCCTCTCTACTCTTCAAAACTTGGGTGTTTTTTTTTTTCTTCTTTAAAAAAGATCGATTCAGATAGTTCACAATCAGGGGCATTGACCGTTAGCGTCAGGGATGATATCCTAAGTAAAAAGAAAAAAATAATAAGGAAAACAGTACCGGTAGGTTTGTGTCCGAAGCAGTTTACGTTCCCTGTATATCGATTGTGTGTTGTCAACTTTTCTAACTCAAGTAAAAAGGGTACTTGTGTATTCAGATCTTCTTTTTTTTTTTTTAGACAGAGGGTCTGACATATTGATCGAGTGAGTGAGAGAAAAAAAATGATACAGAGCAAAGACATTAGGAAAGAAAACTTAACTCCTTTTACTCCTTTCGAGAAAGCGTTTCCTGATTGTAATCAGCTTTATTCGTGGACAAGGTTCTATATAATGTTATTATAAAACGATGATCCATGAATAAAATGTATCGGGAGGAAGGCCTGTAAATAGAGGCAAAATTGATCTTCCATTATATCCCTTATCAATCAAATCCTGGTCAGCGACTGGTTTACATGACATCATCGTGACCAAATATAACATTGCTATGATGTTGATGATTTTGAAAACAAAATGCCGATGGAGAAAATTAATGACATAGTGCACTATACCATTAATGTCGTCATAGATATGCTATGGTTTTCACTGATAATAAACTTTGACATTAAGTGTTCTTCCAATGTGGTCTAGGATTTACTGAAGTTAAAAAAGACTGAAGTTGACAATGAATTATGCAATCCGGGTTTCCTATACGGATTGCATAAGAACATCACGGTTTAGAGTCAAGGCATTCTACACGTACTTATTCATCCAGCATTAATTGATACAGGTGAGACATAGGCACAAAAAGTCATGCCCCACCCATACACTAAACGCATGCAAAGCGAGGCTCAAGAATTGTCCCTCTCTTAAATTCAGTTCTAAAAGGAGACCTCCGGATGATTTTCATACTTTTACATTTGAACAGCTATAACTTAACTATATTGAGTACAAAGTTTCAGAATTTTTAGTGATTGGGGTGAGGAATAAGAATGTTTTTAGGATTTAAAACAAATTGCAATGAACAAGGATGATGACATGGCAGCCTCAACATAAGAATGCATGAGTTGGGGCTCAAGGAAGCAGAACAAAAGAAGGCATACATAGATTTCGCACAGGTGAACATGTTAAGCAAGCGGTATTGTCAAGTAATTGTAATGGAATTACACTGCTAGATTTCTGAAATATGTGAGGCTTCTATGTCATCAACATTGTCCAGTGTAATTTGTTTAGGATTTTTCAGAGTATTGGTTTCTCTGCTAAAGGACCACAATAAATTCCACAAATCTATATGGAGCTTTCGATTTATGTACTACATGATATGAAATTATGAAAATCCTCTGGAATGCCCCATTAAAGTTTGAGGTCTAATGCGCACCTCATACAAAGACTTAACAAAACGAGCTCATATTAAGTTGTTCGTGCCCAATTATCCGCTTTAAGACATAATTTTCCTTTTTCCTAACACTGCTCATTCTCCAATGACCTCTTTGACACATCATTTTCACTCAAAATCATAATATTACTACGAATAAGGATATAAAACAGTTAGTAGCATGTAATTTACTGTCATATATTATTCAGGCATTTTTTTGTATTGTTATGTAGGCTATGGAGATGCCCATGTTGACACTAGTACAGTCGTGATAAGAGGGTTTAGTTTTAACAGCATTCATTACTTGTAGGAATGTTTTACCATCACATCTAGACGAGAATGTATAGTGATATGAAAACGGGGCGCATAATTTTGCTATTGGCCTTCATTGGTTTTTAATGAGAATGATGGAGGTAGTGGTCGTGGTGTAGTGATAGGTAGACATGTTACCCTCACAGTTGACTCTGCAGAATGGACGCCAGGTGAACGCAAAGCAGACTTATTTGTAACCCTAACACATATGCTATGCTCAAATTTATCATTATTATCTTCTCTTCTTTTTTTTTTGGTAGAGCGTGACAAGAATGTGTGTACAGATAATTTATGGGCCTGGGGTTTTTTATGTTAGGATTGGGGTTTTTGTGCGTATTGGCGGCCATTTCAAAAGTCATCTTTTATGCACAATGAAATTACCAGTCACATCTTTGTGTTCGTAAGTGTCAGATTATCATCTTTTCAGGAGAGCATGTTAATATCAAACTTTCCAATACGCGTGAAGATAACCTATAAGGTATTCATTACTGGGATATCTTAGTGTTAAAACGCCACTGCGGCTATACCATTTTAGAAACAGTTTTGGCTGTCTTGACAATTGCTCGACAGAAATATTATAATTTACTTATGTGAAAATACGAATTATTGCTTTTCACCCGGAGTTCAATCTCCCGAATCACTTCATGGTATAGTTTTCACCACTTATAATATAATACACTTAGAATGTTATCCATATAGGAAATTTCAGACTTTTGAGACAAATTTAGTTTGAATTTCTCAAAATCCTCCAGGATGCAAGAGTCGAATCATCCAGATTCAGATTCTGCAGCACCCTGGAAATAGTGCAAAACCATCTCTCTTTTTTTCGGTTTTCCATCATTTAAAATCGGAAGTGCACACATACAATGTGTATTGCTTTCGGATTTTGGCGGCTATTTTGACAGTTTGGCGGCCATCTTGAATATCTCAAAATCTTCAAGGGTGCAAACGTTGCATCATCTAGGTTCAGATTCAGCAACCTCAAATAGGATTCAACTTTTATTTCTTTTTTTTCAATTTTCTACATTTATAAGTAAATATGTAGGAATTTCAGATTTTGGCGGCCATCTTAAAATGTTTCACAGTCATCAAGGATGAAAGAGTTGCATCATCCAGATTCGGATTCAGCACCATCGAAACAGGATAAAACCATGAAAAAATATCGGGCGGACGATTAAACACGGTTAGGCACAAAATCTGACTTGACACCCGCACTATATCAAGTGTGGTTAGTCATGACTAAAGCATGATGAAATGACGCGGTCAATGCAATGCAATTCAATTCAATTCAGTTCAGTTCATTTCATTTCATTTCATTTTATTTTCAGGGTTCTCATTATGGGTTACAGTCGGTAATTTTGCCTTGCATCATTGATGTGGATGGAATGATGTCTTCGCAAATACCTAACATATAGGTGGTACTGCGTTCGCTCTGAAATGGTGTAAAATTAATCTATTGGTTGTTGATTATCTCATCGAGTAGGCCTAACAGTGCCATAATTTTTATTTGTATTAAACTGAGCAAGCAAGAAGTTTTAGGAAAAATTAGGAAATGTTAAATGTGCTTTTTACGCACACAAAGATAATGAACGAAAAACTTCTGCCCGAATTTTCCTGTTTGCATGTTAATCTGTTGGTTGGAGAAGAGTGCGGCTTTGATTTCGTGTTTGGTTCCTAATAGATCCACACACACTTTTTTAGTCAACAGATTATAGAAAATTGATCCGTACGTGACTGTTGCAGGAGGAAATAAAACATTTTTACCTACACTTCCATCGGCCATCATTGATAAAGTAATGCGTATGTAAATACATTCCTTCCCCTCTGCTTATGCAGCGTTTGAAAAGAGCACAGTGCGGCATCAGCACACCTGTTTCCCGGGGCGACATGGGGCCAAACATGAGTTTACATCGGAAGAACCTCCAAGAAACAATAACAACGACAACAAAAATGTTCTAACGATCTTCTAGCAGGTCCTAGCTGACGCGCTTTCGCGTGCAGCCTTCACATCGGTTAGTCACGCACGCTGCCCAGCCTCTGCCGAGTGCCACTCAACCAAAGTCGCCCAACTGTTTGATCAGCTGCCTTGACCATCACTGCGCGTATGGTAAACATACCTTCATCGTCCGCACTGCGTGGTGGCGCTTGCGCGCGCGGACTTCGGAAATTGCGGGAAAGTAATCAGAGCACAAGGGATGATGTTCACTTCACTGTAAGATCACTTTGAGGGAGCTCGACGAGATTGGTAAGGATAAGTGAAAATAATTTTGTATATCATCACTTTTTTTTTTAATAGTACGTCTTCCGCTTATAGCTGCATTAGTGTTTTAGTTGTCTTGTTGCATTGCGATGTTTTAAGTCACTTCCAAATTTAGAGGGAAGGGGGGGGGGATGGCGAGATCTTGTCTTTCATTTCTTTCGTTGCTGTTTTTTTCATCGAAGAGGAATCATGAAAACTGACAAGATTGCATCTTACATGCACTAGCCGATATACCGAGCTGTCTATACCGCAGACAGCACTTGAACCTCATCCCACTTGTCATTGCATGGCGCGTTAAACGGAAAAGTGTCCCCAGCGACTACAGCATAAACGATAAATCATGTACTGAAATCGTGAAGTGGATGTGGCAGTCTAAATAAGTATAACAGCCCCTATTAATGAGGATAGACAGGGATCCCATCACCAACGAAGAACTCGAGTATAAGGATGAAGCAGGGAAGTATACGCACCTCCTCTTGACATCGCTTTTGGTGGTGATGCGATCTTGAAAGTTCTTTCATATGGTTATCCTCATCTGATTGATTGGAATTCTTCGCATAAAAGACCTCCCGTCCTCATCCCAGTCAAGAGGGTGTGTGTTGATGACGAGACGGGAGGGGTTTGGAAGAGCAAGATCATTCATACGGAAACCGGGTCATCTCGTATCGCTCTTCAAGAATGAGATGATCAGCTTTGGGGAAAAAAAAAGTTATGTTATTATCATATTGTGATACAATCATGACTGGGGCATTCGAAATGTCGTGAAACATAGGGTGATGTTCGTTTTTCCGAAGGTTCGTTAATCCGAAAATGAAATAATTATGGTTCGTTATTCCGAAAATGAAAAGATTGTGCGTACTAACACTAACCAACCATCAGATTTACGAACCTTATTTCGTTTTCAGAATAACAAACCTTCAGAATAACGAACTTTCCCTCCCGACCCACCCCCCCCCCTCATTTTTTGGATTAACCAGCCTTGTTTCACTTTCTGATTAACGAACCTTCGGAATAAAGAACTTTATTTCATTTTCGCAATTGACTGTAACCGAAACAAGGGGAGTACATCATAAATGGTCAGAAAAAAAGAAAATTATTATGGTGTATATTGTATAACATCATGTGTAATTGCTATAAGTCGTACCGCTGTGAACAGCTTGATGCGGAGTCAAAACCTCCAACGTAAGCTGCTCCGAGAGAGAAGGGGGGGGGGGGGCGCCTGGAGTCAATTCCTTTAATGTCAATGTGAGTAGATATTAAAGAATTATTCAATGGCTTTTGAGATGCTCCGATACTAAAGGTGTGCCGTATCACGTGATTTTCGCCACGAAGAAACGCTTATCATGTGGTAAGAGAATGATATAAGACTTGGATTGCGCTGTTACTAAGGGTTTAATTGGCTTTTCACATCAAAAGGATGGCTCTTCAGATTTGCGTAATATCAGACAAAAAAAACAACAACAACAACACAAGACATCAGTAACACTTGAAAACTACCCCAAAATAGATTGCAATAGCAAGTTTCATCAAAAAGTTCCTTTAAGTGAGGTCGCATTATGTTCTACATGGATACTTTTATAGTGTATAATGTAAATAGATAGATAGATAAACAGACAGATAGGTAGGTAGGTAGATAGATAGATAGATAGGTAGATAGATAGATAGATAGATAGATAGATAGATAGATATTGCAATCATCTTGTAATGAATATCACACCGAAATTTAGAATGTGAAGCTTATAGCCTGCGTAAATTATGTATACTAGCAGGAGGTATATAGTGTCTGGTTATTCCATTCAAATTAAACTTTATTTTCACTTTTTCAACAGAATGTACAGAGAAATATGTAAAATTTGAAATGCCTTTTGTCGAATGTATACACAGACAGCCAGAAATAACATGTTCGTGTCTATATGATCAGCACAAACAGAGCCCTTTTATTGGGCGTGGGTGTTAACGGGAAAAGAGACGGTGACAGAGCTAGGGGGCCAAACTGAAATGTTACAGTTTAACCCGATCGCAGCAGGAACCCGCTGGTTCCTGTCCATAGTGCATGAGTATCTCGGAGGTGACAGATTTGCTCGTGGCTTGCGTGGACTTGGGAAAAGTGTTTTCTTTCTTCTTCTTTTTCGAGACAGACCGATTTCTCAGTGTAGCCTATAAAAAAAAGTGTATAGGGCCGTAGGGAAGGATTGTGAATGAAACGAACCCAGAATCATTTTCATTCAGCTTCCATTTCGTAGAGTGTTCCGATCAGGGGACGTTATTTCGTTCTCATGCAGGTGCGTGTAACGTCCATTAAGACTAAGTGATGATGATGATAATGATGATGATGATGATAATGAAACAGCATTTATATAGCGAAATCCATCTGTAGAAACTTTAATACTGACTTATTACCCTCTTCATTTATTGATATGTTCCAGCTGAACTCAGAAATCCATTCTTATCCTACAAGGCAAGCAATGGATGTACACTTGAGTAACCCTAAAACACTCCTAGCACACAAATCAGTAAGACATACTGGCCCAGATATCTGGAATAGACTTCCACTTGAATTACGTAACATTAAGTCTATTCATTCATTTAAAAAAGCAGTAAAGAAAATGTTGATTTCACAGTACCGGTGATACCTTCTGTAGAAACACTTGATGACTCATTCTTTGTTCATTGTTGTATCTATTATGTTTCTTTCTCTCCGAGTCTCTGCACGTGCGGATGCACCTGCAGTATACTGTCCTCCTCTGATCCACTGGGATTCATTCCTTCTCTGTTGTTCATAATTCATGTTATGTCGGGCGAATCATGGTTCACTATAACGTCATGCCCTGAAAGGGCACGTAGAAATTTATGCTGTGTATGTAGATGATTGCTTTTTGTCTTCTTCTCTTTTTCTCTCTTTCTCATTCAATGTAACTTTTACAAGACAAAAGCAACACTTATTATGTGAATACATCACTGTAATTTATTAGTATAAATACAGTATGTGCATGTATGTATGTGTCTAGGTATAGAGGTATGTCGAGTTGATCTGGCGATAGACTAGTATCCGGAGGTTTTTATCATCTCTTCCCCTTCCTTTCTTCTTCTTCTCTCTCTCTCTCTCTCTCTCTCTCTCCCTCTCCCTAACCCGTATTCCACGAGCATCATGTTGGACCCTCTTGTTTTTCTTCACTATAATGTTATTTGTTATCGGTTGCCAAACAGTCAAGCGTTGTGCTTATTATTGGCAATCGTTCTGTATGCAAATTATTAACATGTTACTCATGTAATTATACTACAGATGTATTGCATAATTAATGAAAATGATGAAAATTGTATAAAGTATACTACCGGTATTTTGTACTTTGTTAATGAAATTGCAGAAAATTGATGTATTTGAAAAAAAAAATGGCATACAGAGAATAAATAAATCAAATCAAATCAAATCAAATCAAACATTAAAAGGCGCTCGGCTCCCACAATGTGTCACACATCATTGACAAAGTTGCTGGAATAGATAGGTCTTCAGTTCAGATTTGAAGGTATTGAGGCTGTTGCCATTCCGAAGCGGGACCGGTAGATAGAATAAACAGAAATAATACCAATTAAATACGTTAAATCCTGTTGCAAAAAGTACATTGACAGAGAGAGAGCATTTGCTCTCTCTCTCTCTCTCTCTTCAATTCTGGAAGAGAGAGAGAGAAGTAGAGAGGCAAGGAATTCACGTGGTCTTACCACGAAGCACTTATTCTTATAAGTTGAGTCACCATTTGATACGGACAGCGCTACACAATGCACCTGTTTTGTTTTGTTTGTTTTGTTTTGCGTATGAACCAAACGATATTTTCACTCCTCTCTCTCTCTCTCGTTTTAAGCAGGGCTTTGATTTAATGTCCTGCATTTGTAAACCACTGCAGAGATGTTGCGCATGAAACATGAAACATACTTTGCAGTGACGCAAGCTTCTGGTTCATGGACCGTATAGCTCGTGGGCCTTAGTTAATGTCGAGCTCGTGGGCTGTAGACTCGTGAGATTTATTACTCGTGAGATGAGTAACTCGTGGGTTGTATGATTCGTGGGCTGTATGACTTGTGGGTGTCGAACTGATGACATCCACCCATAGTGATTATCTTGGGGTCATCCCATCATCTCGTCTCCCACGAGTCATACAACCCGTGAGGTTGACACTGGGCAAATAAGGTCCGTGAGTCAAACAGTAGGCAAACAAGGCCCACGAGTCCGGCACTGGGCGAAAAAGACCCACCAGATGTACACTGGATTAATTAAGCCACGTAATGATGTAATTGGTGTATACAGGCCGGGCTCCTTCACTGCAACAACCTTAATAGAGTTGGTCAAAACCATCTTAAAAAGGCGCCAGTCGTGCATCGCTTTTATGACCAACAGACTGCAAGACCCTCTCGCTAAAAACTGACTCACGCTTATGCACTCACATCATAATTATTTTGAAGTTCCTCTGTATGTTGTAAATAGGTTTCCTTTAATTTCAATTTCAGTGCTAAAGTTGTGACCTACCGATTTAGTGGCATATTTAAACCTTACCATATTGATTGTCTAAGCCCTATTACCACAATAAAACATTTTCCTATTACTTTTTTTCCAGGCAATTCAACGGGCAAAACCCCTTTTGCAATTAAAACAACAGATACCTCTCTCACTTTAGGATGAAATTATGTAGATTGAAATTGTATACCAGTATTTGTTGTTTGGTTAATATTCTGTTTTATCTGTAATTCTATGCTGTGACGCTCTTCTTTTTTTTGTAAAATAATATATGAAATTCATCTCAAAGAGTTTTCGCGTCGGATGGTAATTATACGGACCTGCTTTCCTATAAAGCTCAAGTGGCGTGTTTAGTGTGCATGAACGGATGTTCCGTATCGCTTACCGGTGGGAAACGCCCACACATCAAGGTAAACTGGAAAACTAAAATATTGAATTTTCGCTTCGAGTCATCGCCAAGCATTCGTCTCGTTGTTGCCTGAGTTTTTCATTATTTTTGCCTTCGGGCGTAGAGTAAATATTGCATTTCTGGCACCTTTGTGCTCGCTAACGCCTGGATGAATCCGATAATTATTTTTTTTTCTACATTAGCCAAATAACACCGAACCCACCGTTCCAACAACACTGAATATACATAAGCCCAAAAATCGATGGCCAATTCATCGGATAAAGAAAATGGTCGACATGTGTGGTTGGTTTCCTGCAGAGTACTGAACCAATTTGAAAGCAGTCACACATATGAAATAGAACGTTACAGAGAACTCCAGATATTTCTTGAAATAGATATATATGGCCTATCATACTATTATACACAGTCTCTGGTTAAGTGAAATGTTTAAGAATTAATGATCAGAGCCCTTCTTAATGAAAGATCTTCGTTACTGTAGCAACATTTCATCCTCAGTCAGGAGAGGGACACATCACAAAGAGAAAAGAAAAAAATGACACACCACTCACAAAATGCAGCACGTGTAATGTCCCTTCTTGGAAAATGCCTACGTAGCAACGTAATATCTGTATAATTCAACATGACATTGCATGATATTGTTACTTTGAAAGATTCGTCAAGTTCATGTAGCTTACTAAATATTGGTTTTGTGTACACCAACGTACCTACACTTTGCGAGCTTTTGTGTTAATTGACGGTAAAAATGAAAAAAAAAGAAGAACTGAACTGAACAAGATTTAAAAAAAAAAAACCCAACAATGTATTACACCTACCCTAAGAATATATGTTTGGTATCCACAGTAATATAAATGTACACGTAAATGTTTGTGTGTTAAATGATAATGCTAACCAAAATGACCGTATTCACAGACAAATGGTGTGAAATGACATATATAAGATCTCAAGCAAGAACTGCAAAATTTAAGTTGAGATAGCAAATTATGAAATTTAAAAAAAAAAGTAGATTCACATTAAAAAAAAAATACAATGAAATCAAGGATGTCATTAAAAGCTGCAGTCAAAAGGGTTAAGTACCAGCGGTGAATGAATAATGATAATGAAAACATATATTATTGCGACTTTGTACCAGTGATGAGTGAGGAACAACAAGAGTACGATGTCAGCAATTACCAGAGGAAGTACGAGACGTAAGTCAGCCAAATGTATTTCTTCATTCACGAACAGAGTTTGTTATTAAACGATGCTATCTCATCGGGCCCTGCGTTCCACTCTTGAGCATCTCACCACACACAATACTCAAACTTGTTTAATGTGACAGTCAAGGTAACGTTTTAGCATACATCAGCTCATGTTGAGATCAAAGCTTGGGATTGTAGTCATGCCTTTCATTGCCACGTATGATTAATGAGGCGTATTCTCTTTTCCTTTTTTTTTGTCACAGGACCACCACTGCCAGCTCTACCACCATGGAGTCGTTTAGCTCCTCCAGCTTCTCATTGGCCATCAATGAAACATTGACGTGTGAGGCCGACTGGAGCTTGCACAAGATTTGGGGACCTTTCTTTCTCATCCTCGTGGCCATCTTCGGTTTCATGGCAAACCTGAGCCTCGTGGTCATCGTTCTGCGTTACAAGCATCTCCAGATGCCCCCAAACATCCTCGTGCTGAACCTGGCCATCGGGGACATGGTCTACCTCCTCGTCTCCACGCCCTTTCACGCCGAGCACGAGATCCACGCATGCTGGCAGTTCGGCCTCGTGGTATGCAAGCTCAGCAACAGCATGCAGGTGCTGTCGCAGGGCGTGTGCGTCTATTCCCTGATGGCGGGCAGTATCGAGCGGTACTGCGCAATCGCGCGTCCGGTCCGTGACAACAGCAACGTGTCCGCCCACCTCAAGACGTCTCTGGTGGTCGTCCTGATCTGGGTGGTGTCGCTGGCCTTGTCCATCCCCATCTTGAAGATCGCCGATATGCCACACGAGTCCACGTGCGTCTACCTGCCACATGCCACCCAGACGGCGGTGATTCACGAGACATTCAGATTCGCTGTCATGTACGTCATCCCTCTCTTTATCATCGCATTCTCCTATGCCAAGATGTCGCGAACACTCATCCTGAGTACATCCCGTTTCTCCGGGGAACGCCAGCCGGGTGCCGCCCAGCAGCTCAACACGCGACGACGGATAGCCATCATGTTGCTTACTATTGCGGTCTTCTTCGGCATCTCATGGCTGCCTTACTTCACGTACTCCCTTTGGTTCCAGTATTCTTTCGACTACCGACTAGACATGCACATCAAAGTGGCTCACGTGTTCCGGCAAGTCCGCTTCATCCTTGCCTTCCTGAACACCTGCTTTAACCCTGTCGTTGTCTACTTGCTCAGCACGAGCTACAGACGAGCGCTGGTCCACACCCTTCGGTGTCGCCCATCTTGCGAGCTTGGACGGGACGCCGTGAGGAGCACGTACTCTGCCTACAAGAACAGTGTGGTGACGGCCAAAAAGAGGGTTAACAATCAGAACAGCGGGTGCTACGAAAGCACGGACATGACCGTCCTCAGTTCGTGACTAGCCCAGATGGGTCAGTGCTGTACCGGCATCGATTCTTCTTGCGAAGATACTAACGAGCAAAGCACAGAACAGCAGCAGCTACAGCAGGATGAAGCGAGCCCATCCTAGACTCCGATGTATAAAAGCTCACAATGAGGACATGCTTGCTGCTTGACAGTACCCATAATGGTGTGGTGAGCTTTTGATCATGATGTCCTTGTCCTGCATGCTTCATCAAGGGACTGATGTCTGAGTTTGGATTTAGAGACTCACAGTTGCTGAACATCTCGACGTCTCGATAAGAACTGGAGTTAAGTGTAAATAGCATTGTATTGTGCATCAGAACTTTGATTCATGCCCATCTAATGTCCATCTGATTTTGCCAGGCCACTTAAAATTGAGGTGGGAAATATTGCACGAATCGGAAACTAGTTCTGTACACTCCAAAAAGATGCAGTTCGTTTTCCGATAACTCCACAAAAGGAAAGTAAATGCTAACATTCTTTTTGATGATAATAACTGCCTTATGGAGGCAGAAGAAGAAAGGACTGGCATTACGAAGAAGTATGACCCGCACAAAGTTCTTCATGACTGTTTGGAATGATGGCTCATCTTTCGTAATGTAACTACTCTTCCCTAAATTTGACAGCTGGAAGATAAGAGAGAAAGAGTAACAGTAATTTTCTATTTGTTACAGTACAGGAAAGTGGTAGTCTATACTCCCAGACTTAGTACATCCTCACAAATTTAATGTCATTCGCAGTGCATGCATGGATGTGATTCGTGTAGGATGTGTTGAGCCTTACTGAAGATACCAAATCAATGTTTCATAACAACTGAAAGAATAATTAGAGACTAGTTTAAAGGAATCCAATCGATTATTTATTTATTTATTTATTTATTTACTTATTTATTCATTTATTAATGACGTGTCTTCACTACAAACCGCTGACTAGACAAGGTTGTGGCAAAGGTGAATGGAATCCATCGGAAGGATTTTCGCCTGCTACAACTTAAATCATTGATATGTTATTGTGTGGTGAAAATCAGATTACAACTATTGATCTACCTGTTTATCACTATAAGCGTAGATCAGTGTGTCAGAGGGATCAGCACTGTTGAATTAATAAAAAAACACCAAACAAATAAAAAAAATCACAGTGCCGCATGAAATATTGTTTTGGTTTCAGGCGAATCGTGTCCCAGTGCAATATAATGTGAAGCCTTTCTCATATTTTTATTTCTTTAAAGTGTGTAAAGCAAATAAATTGGTGAACTCATTTGAAGCACAAGGATCAAAAGAGTTACTAATAGTTTATGTTCACTTTTCTCAATCTCTCTTTCGCAACCTTGTTTCGTTCCTTGCTATTTTTTTTTTAAATCTTACAAGGAATTTGTCCATGTCGTCACTGCTCACGACGTGCCAACATACTAACTTTTGCAATACAAACGATGCACTGAAAACGATATCTTACACACGTATGTAATTGATAAAAACTGATGCACTGAAGAAAGAAAGTTCACAACCGTGGAGAAAGATCGTGTAGATAATAACTTTACATCGATAGCTGGGAGTATACTGAAAGTACTTTTAGCAAAGGTAGCGAATTGCACTACTTATTCAATCCTCATTTGACTTAATCCGTGAGAATATAAAGTTTTGCATCGAATTTTCTTTCCTGTGATAAAAGATGAAAGTATGAAAAGGGAAAATATTTTTCACCTTACCATGTACATACAAGAGAGCATTATTGTCAGTGTAGTCTCATTCAAGACTCTCTTATCTTGTTATGCTCCAGACACACCGCTATGCCGGTGGCTCTATTCATGTTGCTGGTGAAACGTTCCTTCTTTGGGAGGCCAAAACGTAGTGAAACGTGGAAGTCTGATAGTACATTTTATGTGTAGGCATGGGGAAAGCGATATTTTGTCTGTTTCTCGTTATCTCAAGATATGACACGTCGGTTTTTGAAAGTGATCTTGGCGTGTTTCATGATGTAAAAGTAATTTTCACAACAGTTGAGTTTGATTCTGAACTAATTGTGCTACTTTTCTCCCAGCTAATTCAATACTTTCTTCATAGAGTGTATGTTTACGAACATTAATGTCTTAGGGCGTATATAAACGAAGTGATGACTAATTGTCTAGGCTAGACTGTACAACTGGCAAATGATATGTTTAACGCCTTTGTCGTAGAGTGATTATGTACTTCATTTCTATAGAACAGAGGTTTCAAAAAGCATTTGACACGTAAAGCTCCAGACACTTTCACACAATGACCACACACATCCCTTCCCATTTTCTCTGATCCGAGAATCACTTCCCGCTGCTGTCTTGTGCATCTGTGTGCATGAATTTGGACACTTCCCGAACAGGAACTAATGTGTTATATGTTTGATCCTTTAAAAAAAAGAAGATTTGACATCTTTGACTATATTTGACTGTCTTTGAAGAGATTTAGGCCTACTGGACAACATTTTGTTGACTTTTACCCTGGAAATTTGTAACCCGAAGGGTATTCTCGGACGAAGTAGAGTTCCTCAGGACAACTTCATGTTTAACAACTACTGCCACTGACAGTTGCTGTGACGGACAACATCTCACGGACAGCTACACTCGGACAATTACCCCCGGACACTCAGACAAACCTGTTATAATTGTTCCTAGAAGAAGATCATATTCGGGCACATAAATATCCAGGACCATAAACACGAGGACATTATACCCAAATGACAACGACTCTCACAGCTATTTATAGGAGACATTTACCCCAGTATGAATGCGGTCAGATAGTCACTTTCAGAACCATTGCTCTCAGACGATCATCATTCGCAAGACAATTGTTTCGATCAAGTACCCCATGACCGAGTTTTCTCTCACATATTTGTACTCAGAATACTAGTGGTCACTCTAGATGCCAGAACGATTACTGACAGACAGATGATTGCCGTTACATACGCAAGGATGCACACTCGTGACTACCTACAACTCTGTGACGACTGCATGCTGTTACTTAACCAACCCCGAAAACGTTGTCCCATATTCTACGATCAAACCAAAGACCATGAATCTTAGAGCGTTCATCCATTGACAGTTATACACTACGACAATTACTTCTGAGCATTAACCTCCGGACCATGAATAGCAAAATTTCTTTCCCAATGGCCATGCTGTCTCAAGAAATGCAGTAATCTCGTGTCGACCTTGGAGCGTCTCTGTCTTGTCTCACACGCGTGCTTCGATAGGTGCTGTTCTCCAATCAGTTTTGAAAGTCTTTTCCTGAAATCTTTGAAGGCTTCCGTGGCGGTAGAACACGTAGAGTGGTAGAAGGCTTAACGGTGCACCACTTATTCTTTTCTGGGTATATATGTGGCCCTGAAAAAGGACCTACCCACTCCCGAAGTTTCGGAAAGCATGTTTTTGCCGATTTGAATACGTGGTGCACCGTTAAGCCTTCTACCACCCAAAGTCTTCTCCTGGTCCATCGAAGCATTATCCAAGAGACGAAGAAACAGCTGGCGGGTGGGCGCCTCCTGTCTAACTTGGAAAAATATTGATTGGACACTCCCTCGTCATCCTTCCCTCTCTCACCTCCTACACCCATTTACCTTATCCAGTTAGAATCCCAAAGGTTGTTTGCATGGAAGCAACTGTACTGGACTGGTAGTTTCCGTGGGGGTCTAGGGCAATAACCCCCTGGGCAATTACCCCGCACCCTTCCCCTGGCCCTAATCCTAATCCTGGACCTAATACTAACCCTAACTCAAACTCCTAACCGTAACCCTAATCTTTACTCTAACCTTACCACTAACCAGTATTTAGCCGGGGGGGGGGGGGGGGGGGTAATTGCCCTCTGGGGGTAATTGCCCGGATACGGTTTCCGTGGTTAAGTGTCCAGATTGGGTAATGTTTTTGTTGTATACTCACATCTCGCCTTGTCAAGGTCGAAATGTGTCTAAATGGCAGTGGTTTCAGGAACTTTCATTATACGTGTATCACCACAACAGCATTGCCGTCGATGTTACAAAATTTGCATGAGAGTATTACGAGTGCGTAATAAACATTTTGGGGCAGTTTTCGCCGTGACAACGTTTTACAAAATTGGCAACAAGTGTCTCAAGTCGAGACTTTAAGTTGCATTATTTTGCTGAAATTTATCATACATCATGATAACATGATAATATGATCTCCAATAATAATATTTAATCTCCCGCTAATAATAATACAATTAAAAGAAATACAGTTGATTATTAGCAGATGACCCAGCTGCTACCGTTGAAATTGTTATAATAAACATCGTGCGTTGTACGTGTACTACGAAACGCGGCCCGCAGAGCCAGCTTACAAGGGGTTGTTCACTTGCGTTACTCCTTTTCAAACAGTGGTTATACCGATCTTCAGTGATTATACTCTTGTAGAGTATAGTGAATGTGTGAATCCAATGCGTGGACGGGGCCAGGGAAAATACCTGTCGGATTTAAACCCCTGAGAGAATGATTTTGAGAGAGGACTTTCTCGATTACTGTTCGTTGTCATAAACTGATGTTGAAGTTTTTCGCGTGAAAAGTGTGGTTATATAAAGCACATAATATAGTGTCTTACCAACCAAACTGATACTTTCTTACTTTGTCCTTTCTTCTTTTTTTTTCTGTAAATCAAACTGAAAACAAAAGCATGATAAAATCCTGGAACATCGTCAATCTCAAATACAATCAGACATGGCGTTTTTGCCTCATGTTTATCTGATCAGTGTGAGGTTACAGACATCAAATCGAAAGGAGGACAGTTCATTCCCTTGAAGCAATGTTTCTTTGATCGGCGAGCAGTACGTCAGTATCACTTAACCATCATCCTCTACCATCGTCAAAACTCACCATTCTACATAGTATTTTTCAGTAGTATGCATATTACGCTGTGTACAGTCATATAGACGACACTCGTATTTCGTCTTATTGGGGGAGTATTTGTTACTGTTCTTTTTACTGGTTTGTTTTATTTCATCCATCTACAAAAGTTTGTGTGAACATGACCTTTGACAGTTCGTGAAAATGTGAATGTTGTGTTATGATTTTACAATCAGTAAACGATGACTCCATGTAACAGCATGACTGCAGCTTGTTTTTGTATTATATCTTGCTTTACCGCGAGTAGAAACTTTTGCCCCGACACGCAAATTTCGTTTGATATCACGTAGAAGTGTGGATGTGAGGTAATATTTCATAACTAATATTCAGATTGTGTCTAATGACTTATTGAATACAACAGTGGACGACGTCTCGGCGGCGTTTGAGCTGTAAAATTATTGTGGTGATGTGGTGGTTTGTACTTCTGCATTGTAATGCACAAAACATGATTTAAGGCCTTATACAACTTGTATTCAATACTTTAACGATAATCTTATTTTGATGCTGTTAAGTCCTAATGACTTCATCACAATAATCATGTGCAATCATGTGTAATGCTGAAGTGTTTTTACATGTTTCAAACTTCCTTTCCGTGGGTTCTGTTCCTATAGAAAGAACGTTCCATTCGTGCAAGTATGGTATTCAATTAATGAGCGCTTGAGATATAGATAATAAAGTCATGTATTGAGTATAGATATCACGGGGGAAGTAAAAGAGTTTATTGCTATACCATTGTATACGTTCAACTTACAGTCTTGGGTAGTATAACTCTATGTGATATCCGTTCAGACTCGAAATATATTCCTCGTTGCAAAACAAGCTGGTTTGTCAACACAGAGTATGTAAGGATGCTTCATGTATAGTATGGCAGTGTACAACGCGTCACCTTCTTAATAAAGGGCATTCTTTCATCACGAAATGTACAGGCCTTAAGCGTCATTTTGTTCGCGAAAAAGTGCAAGTGACTGATGCAGCAGAAGGCTGTATGTTGGTGTTCTTATGTTGTGGTGTTTATCTAGCTGATGACTTTTAATTGTATATCGACTTTTCCGAGAAAGGCCGACTAAGACTTTACAAGAATTAGCATAGATATTGCTTTAAGGAAAAAAAAACATACGGAATTCATCCTTCACAGACACACATACAAAGAGGCTTTTAACATTCATTTTTCTATCGATATGCAATATATATATACATATGATTGTTACATGATCACATATTCACGTGTATATGTTCCTTTTCAAAGTATGACGTACAACCATACATAAGAATGTTGCTAGAAATACGCTTTTGTCGTTCACATTATCAATCAGAAACGAAAGATTGACAAAATTTTTAACAAAACAACAATGATGTTGGTACGTAAATTTATATTCTTGAAACCGTTAATCTAAGTCCTATCGTTTCTCACTTTCGTCATCCGTTTCCAACAATAGATGGACAAAAGCTTTTAACATTTTATACTGTTGTGGCATATGTCGGGACAATAAATCTCTCAGTGCTTTAAGAGTTTGTTGGTTTGTTTTATTTATGCAAGGGTTAAAATACTTGCACTCAGCAATAAAAAATATTGGCTGTTTTTCAGCAAGTCCGTATGTTGTACAGAAAACAGTGATACAATGAACGCGTAGGGGCTACTTGTATAATAGCGCACAGGTCCACCTTTTGGTGCTCATGGCGCTTCATGAAATTAAAAGATATGTATACATATATATGTACAAAAATGACAACAGAGAAGAAAATGAAAAACAACAAATAAACACATACAAGATAAAGAACACAATTGTTCTTGTTCCGAACATTATAAGTTGCCGTTTAGTCCTCAATCCTCAGTCCTCATTACAATGAAATAAGAAGATTAGAAAAAAAGGGAAACAAGTTAAAATTACACAGCAGGGTAATGCATAACAACTGAAAAATTTCTAAAAAGTCAACTACCCACTAAGATCAACGTGAGGCATTTTAGCGGTTCTGTTGTCATGTTTAATCAAAGTATTCCTCCTCTTTCGTGCCCCTCATGCCTCGGTAAGAGGACTTTTTATACTGCCTTTCCATATAGGGATGACATGGACATAGCTGGAACTGGTTTCCGTAAGCTGATTTTTCTTTTTTCTTTTTTTTTTCTTTTTTCTTGTCATTCCATTTTCATTTTCTCGTTAACATCCATTTCTTATAGGGAGCAAAGATGGGTCGATCACTTATGACAGCTTTGCTTCTTTCCATATCGGCTGATGTCAAGTTGTCTAAGGAAACTTAACCGGACAGTGCTGACGAGGTGCGAAAATAACAGCCAATATCTGAACTCGAAAGGTGTTGGGTCCGTTCTGACATGTCATGACTGTGTAATCTGATTATTTTGGTCTATGAGGAGGCAAATAAATTAATAATGATATCCTGTTTGCTTGCATGACCTGGAAAACGGCAAAGGCTGTGCAAGTATCCCCATACTACCTTAAAAAAGTGGCTCCACCTGAATCTATAGCAGGAAAGGCAAAAGCAATCATCCAATAGACCCACAGACATATCATACACCTTGCGCACTATATAACACTGACAAAGTTGAAAACATTATCGCGAGTGGAACGGGTAATTATTGAATTAAGGAAAGGACATAGAGAGATAATAAAAGATGAGACCAGTATCCAACAAACAATCAGAAATCTTGCAAAGACCAAACATGCCACTTTATTCGTCACATATTATGTACATATTTATAAAGCGCATGTAGCGAGACCATAAAAAAAAATCGCGTATATACCAGCATAAATAAGTACGATTTCTTGGACTAAGAGTTCGTCAAGTGTAATTGAAGAAGATAAAGGTTGATGACAAAAAAAATTAGTTCAGGATGATGGCAATATACTGCAGTATCAATGGTATTGATCAAGCCATTCTCTCTGTTTCGTTCATTTAACAGAAATTGGAGAAAAAAACCCCGAATATATTCAAGAGAAAAATATTGCCAAATTCATGAACCTATACTATCTCGTTATATGTCCGTTCAGTTCCATTTGTCAAATATGACGGACACACTGATTTTATATAGGGCCTATTATGTACTTAACAAGCAAGTATGATATGACCGTATTATGTAAGAGAAACTTACATTAAGAATGTTTCATAGTCACGCATGCACAAAATTGTATAATATAATATTTTGTAAATACGTGTTTAAAAAGTATATGAATAAGAAGGTCTCTCTCTCTCTGTGAGTGTGTGTGTGTGTGTGTGTGTGTGTGTGTGTGTGTGTGTGTGTGTGTGTGTTGTGCACAAGCGTGATAACTGAATGATAATGGACATGCGTTTCAGTAGGACTGTCGAGTTGCAGGACAATCTCTGACACATCAACACGTTAAATCTTCGATTTTTACTTTTCTGGGCTGATAAGGGATTGTGTCCCGGGAAACCAACTTGGAAGCTAGATGGAAATCTTCAAGATATTGCCTGGGGTCAATATTCCACACACGGGACTTATCGAAACCGGGATAAGCAGCCCTCCTTTTTTTATCAAGAATCGGGGAGGTTGCATTCATTACTCGCGTTATTTGCGTTCACTCTAAGCCCACTCAGAGAGCGTTATTTCAGTGTTTTCAAAATCCCGCATTACAACTGGTAATGTCTGATATTGCGCCGAGGGTTGTTAGCTTTAGAATACGGTAATCCATCAACCGTCTTTGGAGGATCTGGAGACACAATAGTTGACAAGATCTACCTTGGGCAGTAACAGGACTGGTAATCCCTTAAATGGGAGTCCATATAACTGTAAAATAATCGCACAAGACTTATCACTCCTTCCAATCTAGGGTGGGTAAAGTTGTCTCTTTGGGGGGTTGCGTTCACACTTTATGCTGCAGGCTCCTTGATAATTCATGATAAGAAGTGCTGTATTTCAGAATACATCCTAAATGTTGCATGAGATCGATGTGCGGCTTCAGTTTTGAAAAAGGAGAAATCAAATCTAAGAATCGTTGTCCATGGCGATTTGAGGAGATATCGTTCAAAACAGAAACACGATAAGGTCGAAGTCGATAACACATCTCTCACGGTGCTCCCCCGGTAACTCCGCCTTACAGCTTCTTAGTCCGTGCTGAGGTAACGTGAGAAGCGCTCTGGCGTCAAGGGCACGGGGAGGGAGGGGGAAGTATACAGTCCCAAAATTATGCAGTGTAGAGGACAACATAACATTGTCTTCTCGCTTCGTACACCAGAGAGGTCGTCCCTCAAAGAACAAGACCATGGATTCCGCCAGAAGTACCAACACACCACCTTCCAGGTTTACCGGTAGTGCCAAGTGGGGATCCCTCGGGTAAGTTCGCAGTTGCTTGGTGGCTCGGATTTATAAGTCTTTCGCACATCCGCTCAAGGATAGCGTTAGGGTCCATAAGCTCACTCCGGAGAAACGCATGCATCTTGTGCTATGTGTGTATAGTGCAAGTTTTATTTCGTGTTGTATTATGATATACTCGTCAAATTGAAATAGGGGACATTAATGTCCAAAAGGGATACTTCATAGCAGCATATAGTAATCTGTAACTAACAAACAAGCAACAAACAGGCAAACAAAAAGGCAAAATCCTTTTTCCATCAATGGGATTTGCAGAAATGCATGGTCAAATATGATATTTATAGGATTACGCAATAACTAATAGTGTACACTTCACCACGTTCAAGCTGGCTTTGATAATGAGAGTGAAATCAACCATACGGAATGGTAAAAATTTCATTAAAATTAGTCATAACATGATAGAGCTATATATGGAAAAGTTTAACGTGTCATTCCGGAACGACAAACACACATTTCAGACGAGGTGATTTTATATGCTTAAGTAAAATTTTACCTAAAAGTAGACTAAATTAAAAGTACTTTAAGTAAAACGTTGAGAAGATTTGTGAAAGCCTAGTGGAGTGATATCCTTACGTCATCTACTTGTGTTTGTGCCTCCGACGTGTACTATTTGTTTGTTTTTGTTTTACCAGATCGTTTTTTACCAACTTGAGCTTGAAGTGGAATTGTACTTTTAATACTCACAGCTGCTGCCATAGTGATTGAAAAAAAAAAGTTGTAGTGGTGTGAATTGTTGCACGACGGAGGTAAACTTAGGTGATTCTCCTTTCAGAAGGCGAAGTGCCACCAATAGTTATATTCTTTGTGGAGAATGATTGAATAATATGACCTGCGGGTGTCTTTCGCCGTCCACTGCAGTTTGTTGAAATCACGTTAGTATAGAACTAGAAGCACCCTTATCACAAAAATAGCGCGCTCTGATACAAAAGCGGGCGTAAACAAAATCGTTGTAATCTGATTGGCCGATTAATGTCAACGCTAAAAAGTTTGGTTGTTATTGTTGTTAATGTCGTTGTTGTTCCTGTTGTTGTTATTGTTGTTAGTTGTTGTTTTCAAGTTCGGCACATTTTCTGTCTTTCTATTCTCGGGGGAAAAAAAAAAACACTGTTTATCAATAGTGGAGTTTGATACATTAACTTGGTCGCCCTGGGTGAAACTGATGAAATTTAAAGACAAGAAAATGCGAAAGGTGATCCTCTCTTTCCGTGAGAGATCCTCAATTATTGAATATCCCTCCAGTAATGCTGTGGCATGGACTTGAAACCTTGACATCTTCGGACACTGCTTACAGTTTTAAATGTAAGCACGAACATTTCTTACTGCAGTCATCTTTTCCCCGTGTAACGTACACGAAATAATGAATGGTTTGCCAAGTTATCGATTAGTTGCCATGTCATTTTCTATATTATGAAAGGTATCCAGAAGAAGATAAACAACAACAAAAACAAGAAAGATATGGTCGATACATGCGTAAGTCAATATTGCGTGGTACAATCCAAAAAGTTGAGCAAAACGTAAAAGAAAATGATATGATCGAGCACAGTGTAGTATCGATTGGTTTACAGTCTCAGGTGGTTTCATGGTTACTTCACCTCGATGTTTATCCGTAATTACTCAGACTGTGTTTCGAACAATTGCGTCCCCCCCACCCCCCCGCCCCGCATGGTTGTTCAAGTGTATTTCTATGGTGATTGCTATATGTTCATTTTTTTACGATTTTCACTATCGACATTAGCGTTCTTGTCACTTTGCAAATTAGATTAAGAATTCTTGTTGAAGTCCCAACGAGGGGTTATCATGCAGAGGTCACCCTTTACAACTGAACATTTCTAGTCGGAGATAATAAAGTGATTGATTATCTATTACAGAGCGTATTGTAGATTAACGAGCAAAACATTTCAAGAGATGCTAATTTGCGGCAAGAAATTGACTCAAAAGCCAAAGAAAATAACTATTTAATGTCATACTTTGTAACATTTTATCGACACATCAATTCAAGAGCATGGTAACTCAAAAAGAGCGTCGTCATATTACAGAATCCAAAAAAAAAGCCAAGGAGCTTCAGTTTGGAGCTCCTTGAGAAAACATACAACAGCCTTTACGGAACATACGCGCACGGCACACACGCAAGTGTAAAGGAGTAGTATTAAAGTGAGAAGAGAACACTGTAAGTGCGAGGAAAGTATACAGGGATGTGTACGTGTGTAAGATATTACGACGTGAGGGAAATAAGAGAGGGAGAAGAGGGGGATGCTAACCTTTTTTCAGCAGCGGGGAGGAGCGTTTCTGAATGGGGTAAAGTGCTAGTGGTTGGTTGGGTCAAGGGAACACTTTCTTCAACGGCCAATAATCAATGATGATTTTTTTTTTCAATTCTGAAAAAATTTAACTTTTGAAGTTCAAAAATTTCTCATTCTTATTCTGTTTTTTTTTTCAGTGATACTTCCGTGATTTAATTAATCAATGTAAAGTCAATTTGAATTCTGAAAATAGTGGTAATGATTATATGAACTGAATAACGCCAAAACATCTCTCAGATGCTCTGTTCATTAACCCTCGTATTGTCTTGCTTGGTTGATCAAGCCGCTGTTTTGTAGTGAAATAATTACAATGGACATCCATTTTTTGTATTGTTTGACGTATGTATTTTCCGCTTCATGATTAATTTTGTCATTCGTTATAAAGGTAAATTTCATGTGAGACCTCATTTCGTTAAAGTCAGGTGAATACGAATCGATCGAAATGTTACTGTGAAATTATTAAAGAAAAGTAAAAGTAATATTCTTAACATTAGAGTGGCAATGGGGTTTGTTACTTCCCATAAGATTTACGGAACAGGCTTAAGGAACATCCCGTGCAATGTTATAAGGTCTATCATTCGAGATGAATGGAGAAATATAATGCAGATTATGCCATGGACATTCACTTCACATTTCAGATTTCAAAGATGGAAATACAGCGGCTGACTCTAACCTTTATCTTTTTGCAGACTGTAGTGTTATAGAAAAACGAGTAAGGATATTAAACTTCACTAATGCTCCAATAGCTCTTTAATGAAATATCGCTGAAAATTTTGAGACAGGTTTGGTGTTGGTGGTTATGTCCTCCTAATGATCTCGAATATACCCTCTGGTCATCCGTTCTGTTTTGACCTTTCAACACTTTTATCGCTCTGCATCATACACTGAAAGACTATCCCGTGAAATGAACTTGCTCTGTTGCCATGACAATAGCGCTTCCCCAGCCATCGGCACTTTACGCATCGAGTAGGACACCTATCAATCATTTTTTTTTTTTTGTTCGCCAGTCATAATTTTGCCCAGTAAGTAATTCATGCTGTGATCGAGTGATTTCTAGCACTGGCATATCAGAAAAAAAAAGAAAGAAAGAAAGAAAGAAAGAAATCTCACGGTTTTTGTTGCCTGGTTCCCATATCAAGTGAGTGATTTGAATTCTGAAAACTACGTCAAAGTATTCAGGGTTTTGAACTCTTTATCATCATAGGCTGTCAGTTTTGATCCAGTGAATGACGAGAACCAGTGATCATCATCAATAATTTGACTGAATGGCTCTGAAGTGTTTCATAAAGCTGTTCTTAAAGTTACGAACGACTTAAGAACGACTCGTGATCAGTTCTTGTGGTGAATTATTGAAATTCTGATAAGTATAGCACATCAGAACGTGCTTCAGTCGTTCTTCAGTCGTTCGTAACTTTAAGAACAGCTTTATGAAACACCCCCGTCATAGTTTATAAGTATAAGTAGGTTTAATGTATTATGTTTGTGTCCTTATGAGTGTATTATGTGTACGTATAGGTGCGCGCGTGTGTCATGTACATTATGTTTTATTTGGGATGAATGTGTATTTTCACTTTTGTTTTGTTGTTTGTAAAAGAGGATTCCATAAGAATCTATACATGACAGTTTACGATATGCGTAAAACTTTTGAAACTACAACTTTAATATCGAAGACCTACGGGTTTTTGCAATTTGAAAGAGAGAGAGAGAGAGTTTAAAATATCGCATCAGAAGGGGAAATAGAATAAAAGCGCCAAACCAGGAAATTAGTCCCAACAAGTGATTTATCTTCATCTTAGATTATTTTCAAATAACGTACAGTGGAGATGGCCATTAGGCGTGTTATCAGGCCTTGGAACTTTTCTTTTTCATTTTTTTCTTAATTTTGTTGTTGCTGTTGTTGTAGTTGTAGTTGTTGTTGTTGGGGGCGTATGTGTGCGTATTAGTTTAGCAGATTCATGTTTTTTGTGGGGGATTTTTTTTTGTCAACTATGGAGTGCGAACGCCTTCGTACTCTCGTCAGTTAAATCATTATGTATACAATGTTTCTCTGTTGCTGTTACTTTTTAATTTCTCAGTGTTTGTATTATGCTTCATGTTTGATATATGAAGGATTTGAGTTTCAATCTATGTAAGAAAATGTAAGAAAAAATAACAAGGACAAGAAAGAAATGTGAGTGCCTTTGGCTTATATTGCCGAGGGTGTAAGATGTGATTTGTCAGATTGGGTGTGAAGTGGGCCCACCCTCTCATCATTAATGGATGTTTTAGAAGCATTTTTGCCGTGTGCCAACAAGCAAATTGGCACCTCACGGAGAGTCAATATATAACACTGCTTGAGCTACCCGATGCCGATGAAAATAGACTCCCGTTCGTTGAACCGGGGCTTCGGCTGCTCGTGGGTGCTGCATTTATGAAGCAACTGTTTCGTTGTAGCCTACAGCGACATTTAATACCGAAGTCTGGTATCATTTTGCCAATATACGTGCACACACACACACACATCCATAAACTCACACACACACACACACACACACACACACCCTCAGGGAAAACTCAGGAATCCTGGAGACGGAATTGTTTACAGAAGGTCTAAATGTGCGACATTTTCATGACTTTTTTATATGAGAACGGAGGCAAAGTAAATTTAAAAATCAAATTAAGAAAACAAGGTGATACTCCCGAAATAACTTTTTAGACGAAAATCTATAGTGATTTCTAGCTTCAACCTTGGAAAATCGATAATCAGTGTTCACTTTTGGAATGAGGTTTTCCCATCAATAGTGTCATTTCATTGTTCAAATAATGACTCTTCACTTCGTCAACCAGAACACAACAAAACTCGAAAACTTCCGTCTAGTATAGCAGAATATTGATGATCACATATAGCAGGAAAGCATCCTAAATGCATCTCGCAAGTTGAAACAAACTGACATTATTCACACAGCTCTGCCATTTGCAAAGTCAAACATTAATCTGAATACGTATTATCTAACCTGAGGCAATTTGAGAAATTTACACACACACACACACACACACACACACACACACACACACACGCACGCACACACACACACACACAAAGTTACCAAGCGCGCTCATAGTCCTTTCAGCGAGCCCCTAAGTTTGTCAAGTTAATTTGCCAATAATCAATATTCTCCAGCAATCCAGGATCTGACTCTTTAGGAAGCGGAAGTCCCCAAGGACTATGGATGGCTGCGAGAACACGGAGACTTATCAATTATGTAGTTATTAATACTGAGGACGGGATAACGAGCAGTCGACATTAAAGGGGCCCTGAAATCCAAATGCATGTTGATTTGTGTTGATTTATGATATCCTCAACATCACGTTTGCAGTGGTGAAACGAATATCTAGAAACATTCCATCTATATTTAACGATTTTGTTCTTCTATTTTTCTTCAGATTACTTGGGAACGCCCACAAAAAATCCTTCCAAACCAATATTCTTGAGATGACTTCATCAGATGATGTCATCTCAAGAATATTGGTTTGGAAGGATTTTGTTAAACATTTCAGTACTTTAGCAATGATTGACAGAATTATTCTTTCAATCATTGCTAAAGTACTGAAATGTTTAACAAAAGACATTGGAATGCACCTACCCCTCGACTCATTATAACTTGCATGTTCCCTCGCCATGTCTTTTGTTAGTCATATTAATATCACAGAAACATGCAAGTTATGCTGAGTCGAGAGGAAGGCGCACTTCCAATGTCTTTTGTTAAACATTTCAGTACTTTAGCAATGATTGACAGATGATGTCATCTCAAGAGTATTGGTTTGGAAGGATTTTTTTTGTGGGCGTTCCCAAGTAACCTGAAGAAGAATAGAAGAAAAATCGTTGAAAATATATGGAATGTGTCTAGATATTCGTTTTACGGCAAAAGTGATGCTGAGGGTATCATAAATCAACACGAATCAACATGCATTTGGATTTCAGGGCCCCTTTAAGTGCTGCTGAAACATTCTTATGACTCGTTGTATCAATAGCTACCGTAGTCATGAATATTCATGTTTCATTTAAGAGGAGGGGGATGCATCACAATAACCCTTAAAATTATTTGTATTTACCTTAAAGTAAATGCTTGTGGAATGTGGAAGGCGGCAATATGTTGATTCCCTCCCCCCCCCCTTTTTTTCCCCCTTTTATTGGAAGAATTATTGCAAAGCGCATAGAGACTTTACTGTACCATGCGCTATATAAGCAGAATGTATTATTGTTAATATTATTATTATTATAATTATTATTATTATTATTATTATTATTGTTATTATCATCATCATTATTATTATTATTATCATTATTACAGCCATGAAGGGAATTTTGCTGAGAAACGGCTGTTGAGAAGATAATGCATCATAAACCAAGCTACAAATTAGGCAGTGTAGGGGTTTGGAACTTTCTGAAATCAATATTCAATTTTTACAGACACTTCACTGAAGATTGTCTTCATAGTACAGTTATAATATGTGTAGCATTATAAATAATTGCTGAACTTCATTGCGGAGGACTTAATTGGGCTCCTATATTCATATACCATGAACCTTGCATCATTGTGAATGATCTGTGTTAGATACTTCTGAGTTCGAACATCCAAATATGAAAGAAGTTTTGTAGATTTGACAAGGCAAGTTGAATGCCATAACAGTTCGCAGGAATTTTTACATCGGGATAAACACTAAAATACTTTCATTCAAACCAGGGTCTTTTTAACCACTCCCCCCCCCCCCCAAAGTTCCTTTATGCATATGTGATGGTATCTAACCAAAATTATCCCATCCTGACAACAATCGAAAATCGAATATTCCGTAACTTTTGTATTCATTTCTAAAATCGCTGTGTCATTCATTTTACTTTATTCCTCCCAGGCAACTTGAACATGAAATGCCATCCCACCTTTACCCATGTTGAGATGTTTACTGGTTTCAGATTTCATAAGTACTTTTCTGCTTCAAAAACCGACTTAACTGAACAGAAATGATTCTCAACTGATACCATCAACGTGTCGTATCAAGGCCTCTTATGACTTTGAAAAACGCGACGTTATTCTGGGGGACTTTGCAACATCTCGCGGGATTTGAGTTTTGTTTTTGTTTTTTGTTTTTTTAATGTAGGAGGCGTCTTCGTTATCATTAAGAACGTGAATACATCTATTCAGCTGTGAAAGTTACAGTATGGATCTGAAAAATTAATGTTTGCCAAATTTCGATCAGACACATTATCAGTCTGGACTATAGCTTCATTTTCCTCTGATATCCCGTTCCCACTCACTTGCTTTCACGTTGCATCCAATTGGGGGACTTCTATCTTTCCCCCAAAGGGCGACACTCGAGTCCAGGGGATATTTGCAGTCCGAAATTTGCTCTCCATCTCTCTGCTTCGCACAGATCCAAACAACCTTGGCAATCATCGCGGTGGCTTCACTCACACGGAGCCAGTGTCACGTTTGATTCGCTTAGTTAAGTATTACACACTCCTTGAGATAAACACTCCATTTTCTTTCCGGCCCCAACCAGGAAGATTGGGGGGAAAGGGAAGATGATTGTGAGCGGAGCTCGCAAATACCGCACATGACGAAAGTGATTAGGGATCTAACTTTCATGGCCCGTTGGCTTTAGGATGATGCGTAGGGTATAGAGTGACTTTTGGCGACCAAGTTGACGATGTGGTGATCGCTCACGGAACAAACAAAAAAATAATAATAATGGTCGGCCTTACTACCCAGAAATATGATTGTTTGAACCAAGAACTCAGAGCAGCTATAGCTGCTGATTATTTGTGAGATAGCGTAGGAGAATCTTACTCCCTGTCAAGGGATTGAATTGAATTTAAAAAGGTATTTTCTTGGATAACATTAGTTGCTGCCCTCAGGCTGCAATTGCGGACATTTTACATGAATTAGCATGAATCCAATGTACATCAAAATATATACAAAAATACATAGAATAAAAAAAGAATATCAACTGTTACACAATAACATTAACCTTTTCCACCAACAAAGCAAAAACGAATATTGCAATTACAATTTCTAACATTACTATTCTCATTATCATAAATAATAATCATTACTTATACATGAACCTTACTAAAAGATAGTCCTTTCAATTCAAATTCTTCTCACCAACTCATCTTCTTCTTCTTCATTTTCTCTCTTCCCCTTCTTGTAAACTTACTTCTTCTTCCACTTCCCCTCCTTCAACCTCTTCTTATTCCCCGCAACAATATTCAAATTATCATTATCATAATCACACATATTTTCCATCATTACAATAAAATCATCGTTTATGCACTATTACAAAACAACAATCAATATTACATTCACCAAGAATATATCATGATGACACAAAACTCTGGGTTTATATCAATACAATCGTTCAAACATCATATCAAATACCAAAAAAAAAAAAAATACAAAACTTCATATTTCATATGACACAGAACATACAAAACATATATGGCAATCAATTTAACATCAGGAAAATTTGCTTAAGACTAAAGAATTTTGGCAGATGAAAAAAAGAAGCAGATAGAATCAGAAATGAATTAACGTGAAAACATATTCTCTATGTAAGCTGTGTATCCGATCACTTGCACTTGTTGAAGCAGGTGGTGTTCTGTTGTATAATCCAATACATACATTTCTCCTTCTGGGTATGTATTTACATTTTTTTCATTTATTATTTCTAACAACAACAGAATACATGAAACTTTAATCAAAATCTCATCTTAATCAAATTACCAAAATATTACAAAACTATAATTATCATTATTACTTTATACCCTTTATTCTCTTTATTATTGGCAGCATAATGATGCTATACCAACATATTACAAATAAATGATATGCATGTCATACACAAGCCCCCTATCGGCCGCGGGCAAAACGCTAAGTGCTGCAGAAATTATATAAAATTACGTAGCGATAACAGTGGCACTTCTATGACGCATCCGTTCATCAAACATATGCTCTGCTTATAGAGAAAAAGAAGTATGGACTGACAATGTTGCACGTATTTCTTATTTAATTACTCCACGAAGGATGACTGACGATCATTGACGGAGCGATCGTTCTAGACTTTTGGCTCATGTGTGAAATGGAGAAAATTCCCCAAGAGTGCTTCATCCAAGATAACTAAATGGTCGAAACCTGCGGGGGATTAAAGCAATGTAACGGATTCTTCGGATTTATACAATAGTGGATCCACATATTGCGCCCGCCGGGTATCCTTGCAAAGCAATGCTTTGCAAACCCACGCGTACCACCAAAGACGTCTAAAGTTTAAAGATGATTAAATTTACTAAACTTCAAATTGATTTACTTCAGCAGATTAAAACAAAATCAAATATAACAGAGCCGACAACAAAAATGTAATTGATAAGACAAAACATTATGGTACAATCTCTTATTTCAAAGAAACCTTGCGTTATTTTTTTATATATATTACGGACTGAGAAAACAAGAATCAGTGAAAAGACTTATTTGCTGATTGTGTAACCATCAAATACACAAAGCAAAAATAACAGTTGCATAAAACAGGTAAAGATCCTATAAGATTTTTGATGGGGAAGCATGCGAAAAACAAAAACAAAAGTAAGACGAGACAGAGCAAGACAAAAACAAAGAAAGCAATGCTATGAAAAGAGACACAAGAAAAAAAAACAAATAAAAGAAACGAACTGACATAGAAAAGGGGACAAATACGTTACGCGCCAAGTGATTTAAAAGGGCAAAATTTTGATGATGATGAAAAAGGCAGTTACTGACAAACAACAAAAGCAGCTCCAAAAATTCTCTGCACAACAGTATTGATGTGAAACAGGCAATCAAAAAACACGACTGTCATCATCTCTATCTTCTCACCTGCACACACAACGTCACAGGAAGATATGCTCGCGAATACAAGCATAAAGTCTGATATACTGGTCCTAAAGTTTGGAATAAGTTGCATGCCACTCCTCATGAAAAAAGTACTTCACTTCGAGAGATATACCCCCAACATGTTCAAAAAGATTGCTTTGTTATTTGTACGTATGGCTATTGTTTGCTGGAAATAATGTCATTGAACTGAAACTGAATTTTTAATACTCTGTTCTCAAGATTTCATACATTGTAAGATACATGTAACTGTAATCGGCTAGAGCAGATAATCAAATATATCACTACAAAGAGTAAAAACCAAGTTGACATTGCTGAGTCAACATGCGGTTTTCAGCCAGAGTTGACGGTTCTATCGACGAGAGAAAGTTTTGGCGTGCCTGCGAAGGACTGAACTTGAGTAATAAAACACAAAATGCGTGGGCGTTATAACTTTCAGTAAAACGTTGATTATCTTCTTCTCTGTCAAAGAGATATCAAAGAAATCATAATTGTGCCAAAACACTTAAAGAAGCTTTCAAGCCTTACACAGATAATGGAAACAGAATCAGTTGGGATCTCATTTTTGCGAATCTTCCCTGAAGCACACAAATGAATTCGAGCGGCACATTCTAATAAAAAGGGGTAATATCTACACATAGATCGATTCCGGCGTATATAGAATCCCCCATTCGGCATACATGAATGGCGTCCGTAATTCTCTAAGAGGCATTAGCCCAGTTTAATTTTTTTAGTTTGTATGTTCATGATTTGTTTTTCTGTGTGCACACTGATGTGGGCTTTCTTCTCTGTAGAGGCCGAATAATGTCAGGACACTGAAACGAATGAATAAAAGTCTTCTGTATGAATGGCATTAGTCAAAGGAAGACAATCTAATGACCCCTTTGCTGACCAGGTAATGGCAATAAATTGCAACCATGTTCCTGGTAGCATCATTTTAATCCAAATGTAGGCCTACTGTACATGGGTTGATTAGTGCAAGAGGCTGAAAAAACCAGATGTAGGTATCCTAAGAACGAAATGTAATACATCTTCCTACAAAGCTTGAGAACGAACGAGTAATATAAAGCTTGAAGGGATATGATCGTCTACATCAATGCCAATCGTAGAAATCGTGAGTGCAATAAATTTCAGCATGATGTAAAAAATGCACTAACACATCTCAGCATCTCTCAACTTTAAAATAAGATTACACAATTACACAATATGGATCACATATCCTCTTTTTACAATACTCCTTATACTGTGCAGTTCGGACGGAATCCGGTCGGAAAGTAAACATTAAAGAAGTATACCAAGGCATGTAAGCAACGCGTTTGCAACGCTTATCACGCGATTATTTGAAAGTGTACATATATCCAGTATGTTATTCCAACTGTTGGAGCAGTATTAAAAAAGAGCAAATGAATAGATAGCTGGTTGTATTCCATACATTCTGCCATGAGGTGGCCACTTTAAAGAATCGCGTAAGAACAATAGGAAACTTTTCATAAACAATTTGTCCATTCTCCCCTATCTCCAACTAGTTACAACGAGAGCGATCAATGCCAAAAAACTTTCCCGTGGTGTCCTGATGGCGTGTTGCCTTTAAGCTAGACACACGAATTCATTTGCGAAAAGTGGAGCTACTCGGAGCTGAGGTCATTCCGGTATATTGTTTCAGGCAGCTTGGCAAAATGCGTGTCTGCGGAAAGAAAAAGGCGATTACAACAAGGCGGAGTGATATCCATGGTAGGATTTCCCCCCACGTATTGAATTTCGCGCTCCTATCAACCGCACGACTTCAATGAATGATGTCGATTTGATCAGCCATAAATCCGGCCGTTTTCATTACACTCCGTTTTGCACTCCGCCGCCTTTGCCTTCTCTTCGGAGGACACCCGGACCCGATCGATTACTATTGGCTTTGCCGGAACACATCTCGGGGCTTTCTCTGACCAGAAGACAGGTGCGCTGGGTGACTGGGTTATTTCCATCTAATTACTGGCCCATCACACCACCTGATGATTGGCTTTTCATTATTAAGTGGAAGAGGAGCTGCGTTTCCCCCCTCGTGCTTCATCGGTGTAGCTCGAATAAAAGTTTAATGCCAGTGCTTGCGTAATAAATAATAGAACACAAGACTTGATAAGAGCTGGCGTGCATTCATTTTTCCATATAAGCCATATCCTTCCGTAGGCCATTGTTTTTTCCGTTTTGTTGTTGGAGGCGCCCTATTTCTCTAGGACGTAATTCAACGAAGAACCGAGAAGATGGTATGGACGATAGTGAGGAAATGAAAAACAAGAGGTTTAAAACAGAAAGCAAAAAACCCTAGAATGAGAAAGATATGATTGGAATGACACTTGATACGCCCGGGCGACATATAGGGTATGAAGAAGGAGACTCAAATCCCCATTGGACGTGTTTTTATAAACATTGCCCGCTCAAGATGAATACCAGAGTTGTCAAGAGCGTTTCCGGATCGGGTTTCCATTTCAGCTCTCTAACAAACTATTTGTCTCCACCCTCTCGTATTCCGTAAGGACAGCATACTAACGGAAGCCCAATAACATAATACTCCGTCTTGAGCGTGAGGGACGCGGGATGGGAAACCGCTGGAAAAGGGACCACTCCTGTTTGAAATCACGCAGAAGTCCGCATCATGCATTCCATGAAGCACATTTGGTATAGCTCACACGCTCATTATTGCTCATAGGCTTTGATTAGAGCTTTTAGATATTGTCACCAACACATTTCGGCATATCTGGTGATCACCTATACACAAACACACACACACACACACACACACACACACACACACACACACACACACACACACACAAACACACACACACACGCACACACACACACACACACACACACACACACATTAATGCAGAACCAGGGAGGTAACCTCCCTTGACACGAGGTCATACGACCCACGGAGCTCGACATCGAAAAAAAAAAAAGTTCCATGAGCCGTACGACCCACGAGTCATACAGCCCATGAGCTCGACGCTCAGAAAACAAGGCCCATGACTGATGACGTGATGTAATGTCGGTCTCACGGGACCTTTTGCTTGGTTTCGAGCTTGTGGGCTGTATGACTCGTTGGATACATGACTCATGGGTGTCGGACTAGTGACGTGCACCCCCTGGTATAATCTTCTCAAGACATGTTATACCCGCTAATGTTGAGAACCTTCTGATACAGCAAAATTAGGGGAATGATAACAACGCAGTATTTTCGGGGTTGACATAATCAGTGCTATATGATATAGCCCAAAAATGAAAATCCTGATACGTGCATTGCATATACTTAGAACAAGGGTCTGTGGAAAAAACAAAGAAATCGCAGATAAACCAAATAATGCTACCACAGATTCTTAAACATAAGTGGATCAAGAAAGGATATCTGCGTTCGAGAAAGTCACACTAAATGAAACTCCCTGGAAAACGTGTGGATTTTTTTTTCGTCTTGCGTGTGTGCTTTTAGAGGAGGAGGTTTAGATCTGTTTTCAGATTGCTTCCAAAAGACAGCGGACACTTTGATACCAGAAGAAAATCAGTCGGAGGAAGTCAGGTTTGTTTGTTTGTGTGTTTGTTTGTTTTTACAAAGTGTTTTTCGTGTTTGGACAATTCTTTTTCAAATTCGTTATAAAAGGCAATTAAACAGCATTGATTTTCCTTTTCAAAGGTCTCTTCAACTGTCTCAAAGGTCCCTTTTGCCCTTTGTCCATTTCTTTTCCGGAGTATTAAAAAAGAAATCTTATTCTCTTTTTTTTCTTTTGTGGCCACAAAATGTACCATACACGATTAATTAATACCGATGAAATCAATATAAACATGTCGAGTGCCGAATGTGAGAGACTTTTTAATGTTATTCTATCCGCCCCACCTGTCTTGTGATCAATATGAGCAAAAGTCACCTACCATTTTTGCCTCGTCTCTGCAATGGGAAATGTGTCAATTATCCAGTTTACAATACAGTAGTCATCAGATTTAGGGATATGCTCTCCTCGAAGAAGCCGGTGGGATGCTTTGTAAATGGTGAAAAAAAAAAGTTGTTGCAAGTTTTATCTCGGCTTTACAAAGTATGTCAATAATTCATGTTAGCCATATCTACGCGTAGTCTTTCCCCAGGGATAAGCTATAAAGCTATAGCAGTTCTCCCTTAATTCTCCTGAACAAAATTTCGAAAATTTTTACGTTCATTGATTGTTATGTTATGGGCAACTTTCAGACAAGCTTTCTGCATGACAGGAACAATCTTTGTTACAATGGTGTGCATACAATATAATGAATATGATAAAGTAACCTTGTCCACTAGTGTGTAAAGACTCAGACATTTCACTCGGTCGGGCCTTGCTTCTCTGTCGGCAGATTTCGTTTTGGGGCTAATAAAGAGTATTCAGAAATGGGCACGTTTATTGGCAACAAAATGGTGTTGATTTATTTTTCACTTGCCTTATATCCAAAAAGATGCATTAGACCAACCATAAACTTATAAAAAAATCGAATACTGTGAAGTTGATTTCAAAGTTTTAACTATCTCAAATATTACAGTGCTGGTAACAGGTGAATTCAAGAGCTTGATATTTAGCCCATAGGCCCTAAAGCCAAAATATGCATTGATGTGAACACAATCAGACAAGCATTATTAAGCAGACCGTCATCAAAATCACACACCTCACATGACCAACATCTAAGAGTCAAACGAGATTTAAAAAAAAAAAAGATAAACACCACCTGTTTGCGCATGACATTATTTTGGGTATCTTGCTGTTTAATTTCTGCGGAAGGTTCTATGAGTACCATCAAAAGATAAGACCATTCCTCACCTTCTAGAAATGCGCATTTTGGTGTGCATGTCATGGAAACTTGAAAGGAGATCGAGTAACTTGCATTTTGATTATCAATTTCACTGTTGCGTGAAAACATGTAAAACTTTTAGAACGTCATAAATACCTTTTTATTCTGTGTTCCAATTTAATGAAGACTTTGGCGTTCTCTATGTTATTTTAATGTATTCACTTTAACTAAGTTAACTCGAGCATGGATTGGCATCACTTTAGCCGCAAGGGATTGGAACAGAAGTGTTTCCTCGGCGTTTCCGAAAGTTCTTTAAAGTCAACGATTGCAAATCCGAAAATGAAAACACGTTCGTTGTTACGGAGGTTCACTGATCCGAAAATGAAAAAAAGGTTCGTAATTCCTTAGATAGTCAAGGCTCGGCAGAAAGCATATTCTTTTCATTCGCGACTTAACGTGCCTGATTTAATTGTCTAACCTACAAAATAACGAATCTGCAGAATAACGAACCTCCAGAATAACGCCACAAATGTTCGGATTAACGAATTGTATTTCATTTCCGGATTAACGAACAATTCATTATAGGTATAGGGAATTCCTATGTTTGTGTTTCGGAATAACAAGCCTTCCGAGTAACGAACATCACTAAGTTGACTTGACGATCATTGCAGACTCATTTCACAGTGACCCCATTTATTTCCAGCAAGTAAAGCGAACGAGCTAATTCTATGTGACTCATGCTTAGGGATCATAAATACGCTTGTATCCCAAAGAGTTCATAATTTTTCGCTTGTCCTAAACCAAGAAGTAAAGTCTTTCCAAATTGCTGGCGACATGTCTTGCGCTGGAATGCGAGTGAGCTGGAATTTCGGCAAAAAGCGGGGTACATGATTAAAAGCACGGTTCGCTTTGGGAATGCATCCAAGTGATAATGGTTGTGAAAGTTTGCGTTCTGTTCACACACAATTACAAGGGAGAATAGACATTTTAGAGCGAGAAAACAGTTGCAGAATTTGTGAAAATTCAAAAAGTTTTGACAATCTCGATAGCGGAATGAAGGGCATGCTATATGAAAAAAAAAAAAAGTCATAAGTTATTTCAACAGTTCCATCTCCAACCTCCTGGCTATCAAGGTCTTGAACAAAATTCATGTAGCACGTTTTCTCTCAGATTTTCAATTTGTATTCATGCTCCCAAAATCTTACCCCGGAGATGCGGAACTCGTCACCCCCTCCCACAAAATGTTTCCCCCACAAAGCTGCCACCACTTCAATTTCGCGAGGTCGTCCTTTTCATTTCAATGCATGCATTCCTCCCTTCCACGCAGCTATTTTTATCTTTCTATATGAGAAATTTCAAATGTATTTACCGGTCTACATTTCGTGTGCCTCCTGGCCTTCTGTAGGTTTTCCCTTAACCGAGTTCTTATAATGTCATATACAATGAATCACTGAGTGTTTGAAATACTGGCTATCATAACATTATTCTTTTATTTGAAGAGTCCCTGGCTTTAAGATACGTATACTTTACGATTATACATGTACATTGTAGTTCCTTATTCCGAAGGTACATTAATCCGAAAATAACATCAGGTTCGCTTATAGGTTCGCTATTCCGACGGTTCGTTAATCCGAAAATCTTAAAAGGTTTTATTATTCAAAGGGTTCGTATCAAGATTCGTTCGCACTTTCTCTTTATTTTTAGGGCTATGAATCTTATATCATTTTCAGATAAATGAACCATGGGAATAACGAACCTCATTTCATCTTCGGATTAATGAACCTTCGGAATAACGAACCTTGATTCATCTTCGGACTAACGAATCTTCGGAGTAAAGACACAAATGTTCGGATTAGCGAACGTTATTTCATTTTCGGATTAACGAACAGGTAGGTATAGGAAATATATGTGCTTTTGAATAACGAACCTTCGGAATAACGAACTTTATTTTCATTTTCGGATTGACAAATCTTCAGAATAACGAACGTATCACCCCGTAAAAACAATGTTTGTTTACTATCCGACGCTACATCCTGTATTCCAAATATGAGTCTTGCTTTTCAAAGTTTAGACGACAACTGAAATTCCAATTATAGCCACCAAGGTCACAGCAGGCAACCTCGAATCTGCTCTCGGTATGATGTTTGAATTAAATTGATTGACATTGTAGTAAAGCCAGCATACTCACTCAGTTTTGCAGACCGTATGTTTCCTTGATCGTTTTTGCAAATATGGTGTTTGCTTCATAAAATTGTCTAAAATAAGTAAGCCTAAAATTGCTAGCGTTTAGCATTTTATAGGCATCATCCAACCACATTATGCAATTATCTTGTTCACGTTGTTGCTGATTGCCGTTATAAATTCCAGTACCTGGACATCTTCGCACTATTAAAGCGCGTTTCATGTCATGTGACACCGGCTTAACTGTCTTTTTTTTCCTGTAATCTATTTTTAGTGTCTATACACATTTGTCAACCGAACCGGATGAAAGTGCCAAAAATGTCTGTGCATTGCATTTTTTGTTTATCACTCTCATTGTTGTGTTTCCACATTTTATTTTTCGTCATCATTGTCCGTATTTTTATTGTAAGTGCATTTTACAAAAATAGCGCAGCACTAAAAATGGAGAAATGCATGAACACTTCTGGTATTCTTAGCCACTGCCTCATAATGCCCTCTCACTTTGTGTGATTGTATTGGGTGTTCTTTTTTTATGATTATTATTCCATCTGAAATAAGTGCTCTCATCAACACCTTATTGCGTTTATTCTCGCATATAGGTTTTTTTTTCTTTAAATCTCGCTTGCTTATTTTTCAATTCTTCGAACACGAATGTCTTGCAATAAAGGCTAGAATAATAGTTAAATCAAAATTTGTTTTCAGTCGTCAGATTTCCATCGAGCCACACTCCTAATCATCAACTTTATTCACTCAAGGTGCAATGTTAAGATTCACTTATGCAGGTGGACTAACATAAAAACAGAAAAATAAAAGTCTTATTGCACAAAGAGATACGACGTAACAAAGGCATGGTATTTGCAGATTTTTCAAACACAGTAAGATGGAAGGCACACTCTGCTGGAAAGAATACAGTGTTCCACAGTGTGTTCACAATGTGTTCACAAAGTCGACTGTGTGAAAAAAAAAAACCCGCTCGTATTCAACAGTGTGAAAATTATTTCACACTGTGGTGTGTGTGTGTTTGTTTGTTTGTTTTTACAGAGAGTTCACATAGTATTGTTGTGTTTCACACTGTAACATCAATATCTATACTGTAGATTTATGATTCACAATGTCTTCACTGTGTTAAAACGCTCGATAATAACAGGGTGAAGAGATTTCACACTGTGTTCACAATGTGTTCAAACTGTGTTTCACATTGTGACGTGGGACACTGTATTCTTTCCAGCAGGCATCGTGTATTTGGCAAAGGGATTATGAATGCCTCACAGCACTCAATCATGCAGTCCTTTATAATGTTTATTCAAAAAAAATTATGGAATGCAGCATCTGTAACCCCTTCCACACTCAGCAGCTATTATTACTACAACCTTTAAACTATTTTGCTGAAATGTTATACAGGTTATTCATTTTTGTGAAAACAAAGGCAATTCAAGTATTTTAGGTCAGGTCAATTCATTGTGAGGATTTTGACGGCAAAATGCGTATGTATTCTTGTTTTTATTTTATTTGGTAATTCCGTATCTCATTTCATAATCGATTAAATGACTTGTCATCCCCCTTTTATATGTATTTGTGTGTGTGTGTGCTTTTGTGTGTGTATGCGTATGTGTATTTTTTCTTTTTATTCACTAATGAATGGCAAAGCACTTATAACATACAGCGTTGTTAGCAGAAAGACAAGTCTAGCTTGTCTTTCTGCATCAGTGACATCTAAAGCTGCATAAAATACATCTTACATTTTAGTACAAATTCCTCAAATTTTATGTGTGTGGGGGGAGGGGTGGTGGGCGTGTGAGTGTGCGTGTGAAAGTATCCACCCTTGTGCATAGGAGTTTGTGTTTGCTTGTGTGTGTGTGTGTGTGTGTGTGTGTGTGTGTGTGTGTGTGTGCGTGTGTGTGTGTGTGTGTAGACCAAAGAGATTTTATTTTGACACAGTTTATTGATCTGCGTTTTGAGTCAGCATACTGTAAGTGTTTGTGTCAGACCGATACAAAAAAGGGTAAGATAGCATCTTGATCCAAGCCTCGCTCCAACGGCCTTGCGGAAGTTCGCTTTGAAGACAGAGTAGACACGCTTTGATATCCGGAAACCTTTTTGCCTGTCTTATTTCATTGACACTGTTCTTTATTCTTTCTTTATTCTATACTTTCTTTATGTTTTGCGGGATAAATTTTTCTCTCGCTCTCCCTCTCACTTTCTGTCTGCCACCTTGTCATCGTATTTGCCTTTTTGCTTCCCCCAAAAAAATCCAGTACTAATGGATTTTGGTTTTGTGTGATGAAAGCCGTCTTAAGAACTAGCAGAAGTGAATAAAAGCGACACTTCCATTAGAAAGTATACTAGGATCACGTCATGGATTAGGCTACCCATCAGAGATATCGCTTGTATGCAATGGGCACGTTGCACCAATACCCTTTCTCAACAATAATGACATTCAATTGTCCATTTTGTTCAACACCCTTAAACAACAGAAACTGGCATTAGTAAGCACAGGTAAGAGACAAGTGACTAGTGCCTCAGTGCTTTTAGTTGATGAATAATAGATGAAAATGAACACTACATATGAATGAAATGAATTAGCATGTAACACTTGTATCTTTTATCTCTCTCTCTCTTCTTATTTCTCTTTTCTTGAGTTTCCGTATTAAAGGTGAACATGGTGTAATAGCCCAAATCATCAACAAGACATAACCCGCTTTGCTTCTTCGCGAGCTAATCGTTGGATTTTTATTGCCAAAATGAATCCAATGATTCTTGTAGAGAGACGCGATATTTTCAACTCTGCATAGAAACGCAAATACACAAGCACAAACAACCAGAAATGTACGGCAAATACCCGGAAAGGGTGTGTTATAGCGGAAAGAGTGCTTTGGGAGCGTGCCGGTTTGTAAACACTCTTTCTTGTCGATAGCAGCAACAATAACAGTAATAATAAATGATAATGATAAGAATAATTGAAATGACAATCATACTACTCTGATATCTATAGATTGTCTACATGAATCTTACAGCACCATAACAAATGATGCCATTAAAGTTAGATTAGAATCTGAGAAATGACGTTTTTAACATGTGACAGAATGTGAGAATGAGAAGGGAGATAGGAGCAAGAAAAGAAAGGGAGAGGAAGGGGGATAGGGGAAAAGAAGGAAAGAGAGGACGAGGTAGTGTTCCGGCCAGCAATATTCAAACGGTTTGGAAGACTTTCATTTTTCTTTGTTTTATAGGTTCGGTCTTGCATTGAATCCGATGCCCCCGACAATACGCGCGATCGAGAACAGCATGTTCCTATGGACAGAATGGATAGTGTTGCACGATTTGTCGTCTCTTACGTCATCAAACATTAATCAGGCACGGTCGTCGGTGTTAGATAAATACCGATTGCTCAGTTACGTGTCGGAAATAACTTCTATACCATATGTATTGTATATCAATGAGCATTGTACAGTCGCCACGTCTACTCGCAACACCATCCCCTCCTCCCCCCGGGGGACGGCGGGAGAATTATTTGAGAACGCCACATCACGAAAAGTTGCAGAAGGCACACCCCCTGACGGCGACTTATTCTAACCTGACGATTCCGCTGTGTGATTTCACGCTCTCTGGCCACGGGGGGGGGGGGGGGGGGGGGGGGGGGTGGAGATCTGTCACGTGACTTGCAGGAGAGCGTGGCGTATCAGATCATTGATCATCACCAACTTGTCCTTGGTTCTTTTCGTCACGGAGATCGACTTGATTTATACATAGATATATCATTTTCCCCCTCCTCTATTTTCCTAAGAGAAGGAAGTACGGATACTATTTAACAAGTCAGTTGTAATCATTATCGTACATATTTCATCAGTGATATTTCACAATGTCTTAACACCATTTCAGTCATTATTCTTTAACCTATAACATGCTCTCTTCAAATGTTCTTGTTCTTCTGACTGCTGTTCTGCATGTTTCACTTCTACTATACAATGTACCAACATCATCACGCACGTATACGGAAGTTTATTAAAAAAAAAACCAAATAAGCAAACAAACAAGACACAATGTCCCTCTATATCATCAAGATAGATACAACGCCTTGATGGATATATAAATGTTCAAGACTCGCTTCATTTGTCTCCGATACACGTTGTAATTCCATTCAAAGTATACGTGCCCTGAAGGCGCAAGCAGTAATGTGTTCATAACTGGAACAAAGCAATTTCTTCTGCTCTGTTTTAGTTTGTTTCGTTTCGCCCTTTGGTTTTTCTTCAAATTTGTCGCAGTGCTGGGCTTTCCATCCTTGTAGTAAATATGTTATGATTTATCACCCTTGGTATACATGAATCCCTATGCGGTCCTCGCTTCATTCTGAATGTGCCCTATATTATCATTTCCAGAGCCTGAATGATGACTCCAAATGTTATTAATCGAAATCCCAGTCTGAAATCCCAAAATCTTCCAAGTCCTATTCCCGCTGATGCGCATGGGAAGGGAATTAGACCAAATGGCAATCTGAAAAAGACAAACCTCGTGAGATTATATTTCGTAATGGAGGGGACGGTTCCCCCGAAATGATCTGATAATCTGATTTCATCGCATGTCTGATCTTTAAGATGTCTTTGGGCCTATCTCAAGACCACGACAAAATTGATAATAACCCTCATACAGGCAAGACGTTTTAACGAGAATCTAACGACTTTGACGATTATGTTTACCCGGACAAGGCTTAACATCAGCGCTAGTCGCAGCCATGCCATAAAATGCTTGCGGCATCCCTCCATCGTAATAATGAGGGCGTGTGCATTTACCCCACTGACGTTTCCACACCATCCGAAGTGATTCAAGTTGATATTTTCATAAATAGAGTACAATCGATGGAACGGAATGATAAAAAGTTTCAATAATCAATAATTGGCCTTTGATGTAAAAAGTTTTGGGATTTCGAAGTTCAAATGTTTTCGCCTGATTGTGCCGGCAGTCATCGTAGCCATAACCACATATGCAAATTAGGTGAATCTTATGTCATCATCTCTTTCATTCTTTTAAACACAAATTCATCACAAAAATCATATTATCGTTGATAAATCAGAACCTAAAATGCTGCCCTCCTTTCAAAAAAGTCCCAAACATCGTTGCTTGCTCACGATGATACTACAACCACTTTGTCAAAGGGATTCGACATTCTTTCGTTGATTCATTTCAGAACAAGACATTTCAGTGACGACGTGTGCGCATGTCGGTTATAGGAGATTTATGAGGCAGCGGTATCATCACCATCTCATGTAATTTACATATTTATGTGATTAAGACCAATATATATCACTTAACGCTCCAATGGAAATTGAGTAAACTTGCACCTTTACGTCTGGGAATGAAGGTTCCCCTCAAAGTAACTGAAAAATGAGAAAAGTTAGCACGTGGATTTTTTTTTTCTATCAAATACTTTTAGGTTTCAATGCCGTCGATAAATCGGTTTAAAATGAATTAGTTGTTTTATATTGAGAAACACGATTTTTCGTGTTTAGGCCTACCATAGTTTTTTTTTTCGGGGAAAGGTTTGTTTTTCTCATTAGAGAGGGACTTTATTTGGTTTGGACTCTCTAGCGTCGTCGTGACAAACTGATCTATGCCTTTCCTCGAAAAATGACAATAATATCATTTAAAGAGCAGCGCTCAATATTCTAACCCGAGGGTAAGTTATGATTGCACCTGTTTTGACGGGAGTAGACGGTGACTCTGCTCCGCCTAAAATAACCAACCGCGCGGAAGGGTGACTTGGGCATCCTTTAATTTCGTTTGAAAATAATAAAGTTATAGCGTGTTTACCTTTGGTGCCAACTTTTCCTCTCTGAATAAGCGTCAAATGTCCCAGTATTGTTATTCAATAATTGTTTCCTGTGATAATTCATTCATTTGGATAAGTTCATTTCCTCTCCTGTTTAAAATCACACAAGGAAAAAAAATGAATGAATTAGGGGCAGTTGCAACTATGAGATAAGTTGCCGATAGTTACTGAGATCTTTCGAAGTGTATGATTAATCAGAAAACCCTCGCTTCCGCTTTAAATCGATCGATCGAGTCTTTGTCGCGAACTGAGATTAAATCATGAGGAAAAACACACACACACAAGACCACTCTTCGGATGCTGAGATCGACGCGGCGAACTTGGAGCGGGAAAAGTAAGACGGGAAATGTGACAAAGTCGCGCGCCTAATCCGATTGCGCCGTGGGCTCCTGTTTTGATTTCTCGCGGGAATATGGTCTGGTGGCGGTCATCCACCTTTCAGACGAGCGCTACCCACCTGCATGCAAATCTCAAATCGTCACGACTCAACAAAAAAAAAAAAAAAAAAAAAAAAAAAAAAACCTGCTTCAGAATTCGACAATAAAAAGTGATGAAGTTCTGCAATCCAACGGCTTGGAGCGTGTCCCTTATCAGCACATTCATCACAAAGTCAAAGACCGGAGGGTGGAAAAAAAAAAGACGCATGCATGTCTCTGTGACAATTTATCCAATGTTTCCTTCTTTCACTTCAGTGGAAGATTTTCTCGCATCGATTGATGAGAACAAAACAATAAGATTCAGAAACAAACAGACACGGGGCAATGTTGGCACACATCTCGTTTTTGCCTGATGTTATCGCGATACTCTCTGAAAGTTTCTTCAAATCTCTCTTGTCAGTTCACATGCATGCGAGAAGGTCAGTTTCCATGGTTACATTTTGACGAGAAGATTTATACGCGACTTCTATGTTGCGTAGCTTATTTGGCAAAAGATCATAAATAATGATGAAGTATTGTAACGTCAAGCAATATGTGATTCAACAGATGCACTTTGCATGCATCAAACATATCTTGTGATAGAGATAGATAGATAGATAGATAGATAGATAGATAGATAGATAGATAAAACATAGATATTGGTTTATTCTGGTCAAACAAAAATGGTACATAGCAGCTCATATAAAGACGTTGACCAGGGTGTCATCGGTGTACATGTATAGGTATAAGACAATACATTAAACATAAAAAGAACGATGGCCCTTATTATACAATTGTATACGTTAGCTGCATATACAATCATGTTTCAAATTTTTTCTTGAATCAAAGACTAATTGCAAATAGAATATTGCGACTCAAAATTGAATCAACTGATTTTGGTTAAATATATTTAAAAGATGTATATGAACCGGTGATACAATAATCACTAATGTGTAAACGGATCTTAGCTTCAACATATCATAATAAATGTATAATGCAATATTGTTACAACATTATGAAATGTTAGTATAAATATCATTCATTCATTCAATCATTCATTCATTCATTCATTCATTTTTTTCCATTTCATCAGAAACATATAAATATCTGATAGAAATTGAATCCATAAATTTCATCATTATACATAATAAAGGATAATTAGTTTACAAAATATTTTAAGTAAACTGAAATGCTGAGGAATGCTACAAAGCAGAAAGGAACTCTAAAAAGCAGATAAAAGACAGCCCGAACCAGTTAGAAATCTAAACTCACAGATGAAGTATGAATATTGGCAAAAAGAAAATTTTGACCTCGTAACCCCATGACTGTTTTTTTAAACATAGTATTCTCTTCCATTTGGCAACTGACAAGCTCTGTATAAATGTTTCCTTTATATTCATTTAGAGATGATTGCGTCCACCTTTGCCGAAATACCCTGTAGAAGAAACTCATCATACCGTTTCTGTGTACAGAAATAAGATGTATTAAAAAAAAGTGGACGTCGTTGCAATCACACAGATGAAAACAAAATGTAAGTGATTTCATTGATTATATAATCAATATTTTGTTTATGTTCTTATATCATTAAGCCATTGCCTGTTCCGTTCATTTGAATGACTCTATTACCATGTGTCTTTCCTTTATCCTATTCTTCCTTTTCTCCTCTCTCAATATCCATCCAGATTTTCGTTGTATTGTTGCGTTTGTTCTCGTTCGTATTTCGGTGTGCCATAGCTCATGTGCCTGTCTTGTAACTTGTTTGTTTGTTTGGTTGGTTTATTTCTGCATTTTCTTTCTCCAAATACAATTGCAAATGAAAACAAAATGATACAGATACATACAAATCAATACAAAAAAAAATCATTTGCGTAACAACATTCAGTCTGAAGTGGCATAATTATGAATCAAAATAACATATTAAGGCTTACTGTATCTAATAACAAAGGAGAAATCAATACAGGGGACCGTCATCATAAGCAGAGCTTGACGTGGATGAGGCCCTATCTGAATATGTGATACCAATGTAATACAACACCAATTATATATGTACTCATAAAACTCTTAATCTTAATACACAAAACACATTTTGCTACAGAAAAAAAAAAACAGAAAAGAAAAATAGTGACTTGGCGCTTTAGAACAAGAAAAAAAAACAGCACTTGTTTGCTTCTTTGTTCTTAGTCCCGTCTCTACTGGATTTAGTAGTTTTATTGACCTCCTAAAACAATCTTAATGAACGTATTAACATGTTTGATTTGGTTTATTGATTAAGCAATATGAACTAGGTTTGATTACCATGCATTCCCCCTTTTTTTGTGTGTGGACATTGTATATACACTCAGCAAAAAAAGAAAGTAAACACTTTTTCAAGTTTATCTTTCTCATAGACTATCTGGCTAAAAATGGTGTTTTATATACCATGTTAAGGGTAATTTAATTAGCTATCAACCTTGTAGGTCAATGAAAATGTTAACTTTACGCATGAGTGAACACATTCGTTTTTCTCTTCCAAGGCACAAAAGTAAAAATTGCAAAATGGACAAGTTTGAAACGTTATTTCAAATTAAGAAATTTGAAATAATATTTTGATCTTGAATTTGTCTCGTGCATTCCTAAATTCCTTGATTAAAAGGAAAAATGAAGAAATTCTGTCGAATTTATCACCTTTACGGCTTACTCCCTATGTCATTTAAAGTTTGAATTGATAGAAAATGCTTATGTTCCACCTTCAGTTTCCCCACTATTTTTTTTTTTTTAATATAAAGGGAAACAAGGGAACGGAAACTTATTTCTGCTGTTTCCTTCATGTCTTCCATTGCTTTATATTGGTCTTTTGTTATCATTGCTATCTTGGAGGGCATTTGCAAATGAATTTCAATATGTCCAATTCTGCAATTTTTACTTTTCTGCCTTGGAGGACAAAAACAAATGTGTTCACTCATGCGTAAAATTTCCCTTTGTGTAAACATACCAGATTGATAGCCAATTAAATAATCTTTGATATGGTATATGACACATTGATTTTTATCTCAATCTTCCATGCAAAATATTAACTGGAAAAAGTGTTTACTTTCTTTCTTTTTTTTGCTGAGTGTACATTGGAACTGGTGGGATCCAATTTTTAGTGGGTCCCCCTCCCGTCTCCATCCTTTTATTGATTTATCACCAAAATGCATATTTCTGCAATCCTCATCGAAAATGCCTTTTTTATTGATTACATATTATAGATGTAATCAATAAAAAAGGAGGTCCATTACACTTTCAATGAGGATTGCAGAAATATGCATATTGGTATACATATTATGTTGATATTTCCAGTATACTTTCATGTAAATTTCAATATTCAATATCATTCAAATGAAATTTCGTTTCCAATAACATATACATGTTATCGATACAGAATCAAAGAAAACAAAAAGTACAATGTATTACAACAAAGGAATATGCACATGTTATGGAACTAATTGTTCAAAATAATTGCGTTATTGGAAAATTTGGAGTATAGCATAGTTCGTTATGTGACTGATTTTGTTGAAATGGAGAAAATTCAACTAAACTTGGAGTTGAATTTGAACTACAGAACTATTAATATATGTATCATGCTGTAGTCTTTCAAATACATGAAAGAATAAAAATATCAAAATGTATGAATATGATTATATACATCTCTCCCTCTCTCTCTCTCTCTCTATCTATATATATATATATATATATATATATATATATATATATATATATATATAATATATTGACAGCAATGGACCAAACCACAGAACAGGGCGGTGCAAGGACAATTAAATAAATTGCCAGCGAATTGATATATATGTATATATATATATATATATATATATATATATATATAATAATTATGTGATAATATTATTGGTTAAATTATTATTGAGCGAATCATTATTTCGAGTACATGGATTAGCATAATGACAACATATAGAATATCTGCCAATGTGATGTATGTGCAATGTATATTGCATAAATGTTCGTCAGGATACATTATACACACACACACACACACACACACACACACACAAACTACACTGTACGGTCCGACATGAAATGCATGGGATGCGAGAAAGCAATTGTGGAAAGTCGATGGGCAGGGGTATCTTCTTTCTAGCTTTTCCGAGATCAAAATCGCATATTGAAGTTCCAGGAGAAAAGCATTGCCCACCCTAAGTGCTACATTTTGGTCGAGCGTCGAAAATGGTATGTCATAAAGACGCCAAACGAGCGATAAGTTATCAAGAGAATCAGAAAAGAATGACAGAAAAAGAAAAAACAACGATGCTCCTCATCCATGTCATCTCCGAAACAAATAGTGTATTTTCAGTTTTAGTGACTAGCTATTGCTATCACATAGAACATGTCGAAACTGCCTTATCACCATCCCTATAGAGTCAAAAAGGTATTTTTTTAAATCCCGTGTAATAATTATTAAAGAGTTAAGATATACACAAACTAAACGTTTCCACATTTTCGTTTGATATATACAGTAGACGATCGCGGTGTCATCATAAAAAGACAAATTTTGTACACATTTTACAACTGCAATGCCAACTTCCAAGGTCATCATTTCAAACTATATGATTATTACAAGTCACGAAGTACCTTTATGTGATTGTGATTGTGATCGTGAAGGTTTTTTTTTTTTTCTCCTTTCTTTTAATTTAGATATGCATGTTCGAACAGATCAAAACTTCAAAATTTCACGATGCTCTAATTTGGGTCTAATCTTAATAATGAAATCATTACTTTTGAAAAGATTGTCAGGAAAAAAGATGAGGGGTCTCCAAAGAGCAGCGCTTGTCATGGAACTGTCTGACTGTGGACAACTATAAGACCCAATCTATATATTTTCAAGCTTAAAGGGATCGTACAGTTTTGGTTGAGACCTTATATCAGGTTTTTAACATTTTTTGTGTGTGTAATAATGAGAAAGCTCTTATGAAACATGACAGAGCATGTAATGCTATGAGGAATTCAACGTTTATTTGATGAAAATTGGTTTTGAAATGGCTGAGATATCCATAAAGAGCGATTATGATAAAGTGTGGGACCCACACTTTATTACGATCGCTTTGTTTTACTTTGTTTTTGGATGTTTCAGTCATTCCAAACCCGATTTTCATCAAATAAACTTTGAATTCCTCTTAATTTATGCTCAGTACTATATCATAAGTGTTTTCTTGGTATCTCACAAAAAGTTAAAAACCCAATTCTCATCTCCACCAATACTGTACCATCCCTTTAATCGTCCATGATGGTGGTCTCCTGCATTCAATTGTCGCTGATAATTTCCCGGAAAAAAAAAGCTTAGTGTGTATCTTATCTACATCTTTTGTATAGGTTTACTGCGCAACACTACTGCTTATGTTTATCTATATCTGTGTAATGTTATGTTATCATTTCAAATCATTGCACTTGTTATTCTTGGTCTTTGAGTCTTTGAAATTTGTATTCAATTTTTATGTGATGGAATGTGAAAATGAATCAAATCAAACAAACAAACTCATGCAAAAACTTACAAAAGGAAAATATAAAGTAATTCAAAACAGGACAAATGTTTCCATATGAAATAGGAAAATATGACATTTGTCATTATGATGATTATGTCTCTATATAATTTGTACGCACCCATCCCCTTAAACAGAAGAAGAAAAGCAAAGAAAATTTTATAGTCTTATTTCACACTTACGGCGACGGCGATGTTTTCCTTAAGAAAAAAAGAATTACAGATTTGTTTTTCTTTTTGTTGCCATCATATACGAGTCCTATTTCACAAAATAGATTTTCGATATTCAGGGAGACAAGTTTTTAAAAGAATAATATGAAGAGTTTTATTGCAAAATGAGCTATATAAGCACCATTATAAACATTTCAAAGTAAGTCCATCATCAGATAGAGCAAAATCAAACCTTTCCAGTAATACCTCACTTGTGACATAACAAGAAAATAATACTATTCTAGAAGTTATGATGAAAAATATCCTGTATTTTCTTATCATTTTCTTTGTTTTTAGCAGCTTCAAAAGGACAAGTTCACCTTCATAGACATGTGGGTTGAGTGAATGCAGCAATATTAGTAGAACACATCAGTGAGAGTTTGAGGAAAATCCGAAAATCCGTTCAAAAGTTATGAATTTTTAAAGTTTCTGCTCAGTCATGGCTGGATGAGAAGACTACTATAGCTTGTGATGTCACATGAGTACAACGGTATAAAGAAAGTATAAAGAAAATTCACCTTATTTTCACTTTTCTCGCATAACAAAAGAACACTCGACTTCTCTCTTTCAGAAGGCAAGGGGAATAATATTATCCTTAACATACATCAGTAACAAGTCCAAGAAATGTGCACTTTATTCAAAAAGTAAAATTTTGTGAAATTCTCTTTTTATTTTTATTATATCGTTGTACGCATGTGACATCACACACTGTAGTAGTCTTCTCATCCAGCAGTAATTGCGCAGATACTTAAAAAATTCATAACTTTTGAACAGATTGTCGGATTTTTCTCAAACTTTCACTGATGTGTTCTACTTATATTGTTGCATTCACTCAATCCACATGTATATGAAGGTGAACTTGTCCTTTAATCACAAATATCTCAACTTAATAAGAATGGAGTTAGCTCGTTTTTGCGATAAACTATTTATGGAGATTCCCATATAGTATCAAGATAAGACCAGTGTTGTGGATAAATGCAATTAGTTGGCATCTGTTAGGCCTGTTTCATTGGAATCTGTATTGTTTTACAAGAAGGTGATGTTGTATAACAAATACCGTTTTCATTTGTTTTTCAAGTAGGGTAAGGAGCATTTATTCAATTCGTTAGACTTAGGATAGGGGCTATTGGTACGATAACCATGATAACGAAATACGCCATTTAGGGTGTATGACGTACCTGGTGACGCCATTAGGGTAATGTCGTACAGGTGTGACGCCATAAGGTGCATATTTGCTAGCCATAGGCCTAATGCATCATTTTACGCTCCATTTCTGAGGCATTTGGACACGGATGGGTAGCAAATTTGTTTAAGAGCTTCAACAACATGCCAGTATGCATTAGGATTGTGTTTCAAACACCGCAGTTGGCCATCTTGTACACACTCTGTGTTATTTCGACAATTTGTCCTCAATCATGGGCGTCACCACGGGGGGGGGGGGTGCGTTGGGTGCGAACGCACCCCCCTTCAGATCTAAAAAAAAAAAAAAAAAAAAAAAAAAAAAACAGTCTGCGAGCGACCTCAACGCCGGACGCTAAATAATTACTCTTTTCTAATTTGTTTTTATATTTTGCACCAGGGACACACACACACACACACACACACACACACACACACACACACACACACACACACACACACAAATAATAATAATAATAATTCGCACCCCTGGTCACCTGGCAGCACTGATTTTGTACATATCTATTAGTATTCTACAGTGTTTACTATTTATCGACCGTACTGTACATCCGTACGATACGGAGCACTTATACACGTTTGCCCCATCCCACATAATCATAATTCCCGCAATGAAAAGATTTTCTTGCTTTTTTGTTAGAATTCAAGAAATCTGTCCAATTAGTTCACCCAAAAGCAGTGGCGTAACTACGGAGGGGGGTGCGCCCCCCTCCCAATCCGCTGGCAAAAAAAAAAAAAAGACTTACCGAAATAGTGATTCAAGTGTTAGTGAACTGCTTTTGAATGAAAGGGTGATCAAGAAATAAGATATTTTTCTATGATTCCTTTTAACCATAATTAGATAGGTATAGTGTCAAACATTGTTCAAAAAGCCCGGACCCGACAAAAGATTGTGATTCAGCGTGATTCCTGGTTGGCATTCTGCATAATTATAAGCAGGATGTGCGCAGTGTACTCAGTACATCCGAACGAAGAGTCGCTACAATGTTGCGCAATGTGATGTAGAATGTATACTTTTGTACCTTACTCTTCGTTATATCAAAGCTAGATCATTGATTTTGCAGTGTTGCTTTATACATACTAGTCTATGTAAAAATGTCTTGCATTGCCAATAAAAAGACTTGCCCTGGGCTAATTCCTAACTTTTCCTTGTACATAAATTATAAGACACACACACAAACAAACACGCACAATTAGTTTACGGGATGCTCTAAAGTGCAGATTTTGGACATCCTTTCCCCGCTTGGTCACTTCGACGCCACCTCGCTGGTCCTATCTCCCCCAGTCATGAACATAAACCCACACCCTTGACTACCAGTGGCGGATCCAGGAAGAGGGGCGCACCGGGCTCACCGGGCGTCCCCCCCCCCCCCTTTAATTTCCAAAGCGAAAAAAAAAATAATATAGCTTCAAACGGCAGTTTTTGGACAGTAAAATGTCAAAATTTTCAAGCTCGCTCGTTCCTCTCGCTCGCATTAGTCGTAATGCCATTCTCCTGAAGTTGCTGCCAGTAATTGCCGGCAGTTGCGCCTGGTGCGCCCCCCCCCCCCTTAATTTCCAAAGCAAAAAAATATAGCTATCGCCACACCGGCAATTTGGGGACTGTCAAAATGTAAAAATTTTCAAGATCGCTCGGTCCGTTCGCTCGCATTTAATCTTTATGCCATTCTTCTGATGTTGCTGCCAGTAATTGCCTGCAGGTGCGCCCGGTGCGCCCCCCCCCCCCTTAACTTCCAAAATGAAAAAAAAAATGGCTAAGAACGGCAGTTTTGGGACTGTAAAATGTAAAATTTTCAAGCTCGCTCTCTTCGCACGCTCGCATTTAATTGTTATGCAATTCACCTGGATGTTGCTGCCAGTAATTGCCAGCAGTTGCGCCCGGTGCCCCTCCCCCCTTAATTTCCAAAGCGAAAAAATATGGCTAAGAAAAGACTGGCAGTTTTTGGACTGTAAAATGTAATATTTTCAAGCTCGCTCGTTCCGCTCGCTCGAATGTAATCAATATGCTCTCCTGATATTGCTTCCAGTATTTGCCAGCAGTTGCGCCCGATGCGCCCCCTTATAAATTCTAAAGCGAAGAAATATAGCTACAAACGGCAGTTTGTTTGTTTGTTTGTTTTTTTTTACTGTAAAATGTCAAAATCTTCAAGCTCGCTCGCTCGCTCGCTCGCATTTTATTGTTATACGCAATTCTCCTGATGTTGCTGCCAGTAATTGCCGGCAGTTGCGCCCGGTGCGCCCCCCCCCCCCTCCACCTCCTTTATTTCCAAAGCGAAAAAATATGGCTTCAAATGGCAGTTTTTGGACTGTAAAATGTCAAAATTTTCAAGCTCGCTCTCTTCGCTCGCTCGCATTTAATTGTTATGCCATTCACCTGATGTTGCTGCCAGTAATTGCCAGCAGTAAGATGCGCCCGGTGCGCCCCCCCCCCCCTTAATTTCCAAAGTAAAAAAAAAAGATACGGCTACAAAATGCAGTTTTGGGACTGTAAAATGTCAAAATTTTCAAGCTCGCTCGCTCACTCGCTCGCATTTAATTGTTATGCAATTCTCCCGATGTTCCTGCCACTAATTACCGGCAGTTGCGCACGTTGCGCCCCCACCCTTCCTTTATCTCCAAAGCGAAAAAATATGGCTCCAAATGGCAGTTTTTGGACTGTAAAATGTCAAAATTTTCAAGCTCGCTCTCTTCGCTCGCTCGCATTTAATTGTTATGCCATTCACCTGATGTTGCTGCCAGTAATTGCCAGCAGTAATATGCGCCCGGTGCGCCCCCCCCCCCCCCCTTAATTTCCAAAGTAAAAAAAAAAAGATACGGCTACAAAATGCAGTTTTGGGACTGTAAAATGTCAAAATTTTCAAGCTCGCTCGCTCACTCGCTCGCATTTAATTGTTGTGCAATTCTCCCGATATTGCTGCCACTAATTACCGGCAGTTGCGCACGTTGCGCCCCCACCCTTCCTTTATCTCCAAAGCGAAAAATATGGCTCCAAATGGCAGTTTTTGGACTGTAAAATGTCAAAATTTCCAAGCTCGCTCTCTTCGCTCGCTCGCATTTAATTGTTATGCCATTCCCCTGATGTTGCTGCCAGTAATTGCCAGCAGTTTCGCCCGGTGCGACCCCCACCCCCCTTAATTTCCAAAGCAAAAAAAAAAAAAAATATGGCTACAAACGGCAGTTTTTGGACTGTAAAATGTGAAAATTTTCAAGCTCGCTCGCTCGCTCGCATTTAATTGTTATGCAATTCTCCTGATGTTGCTGCCAGTAATTACCGTCAGTTGCGCACGTTGCGCCCCCACCCCTCCTTTATTTCCAAAGCGAAAAAAGATGGCTCCAAATGGCAGTTTTTGGACTGTAAAATGTCAAAATTTTCAAGCTCGCTCGCTCTCTCGCATCTAATTATTATGCCATTCACCTGATGTTGCTGCCAGTAATTGCCAGCAGTTGCGCCCGTTGCGCCCCCCCCCCCCTTAATTTACAAAGCAAAAAAAAAAAATATGGCTACAAACGGCAGTTTTTGGACTGTAAAATGTCAAAATTTTCAAGCTCGCTCGCTCGCTCGCTCGCTCGCTCGCTCGCATTTAATTGTTATGCAATTCTCCTGATGTTGCTGCCAGTAATTACCGGCAGTTGCGCCCGTTGCGCCCCCACCCCTCCTTTATTTCCAAAGCGAAAAAATATGGCTCCAAATGGCAGTTTTTGGACTGTAAAATGTCAAAATTTCCAAGCTCGCTCTCTTTGCTCGCTCGCATTTAATTATTATGCCATTCACCTGATGTTGCTGCCAGTAATTGCCAGCAGTTGCGCCCGGTGCGCCCCCCTTAATTTACAAAGCAAAAAATATGGCTACAAACGGCAGTTTTGGAAGTGTAAAATGTCAAATTTTTCAAGCTCGCTCGCTCGCATGTAGCCGTGATGCCGTTCTCCTGATATCGCTGCCAGTAATTTGTCGTTTCACACCGTCATTCCATAATCCATTTATAAGGGGTACAACCCTCTCCGGCACTTCCACACCCTCCCCCCACCCTTGCTCGCTCCCTCGCATACTAACCCCTCCCCCCCCCCCCCCCCCCCCCTAAGATGAAATCCTAGCTACCGGCGCGCCGGTGCCCTTTCCCCGCTTGGTTTCCCTCAAAAAAACAGTAAAAGTCTAGGGATTGAGAGCTTCCTATATTCCAAATGTCTGTCAAAAAAATCTCGTAAACATTTAGTGTCAAAACGCACCCCCCTTGAAAAAAAGCTGGTGACGCCCCTGTCAATTCAATTCAATTCAATTCATTTTACTTTCATTCGAAAGAGCTCAGTTACCAGTGTCACTGAATCCGATATGTTTATACTTCTTACAAAGCGCTGAGTCGAACGTAAGTGTGCTCCCTTTCCTCACCTGTTGCTCAGTCATCTTAACAAACGTATTTGTCCTGATGATGTTATAATTATTACTCGTGAAATACTAAATTAATTAATGATAGTGAGTGCTTATATTATTTTCGCGAACCATTTTAGCATTATTATTTTTTTCCGTTGGGGAGTAGGGCAACCTATTAGAAAGGTGTGAGAAAGGTGAACATAGCATAAAAGATTGACTTGACGTGAAAAATAATCAAACTAATCAGAGGAAATTCAAGCTTATCAAAATCATAATAGTTTCATTCCTGCCCAGGCCCAGTGAGTGAAGCTGAAAAGAACAAAACAAAAAACAAAAAGGGGAGGGGGTGGGTTGTGGGGGGATGGATGTTGAGCGTGTGTAAAAAAAAAAAACTGTATGCCAACGATGCCAACTCAGAGGGCGTCGTCGTAATTATGTCGGCAATATTCTGTTGCTAATGTACACAAGGTCCAGTATCCAACGTTCGATCAGAGAGTTCTGTGGCGATTTTTGTAAGTAAATTACTGCCTATGCCAAGTTAGATAAGCCCGTTGAGGGTCAGTTTCGTGAGTAGTACAATTCAATTTCACATAAATTTCTCAAAACTGTAGGATATTCCATTCGTCTCTATAAAACAAGAGATACCAACACTGGTAATTGCACTTTGGTACGACACGTCTCCTGCCGTAGGACCAGACCGACACGTACATGTTTGTGTTAGCGTATAATGCTGTACGAGCTCCACGCTGCGTGCACTGCTGCATGAGCTGGTGTACTTTACACTGGCTGAATAGTTACGAACTCGTGATGCACGTCATAGGAAAATAGCATTGTTGAAATCTTATATCCAGATGCAGATGTCGTACTGGTTTTATAGGCTGTACAGTATAGACAAGTCCTTGACCTTAACTCGCCCTAAAAGTTTTTTTTTTTTTTTTTTTCTGATTGGGTGACTAACGACAACAACACCAACAGTCAACCACACGTCGTTAGTTAGATGTACAGTAACTAGGTGTATTGACCGAAAGATCGGTCTGTATCTGTCCGTCGGGGAATGTTCCGCGGAGACTGCGTCTGGCTTCACGGATCCCCTCCGTATACATGTCTACGGAGGACGGCGTTAATGGCAAAATACAAAAGAGTCCTCCGGACAGACGGATCTTTCTGTCTACTAGGTGTATAGACAAGTGTATAGTAGATCTATACTTGTACATCTTTCTTTCTATGAAACTGCGATCAAACTAGGGTCTATATATTTGGCATGAAGAAGCAGACAATCATGAAAAAATATGTGATCTGCTGCAACAATGCCAAGCAAGAATGGTCCGCAAACCACATGTGAGCCCCCAAAATATGATTGGAGATATCTTGTAGGTATCTAGTATACTTGGGTGACCCGCACCTCGTCATAGTTAATGTTTGCCCATAATTGAATCACATTTCGCCACTGAAATTCTTTGAAATCCAACTCACATACAGGAAAAATGCTGAAAATTCCAATGGAATCACAAGTTCACTGATCGATATTGAAAATTTGCAGGTATAGTCGTCAAAGGCGAACGATGCGAAACAGTTGCGCGCTAAGGAAGGGGCCCGCAACTCGTCACCCCGCTCTCCCATAGACTCCAACCCCAAGCACCTTCTGATCTGGAGATTCTCCCGCCCGAAACCCCTAGCAAACGGGAGACTCCAAGTTGACGTGTGCGAAGCGTGAAGTTCCTAGGATTCTAGATGTTCTCTGGTGCTATCTAAGGTTTATTTTTTCAACATACGATAGAAATAAGTAAGAAATCCTTTCCACCGGGAGACACAGAGCCAGGGCGGGAGAAATCAAATCTCAAACGGGAGAACAGGAGATTGTGCAAAAATGGGCTTTCGGCGGGAGATCTCCCGTCGAAAACGGGAGAGTTGGAGTCTCTGTAGACTTAGCACGTAAAAGACGTGTGCGGGTGACCGTGATGTTCCCATAGACATACACGTAAAAGATGCATGCGGGTGACATAACAGTATTAACACGTATTCCTACTGTATAGCCCTATTAAATTTTCAGATTTTCGCGAAAAACTGTTCGGTTTTCACCACAATTTGCTTGGTTGTGGTAGTCCTGCCAAGTTTCAAGCGTACAGAACACAGTCCCGGGCATACATTTTTGTTCAGTGCGCTCAAAATGATTTTAAGCGGGGTGACGGTATTCGGGCCCCTGACGAGGTGCGGGCACCTGGCTATACTTACTAGTAGAGTACGTATTCATCAGATGCACTGAAGCAATGACAGCAGACGGTTTGCTGTAAACACAATTGTATCAAGCAATTCAAATCACTCACATGGGATCTGGGACGTGTTCTATGATCCTAGAGGTTGCTAGATTTACAGTACCGTAGCTCTATGTTAATATCACGACAAGTGCTGTGCAGTAATACAATCATCCATCATACAGTAGTATAGAATTCTAAACCCTTTGTCCCTAATGTGTTTTGGAAAGTTGATGGAAGCATTTCCGTAGCCGCAGCCTTTTTCTATTACTGGACTGACCGATGCGCTTACTTTCTGTATTTTGCTCAATGTTTCATTCAGTGAATATAGTCTACTAATAATTACATTGTACACGTACCATCGGTACAGCACCATACTTATGGGTAAGCTCAGCCTAGTGGATAAACTTGGCCACTTGTAATGAGGGCGCTAGGGGCCGAGTTTATTTAATGAATAGGCCAAGTTTACCCATAAATATGGTACGTACAGCAGTATAGAGTCTATTCAAACTCAAACTGCTGTCACGACTGTGCCTGCATGCAGTGTAACTGTCATATGTTGAATTACTGTGTCTATGAAACCAAGTTTTGTTGTCATTTTGAAGTTAAACCAAGTTTTGTTGCCATTTTGAAGTGAAAAAGTATACTAATGAATAGAAGTGAAAAAAGTTCACTTTATTCAAAGTCACACATTACTAAATGGTAGACTGTGACTGGCAAGCTTTTTTCCATCATGAAAAGTTGGACAAAGTTTGCATAAAGGAAAATCAAATAATGTTGGGAAATGTGTTCTGAAGATTCCAGGTCATTGAAAAATGCTCTTTACATTTTTTTTTGAACTGTGATATTTTAGATATATACAATGTATTAATGCACCTCTTTCAAAAACATTACTTAGTATAAACCGTACTCCCCCCCCCCCCCCCACGCACAATTATCTGCATGATGCGCTTTGCAGCATTGCGTTCTAATTGTTTTTAACCCATTCCTTATGGGAACCTGGTATAACAGGTTCCCAGACCACAACAAAAATCATTGCAAACTACCAGTTTACAAAAACTTTCACCATTTGCACAGATGCACAGCAATCTATTGATTGCTTGCAGAATCATTCCCCCTCGGCGCTATGATATTATACAAATTATATACGTATAAGCTCTACCTGGTCCAACTGTTTTGTTTCTGTGCGCATGATTGCTTTTAACCCGTTGAGGATGGGCTGGTTTTGCTATAACATACACTCCCCCTAGATACCTGAGTATACTCGGCTTTAGTCTTCAGTGGGTTAAGAGGGTCTTTTCAAGGGTTCAAAAACATTTTCACACAATGCAACTCTACCACCAAGCCCTCAATACAACTCCTTCGGAAGGAATCCTGTATCATAGCAGCTAGGTAAATTTTGCTGGCAAAATGATAATAGAAGTCAAGCTTTGGTCTGTGAAAGAATGGAGTTTGCAGACTCTTTGTTAATTTAAATTTTGTTTTGTGCAAAGTATGGCAACAAGGTACAATTGTAACCAGACAAGCATTGATACAATATACTTTGATAACAGTCTGTTTGTACCTGAATGTGTTGTCACATCCCAATTACTGCCCTTTTGGCAGCAAATTAAGGTGAAAGGAAGGAGCAGGAGCAGCAGGTTTCATTAAGGTATCAAGATATAAAATTTGTAAAACTTGTAAAAGTTACATTTCGTATGTCCCATATCATACTGTTAGTACTGTATAAGCTGTTATTTTTGTGAGGGTTTGATTTTTCGCCAATTTTGCAAATTACTGTTGGGCCGCGTATTAAACAACATGCAAAAATTGTTGCTGTGTACTAGCGTAATAGTACAGTGCACTTACAGTATGACAGCCACGGTGTCAATTCCTGAAAACAGCATCTTGCGAAAATGTCCATGACCTCCTCATCTGCGAAAATATCTGTACACGAAAATAACAGCTTATACAGTACATTACAATGAATGATTGCCTTCACTTGACAAGCAAAAAGTTCTCATGATTTGCTCTTCTGCTGTGCAGTGCAAAAGCCCTCATTTCTGGCTTAGTTTCGTTTGTCTGCTTTTAGAAAGGAATTCATCACTGGCAAATGTCGACGTAAGTTTGCCCCAAGGTTTAAAAATCTTTGTCGCCATTATCATTACATCATATATGTACATGTTTGTAGTATCCATTGTATAGTATCATCTGATAAAGAGAAAAATGACCGGCAGGGATATGATATGACCCGTGTCCATGACACTCTTCCACACTTTTTTTTTTTTTTTTTTTTTTTTTAGTTATCAATGTTCAGGGACACTGCAATGGAGCAGTTCAAGATTTTTTTTTTCTCTCTCTCTCATACTGTGCATTTTCTCGTCTGCCTCTCACGTACGACAATAACTTTGATAAAGAACATTTTATACACTGTAAGCTCAATTCATCAGCCCCTGACTTTATTTGGGACTTACATGTAGGAATGCATGTTAGCAACAAACTGTATCTTTGGAAATGTCTAGTACATGATTGAGGGTGGGAATGCAAAGATGTACCTTTGTACATTATCATGTAGGTTGCAGAACTTAACACTTCCTGGTGTCCAAATCTCTGCATGCATGTTGTTTTAAAACTGTATGCATATGTTTGAGCAGTGTAGCATACAATGTACTGTACATGGTGTACAAGTTGCTCACTTGAATAACTCCATGATTTTCCAAAAAGAGTCAATGCCAAGAATTAGACTGTATACAATGACTTCAGGCTTTAAAGGGATCGTATAGTTTTGGTTGAGATCTAATTTCAAGTTTCTAACATTTTTTGGTGAGATAATGAGAAACCTCTTATGAAATATGAAAGAGCATGAGGAATTCAACGTTTATTTGATCAATGAAAGTTGGTATTGAAACGGCTGAGATGATCCAAAACAGAGTGATTCTAGTAAAGTGTGGGACCCACCTTTTATTACGATCGCTTTGTTTTACGCTGTTTTCGGATGTTTCAGTCATTCCAAACCCGATTTTCATCAAGTAAACCTTGAATTCCTCTTAAAAATGGTATGCTCTGTACTATTTCACATGTGTTTTCTTTGTATCTCGCGAAAAGTTAAAAGCCCAATTCTCATCTCCACCAATACTATACCTACCATCCCTTTTATGATGTCGCTTTCATATTTTTGCCATTCATTGTGCCAGTTTATTTGTAACATTTATGCACACTTTTTAAAACCCGTTGAGGATAGACTGATTTTGCTACAACACGCACTTCCCAAAGACACTTGCCCAAGTGTACTTGGGACTTGTCCTTAACGGGTTAAAACCAAGTGGTCTGAACCAGGCCATCATGCAATGACATCATATCACAGAAGGTGGCTGGTAAAATCATTATAATTTTTAATCCATGCCATGTTCGTGTTAATGACCACTACACAGTTTATACAAGGTGCTCATGAATATTTAACGCACCTTTGAGCTGCTATTTACCTCACTTATTCAATATTTGTTGCCAATTTATAGATATTCTAAGCCTTGAAATACTACAATTGTACAATATGTTGTGCATGCATTGTATACTGTATCTTGTCTCTCTTTCAATTCCGATTGTAACTGTCAGTCTTTATCAGTCATATTACTGTCATTGTCATGACAATTACTGATCAATATACTATATTATCATTCCTGTCATCATTTTTACTCAACACTACATGTACATTAAAAATGCAGTTACCAGGTACAAACTGTACATAGTATCAGTATTCACATTATCAGGATTACTACCACTTTAGTTATCATAATTATCAGTAACATTCTGTAAACACCATCACTGTGTCACAGTCTTTCACTGGGGAGTACGTAGAATATCAGAAATTTGTGGCCTGGCTTTAATATTTAATTGCCTCTGATGTATCCATTCCTACAGATGCTCACTATCCTTTAAATAATAGAAGTTAGGTAGAATCAGGCTACAAAGTATTTATATGATGTGTACATTTTTTCTTTTTCTTTTTGGTACAATTTGTAAATGCATGAATTGATTACACAAGCAAGGCAAGAGGGGTTAATGCATCACATTTAAAAAACAAAACAAAAACCCTTCACATGAGAATTGAGCCTACATTGAAATGCTACACTTTTGATAGAGTATAATGTGATGGTTCCCAGGCTACTTAGAATGTGATATGGGGTATACATGTACCTGTAAATTATGTTCCATGTGAGCATACAGACACATCTACAAGTATCCGTTGTCAGATGGTTAATCTATGGTTTGAAATAGTTTTTGCTTGTGAAAGTGTGATTTGGTCTTGATCACTGGCATCCAGTTTGATTTTACATTAATTACCACACATTATGTTTAGTAGCAACTATAGTATTCATTTTCTTTGTTTTGTTTATGCAATCGTCATTACGCTTATGTTGCAAAGATGGGGAAGCATTATACAGCAAAGGCACATTGTCAAGATTTTTTTGTAGACTGTTTGCACACATCCAGTACACATACACTGTACATGTACCTGTAAATAAACTCTAGAGAGAGAGAGAGAGGAAAAAAAAGTAGAAAGTTGAAGAAAGCGTCATCATGTCTGTGTTTTTTGTTGTACACAGTGCACAAAATGTTTTATTACCTGATCAACCATCATCTGAAGAATGTACACAGTAAGATGTTGGGCAGCAGGATGATGTTTTGATGGGCTTTTTAAAGGACCATTGCATGTTTCAGGTAGAATGATGTTGATGTGCAGATCTCCGTCATCAAACATCCCAAAGCCCCCAGAAACACATTGTATTCACAGCCTGAGCAAGTCAGTATAAACTTAATGCCCGCAAATGCAAATTGCAATGAAAACGGATCAATAAAATTTCTATGTGATTTCTGAACTTGAAGTATTGGATCATAGGGCATGAACGAATGCAAGCAATTTTTTTCCCTCTTTTTATCACAACTGCTCTGGATATGTTTTTTGCAGCAAATGCTGTTATATGGGAAAGTGCATCTTTTTTTTTCTTTTTTTTTTCAGTGCAAATTCTAAGAGCTAATGCAATATCAAGCTGTTACGTACACTGTATACGTCTGAGTACCCCCGCCATAACTTCCAGTGATGTAAATTGTAAGTGCATGGCATTTGTGCTTGTGCTCATGATATTTGACACTCAGTGACAGTTCAGTTGTAATCACCATTTGATTTTAACAATTATATTTTGCCCTTGAACTGATACAAGTTCATTTGAACTTACATTGCATATTGTGAGTGCCCGCATTCTGAAAGAAAATGAGAAAAAATTGCCACACTCTGTTTTTTTTTTTCTTGCACGCAACTGTTTGACGGAAAAGCAGTGCTTTGATTACTCTACATACAACTTACAAGGTTGTAGGAACATGTTATCCAGTAACAGTAGAAAAAAAAAAATACTGAAAAGTCTTCTAAGGGGACTCCCTGGAACTTCTTGATAGAGATTCTTTTTCTGTCAAATACATTGTATCTTTAAATTTGGAATGTTAAGATCCATCTACCGTAATACACACGTTGGAGTATAGTGTAGTAATGATATACAGTTTGCCTTCGATACAGTACAATGTATAGCCATGCATTGTATTATTATTATTATTATTTATTCGACCAGGTAAAGAATATAGGATACATATCATAAACATTACAAACATGAAACAAAAAACCAGAATGAACATTACAAAGGATACACAGTACTGTACACGTTACACAAAATGAAAATGAAATGAATGGAGACTACATGAGGGTCAGGGCACTCAAAAGTAAATATATTTACTATTGCCCATAGGCATGTGAACCCACACATGTTGCCCCCTAAGAAACATTTAACAATCATTAAAAGATTATCCCTCGACCCTGCTCCCCACCCCTTAACACCATAGCCCATATCAACTTCAACATAAAAACACAAAACAATTCCTATATAATCATCCAACCATTGACTTCCATATTCATACATTAATTTCAAAAACTGAAAAAAATACAACTTCAACATAAATGTAGGAGATTCCTGGATTTCCGCCCAACCCCCAACCCTAAACCTTTAATCTCTTTAATAGAACATAGTCATCATTGTCGTCAACATAAAAATGAAAATGAAGCACATGCGTACAAATCAGAACAAAAAGTATCACTCAATGTGACTAATACCCCATCAAACACCAAGAAAGTAAACTCAGCCAACAATTGATTTGTATACTGTTACCATAACAACTCAATGTTGTATGTATGTTTCTGTATTGCCATCTTACAACTTTGAAACCAAATGATTTTCTTCATTTTTGTTCTTACTTTTTTTTATCATTGCAGATCAATACAATGTACATGTACATGTAAATGCTGTGTGTTTGTTATCATTTTTTGTAATTCATCTTTTTATGATGATGTCTTAGTGATACTTCCATCATGTGAAGGCATTGTTTGGTTGTGAAGGACATTGAGCCAAAATGTACAAATGTATTGCATTTTAGGCAAACTTACAACAGTGTACAAAAAAATACATACACTTGTTTGACATCATGCACACTGATGTGCATGTTCAATACATTGTGCGCTCTTCATACATACAAATTTAGCATTCTTATAGGCCTGTTCATTGGAGTAAACATGTACATGTACTGTACACGTACTTGCACATGTATTATAAATGATTAGCATGTTGGGATTCATTGTGTTACATGTACGCTCAGTTTTTCCACCCCCATTACTGTGACGTGTAATCTCAATGGAATATATTTTGGCCAAAAAGATGTTTTCTAATAAAAAAGTAACTTTTGTTTCTTGTTGCTATTGACAATCACTGAACATGAACTGGAGCAAGTGCATGCTGTTAACATACTGTACGATGTTGATACAAATGTGTATCTTCCTTGCCTTTAAGATCAATATTGTACATTGTAATTTATGTTATGTTGTGAGTTCACCCTTTAGAGGAAAATTCAAATTCATACCGTCCAGTTTTCTCACTCAATCTTTACAGTGACCTATTGCATTTCCTTTCACCAGTGTATTTCTCATGTTTTTCATTTAATATTGTCTCAGTGTATTTCCCATTCTCATTATTTGTACCCATCCTTTATACATTCATTTATAAAGTCATTCATTTTCATCAAAAAATATAGATGTATAAAACAAAATACTTAAAAAGTTATCCATACCAATATATTCTGAATATGTCAAATTATAGTACAACTGTATACTCACACAGAATAATAGGTTGTCAAGCAAAGATACCTAATATTTGCTGAATGATGTTGAAAATAGAAAATCTTTATAATCATTTCCTCTGTTTTTTTTTCTTTTCTTCATACATGTACTTCATTTTTTTTTTTTTTTTTTTGGGGGGGGGGGTAATCACAATATTTGCATGGTCATTGCTTTTATTCTCATCTTCTTCTTTTCTTCAGCCTAGTCAGGAAAGTGAAGATGGGGAAGCGGGTGGATAAGACACAGAAGGACAAGGGACCACCATCCACTGTGCCGGACAATGAGGATGATGCAAATAAGACACCTGGTAAGATATTGGTCATCTTAAGTGTAGTCCCTCCGCTTTTTCAACCTTGATTACGTACATGACAATTGGAACAAGGGCTGGATGTAATCTGCATAGTGTTCAGATCTAGGGAATGAGGGTATTTGTTGTTTATAGATAGCAGACTGTACATAGATATATTACTACTTGTAGTACACAAAGACTGAATGGGAAATGGGTGGGTGTAACCAAAGTGTACGCTAAGTAAGATAGCCTGAGGTTCACGTGTAGGTTGCCACATGAGTGACACATTAACCCTACAGTATTTGATATCAAGACTGCGGTTACATTTATGTCGTATCAGCTTGCTGTAAAGAGAGTGACATTTCTTCTCTGCATATTTAGAGCCGTACGTGTGCACGGGCAATTTCGAGGCCGACTTCACCGAGCTCTGGAGGCGGGCGGGGCTGCAGCAGGCCGAGATGCCCCGGTGGTGATCAGGGCCAAGCGGCCAGGCACGCCCCCGCCCCTGGACCCCAAGTCCAAGGGGGACCCCCCCCGAGGAAACGAGGGAGGATGAGGGGGAGGATGCCAAACCCAAGACATACGTCACCAAGGAGAAGTTCTCCTACTTCAAGCCCAGGATCCAGGTGGAGATGGAGAAAGAGGACAAGCCGGACACGGTCACAGAAGTCTTCATCAGAGGTCAGTTTTTTACCTGCGGTCACTGGATTGACCAGACTTTAGTTCTTTAAAGATTGAATATTTTGTAGTGCAAAGTTGTTAATTCTCACAATTTGCCTCACCATCCATGCATAAATTGTACCGTCACATGTTGTAATATCATGTCTGTTTGTTTGTTTGTTTGTTTGTTTGTTTTTTTGGGGGGGGTTATTGTTTGTTTGTTTGTTTGGTTTTTTTTTTTAGTGTGTGTGAGAGAGATGTGGGGAATGGTTAAACAATTTTTGTGTTGTGTTCCTGTGTTGTGGGCTTGTGCTCTCATGAAGCTGGATATTAGTATTGACTGTTCAAGAATTGTTTTGTGAAAAGCAGAGATTTCACAATCTCACAAATTCCTGAAGTTTAATCCGATTTTGATCAAATTTTCACTGTTGTGCTCATAAAATTGTACTCCTTTTATTTATCAGACTGACTTTTATCTGCACAAGGTCTAGAATTTCCCTTTAACAGGAACAGATAGCTCGACAGTCAGCTTTGCTGCATTTATAGGCCTTTTTTATTTGTTTCAGGAAGAGCAAAGCAGTGAGAAAGACAATAGAAAAGGTAGAGCAGATTAAGGGGAATTTCATCCATCTAGAGCGATGTAGGGACTTGTTTTCATGCTCACTTTTTTTTTTAGTCTTTTCTGAAACAGTGAGCGTGGTCAGACTCCTCAAAGTTGGAAATCTGAGAAACTGGGTTGCCTTGAATATAATCTAATAAAGTTTAATCTCAACTCAAACTTCAAATCTAATGAGTGTTCTACTGGGACTGTGTACCCTCTTCACGAGTCTAGATTGCTACTAAATTGAATAAACAGTTTGGCTCACTCTTTGCAATGTAAACTTTTCTATTCCCACAGTGAGTGAAAGAAAACAATGAGGAAAAAATAATAACTAGACGAAATTGTCCCTCTAGCGCCACCAAGTCATGAGACCTTGTAATTACCCTCATAAAGGAATGCTACTGTAGTTTCTGGCGACAGGTAGTTGTTATGAACTGCTTGTCTCCAAGTGATAACAATAATCATACTCCACGCCTCTTCTTTTTATCTGTCCTATCTTTGTTCCAAATGGCATCGCCTCCGCTGTAAATGCTACCATGTCAGTCACCGGGAAGGTACTCATTTTCTGTTCTGCCAGCATTTTGATTTTTGTTCTTTCTGTGTTGCAGTTGTTGTTGCTTACAATCAATTAACTTCCTTTTTTCGCTCTCTTCTTTCACTCATCTCCTTCCACCCCCCCCCCCCCCTCAATCCCAACCATAACCCATTAGGCTGGAAGATCGATGATTTGATGGTAGGCATCTTCAAGCAGTGTTTCCCGGCCATGGAGAAGCTACATACAATCAAGTAAGTGGGGGGCAACTCAGTTTCACACGTTTGGTGAGAAGAGGCGTCTGAATTGTAACCTTTTTTTTTTAACATCCATTGTGGGCATTGCAAAAACAGTGATGCCCCACATGTGTGAAAAACAGGGACACATGTACACTGTAGAATCAAAACAAATATGCCCTCAAAATATTGACTCAGAACTTTGCTGGAGAAATGTATCGTATGCTGCTGACCTATCGATGAGTGAAAACAATATGTGGTGGGCAGGAATGTGATAACATTAAAGATGTATTGATTACAATGCAATTATGACTTTTGACATTTTGTAGGGTATCATTGCAGGATGCAAGCCTGACAGTAAAAGGACTTTTTTGTGTGTACGTGCCAAAGTGTTCCTCCATATGATTCATTTGTACCTTTTGTCCCTGGATTGGGGTTTGCTGTTTGTTTGTTTGTTTGTTTGTTTGTTTGTTTGTTTGTTTGTTTGTTTGTTTGTTTGTTTTCTATGACTATTAAAAGTAAGTAAACGTGATACAAATATAGCGTATTGTGGGACAATGTTGATTTTTTTTCTCCATCTTTTTTAATGAGCAGATATTTCACTTTTTGAATAAACTCTGGTTGCTGTAATCTTAAAGGAATGTGTGCATTTGAACAAAATGCACATTGAAATTGAATTGCATGATGGATAGTCAAAAGTTGCATTTTAGATTTAGTACATGACCTTCTCTTGGATAAGCCACCTTTACTCCATAGTGAAAGTGTACATTCTCTAACTGATTACAGTTGTTGTTATTTCAGATTTTGCACTTTCCTTGTATATTGATATCAATTCAAGTCTTGAAGCAGAAAAAAAAAAACTTTTCAGTTCAGAAATAACTTTCTGTTATATCAAATTGTGATGATTGCTTATGATATAATTCCGTATAAACCATGCAGTCATGACGTGATGCGACATGAAAGGTTAGCATTTGTCTCAGGGTAACAATAGACTCTATGATTGCTGACAGAATAAAAAAGAGAGAAAGAGAATACCAGTACTTATTGTGTGGAAGTATATTTGTTTAAAATGATCATCTGAGCATAAGCTGTTTCGTACGTGGAAGATCAAATGTTTCTCGAGGGATGAATTGTACAATGCCTGTGCACAAACAGTGATCCTTGTGATCTGTGAATGGAGTGACGTCAGTGATGACGGCATTTATGCCAACAATTCCTCTCACCATGTTTTGTTCCTAGCAGTGTATTCTATTGGTTGTACAAAGTAGGGGGCACTGAACTCAGCACTATTCGATCACAAGTTAAAAACTTCCGTAGAATAAATGACTTTATTAAAGAACTGTCAGATAATGGTCTGTATTGTGTGTGTTGGTTTTGTTTGTAGCCTTTTCTCTTTTTATTTATCTGTTTATTTGTTAATTGTTGTTATCATTATTATTATTATTATTATTATTATTATTATTATTATTATCATTATTATTATTATTATTATTATCATTATTATTATTATTATTATTATTATCATTATTATTATCTTTATTATTATTATTATCATTATTATCTTTATTATCTTTATTATTATTATTATTATTATCATTATTATTATTATTATTATTATTATTATTATCATTATTATTATCATTATTATTATTATTATTATTATTATTATTATTATCATTAATAATTATTATCATTATCATGTCAGTTGTGCATCGTGTGTAAACTTTTTACATTTTCATTTTCTTTTTGAGAACCCCATGACCAATTTTCACCAAACTTGGTAGGTAGCATCCCTAGGGGAATAGGATCTCAATTTATTGTCCCCGCCGAACGAGTTCAAGCAGGGGACTATGAAACGGGCTCCGTACGTGTGTGTGTCCGTGTGTCCGTCCGTGTGTCCGTACGTCCGTCCGTCCGTCGTGTGCGTCCGTGTGTGATCAAAATCTTCAATTTGCTACTTCTCTGTCATTTATGAGCCAATTTTGATTCTGTTTGCTTTATATGATAGCACTACATGGGAGCTTTGAAACTTCTACACAGAATTTCAGTCGTGACCTTTGACCTTGACCTTTGACCTATATTGTACATTTTGCTACAAAATGCTACTCCTTCGCCATTTCTAACTCGATTTTGATTCCGTTTGCTTTATGTGATGGCACTAGGTGAGGGCTTCAAAATTTCTACACAGAATTTTGACCTTTGACTTCTTTGACCTTTGACCTTGATTTTTTGACCTATATTGTACATTTTGCTACAAAATGCTACTCCTTCGCCATTTCTAACCCGATTTCGATTCCGTTTGCTTTATGTGATGGCACTAGGTGAGGGCTTCAACACTTCTACACAGAATTTTGACCTTTGACTTCTTTGACCTTTGACCTTGATTTTTTGACCTGTATTGTACATTTTGCTACAAAATGCTACTCCTTCGCCATTTCTAACCCGATTTCGATTCCGTTTGCTTTATGTGATGGCACTAGGTGAGGGCTTCAAAACTTCTACACAGAATTTTGACCTCTGACTTCTTTGACCTTTGACCTTGATTTTTTACCTATATTGTACATTGTCTACAAAATGCTACTCCTTCGCCATTTCTAACCGGATTTCGATTCCGTTTGCTTTATGTGATGGCACTAGGTGAGGGCTTCAAAACTTCTACACAGAATGTTGACCTTTGACTTCTTTGACCTTTGACTTTGATCTTTTGACCTATATAGTACATTTTGATACTAAATGCTACTTCCGGTGGGGACATATTTTACGCACCGCGTAATTTCTACTTTTCCTTGTTCAAATGGGGACCATGCCCCACCTTGGGGCCCCCAGGGGGGCCCCAACTCTCCCCCCCCCCCCCCCCAATTAAGGAATCTTGAAAAATCTTCTCTAAAACAAGAAGTGATAGAGCTAAGTTAATACTATGAGTTAGTACATTGATTATTGTAGTTTCAAGTTTGTTCAGGGCAGAATCAGGGGTGCCCCCTTGGGACCCAGGGGAGGGGCCCTAACGGGGGCCTAACTTGTACATTTTCATCTTCTTCTTGAAAACCCCATAATAGATTTTCACCAAACTTGGCAGGTACATTCATTGTAGCATCCCTAGGAGGATAGAATCTCATTTCCATCAAATGGGCACCATGCCCCACCTGGGGGCCCCCACGGGGGCCCAACCTACCCTCAGTAAGGAATCTGTAAAGATTTTCTCTAGAACCAGAAGTGAATGAGCTAAGTTAATACAGTGAATCAGTATGTTGATGACTGTTATTTCTAGTTTGTTCATGGCAGAATCAGGGGTGCCCCCCTCCCCCCTTTGGGACCTGGGGGGGGGGGGGGGGGTGGAGTGGGGTGGGTCTAAATGGGGACTTAAATTGTACACAATGTTCATATTCTTCTTGAAAACCCCTTGATGAATATTCACCAAACTTGGCAGGTAGCATGCCAGGGGGTTAAGATCTCAATTTGTCCAACAGGGCACTATGCTCTCCCTTGGGGGCCCCTAGGGGGCCCAATCCCCCTCCTAAATATTAAGGAATATTTACAATTTTCCTTCTGTAGAACCAGAAGTGATAAAGCAAAGTTACTATGAATTTGTACATTGGAGACTATAGTTCCAAGTTTGTTCATTGCAGATCCAATGCTGCCCCCCCCCCCCCCCGACTCCAAGGGCTAATCCAAATGCACGACCTAAATTGTACATTTTCATCTCCTTGCTGAAAACAACATAATGGATTTTCACCGAACTTGGCAAGTAACATACCTCTGAGGAGGATAGGATCTCAAAGTGTTTGAATGGGTATCATACTTTCCTTTGAGGCCCCAGGGGGCACAAACCTCCTAAATTAAGGAATATTCAATAATATTCTTCTCTAGAATCAGCAGTGATAGAGCTTTAAGTCTTCCCCCCCCCCCCCCCAAACTGCATAGTTCAACATTCCATAAAGTACAGCATACATGTACTTGGCAGGACTTGTATTTTTACCAGTGTTATAGAATATGCACATGGACACCATAACCCGGCCCAGCTCTCAAAGCTGCCCCTGCCCCAAGTTTCCAATGTTCTCACGTAAGAGTGTGCAAAAATGCATGGGAGGTGAACTTGCGATACTCAGGTGAGCGCGTGACCCCCGGGTCTCTTGTTTTCATTATGTTTCATTTCAAGTTTTCATGCTCTCACCCCATAATCTGAAACTCTGTAGGAATTATCCTATTAAAGCTGTGATAGCCATAGGCCTCAGCCTTTGCATTCATAGCATATATTTCAGTTTTTCACAAGTTACATTAGTTTCATCTTGCCTTGCAGTAGATACATACATTAGTGATATGTCCAGAGCGTAGAGACTCCAACTCTCCCACTTTCGACGGGAGATCTCCCGCCGAAAGCCCACTTTTGCAAAATCTCCCGTTCTCCCGATGAGATTTAATTTCTCCCGCCCTGGCTCTGTGTCTCCCGTTTGAAATGATTTCTTACTTTTTGTCTTTGTATGTTGAAAAATAAGCTGTAGATAGCACGAGAGAGCATCAAGAACCCTAATTATTAGAGCTTCTAGGGCCCAAGCGGGCCCTGGACCCCGGTCACAAGGAACTTTGCGCTCGTGATATGTGCTTTGTGCACATCAAGTTGGAGTCTCCCGTTTGCCACACGGGTTTCAGGCGGGGGAATCACCAGATCAGAAGGTGCTTTAGATAGGGTTGGAGTCTCTGAGAGCGATGTAAAAGTATGCTGTTTTTGTCTTTTGTAGACTGCTGTTGCTTAATAATATGAGTAATGTCTTGGATACAGTTGTGAGTGTCCCTTCCAGTCAGTTAACACGAATCTGTACTAATAATCCCCTCCTTTCTTTCCTTGGACAGTTTCTGGAACACAAGTCTAACGGAGAAAACCCTGAAGGAACTGTCGTTGTTCCTGCATCAATGTCCAAACCTCAAGTGAGTACTCAAAAAAACCTTCAATCCATATTAAGAGATTGTAGAGTTCAGGCATTTAATATTTTAGGCTAGTTTCATTGCCCTTGAAGCTCTTTCTGCTCATGCTTTATGCTTTTGTGGGGCTTTCATTGAAATTGACTTTGAAATCATATAATTATCAATTATTGCTTCCTTTAATAGCATTTTTGCCTGAAGTGCTAGATATCCATTGTATTTTAGATTTCAAATGTTAATCTATACATCTGTTGATTTGGAATATCTTTCCATGCAGTGTTACATGTGTACAAATATTGCCTATTTTTAGAGGACTGGTGTAATATAACAATTGACATCTCCAAAGGAGAAGAATTTATATTTATGTGTTTTATATGCAAGGGGGAAATGTAACCCTCAATGGACTGTCAAATATTGTATTACAATAGACAAGGCAATATTTGTTGTATTTATATGGTCTACACAAATACACATCAGTTCATTCTAGCTTCATCACCACTGCTTGCAACATAAACAATTTCAGTCCTTGCTGCATTAATCATGTGATTGCATTATGACCAATCACCAGCCAGTATTTTTTGTTAAGACCAATTTAGTATAATAACCCTGTGTATACTGCAGGTGGTGCTATCATCCCATTCCGTGCAGGAACCGGGTGTATGCACCAGGTATCAGCACTGACATTTTGTATATATTCTTGCCGAGATAAGGTAGCTGTTATATTGACTAGGGTTGGTCAAAGTACATTGTACTTTGACAGTAATACTCACCTTCAACTTAAAATTGTTGTGGTTGCCATTTGACATGTACCATTGTCAATGAGCCCATGCAGGTATATTTATGACGCTTCAGAGACTTTTCACTACATACACACACATGCGATGTGTACTGAAATTGTGTGGCCAAAGTCTGTCACATGCTCATTCTGTCAATTTTTCTTTTGTTTATATTGAGAAAGGTTCACCCTTGAGAGGACATTCTTCCCATATGGAAGAACTTTGCAAAGGCTTTGTTATCATCTGACCATGGTTATGTTTTAATTGCTGACTGGGCATATGACAAATCTATATCATTTAGTGTGAGGTAGATACACTGTATTAACATCAACAGAGGTGTGTTCAAAGTCAGTATGTCCATTGCATTTGTTTCCACTAAAGAACAAAAATCCTGCTTCTGTATTGGAAAACCAAATGTGATGACTATGCTGTTCATAGAAACATCTCATATAATGACTTTTCAATAGTTTAGGGCTGAATTGTTTTGCTTTTAGGGGAAAGGGGTTGACTGAGATTAAAGAACCATTCTTTCCATAAATGTTTACAATATTTATCTGAAATCAAAAACAAATAAATGAAACATATTAACATGTTTTGTATGACAAAGAGAGGACTAATTTTAAGACATCAAAACGAAGTGGTAAACAAGTTAGCTAAAAACAAAACAAAAACAAAAACAGAAATTAGAAGTAGATGGCTAACTGAAAGAAAAAGGTGTCACTGTAAAAACTTCAAGGGCTTGCAGTAATGGCATCACTTGATTGGAAAGAGTTGATTACTCAGGTATTGAACAAATTGCAATGCTAGGTTGGCGAATCACAGGTGTTGCATCAAAAGGGTGAAATAAACCTGAAACTACATTGTACATGTAATGTTTAGTGAGGAGAAGTATTCTCGATTATTTTTTAAATGTGCAAAAGTGCAAATTTCTAAATGCTGTGTAGGAGTGAATTCCAAATCATGGGATCAGAGTGGTGAATCGAATTGGAATGGATGTTTGTTTTCATTTTCCAATGGTGGGATTTGGTTGATTGTTGGGTCTTGTAACTTCAGTCTGACCTCTTGTTATCCAGCCATGTCGGGACTGGCGCCAGACCAGATAATCGATTTGGCCGGATATAGGACATATAATGCTTACACTCGTATGAACTCACATGTACCTGTAGCTACCAAGCCAGCGGTACAAATAGTGTAGCTATTAAAGCAGGTAGAGTACCCTGCAACAGCGGTGTACTCTATACTAGCCTACTTTAAAAAAGAAGAAGAATAGACCTATTTTTATTAAAGAAATTGAAACATTTTGATGTAAAATTCAAGAAGATGTTTCTGCAGAAAATATCATGGGTACCCAGTATTAAAATCATTTGAGTTTTGTAGGAGTTTTAACTGAGTTTGAAATCACATATTTTTGTCATCCCCACTGTGCCAACATATTTGGGTGATAGAAAAGTACAAATAAGAGATGGCCGGATAATCAAAGTCGGACTATGTGCACATTTGTGTTCAAACAAAACATCTCTGTAAGATAAGGGGTAAGGCTTTTGGTGATACGTTGTACTTTAAAATGCACTGACATATACAGTGTATGAACCAACATGCAAGACATTGCAGTCGTGAACGTTCAGTTTGTGAATGTGATGAAAACAGTTGGCACAAGTATGGAGTGCTTTCCTCTGGAGTAGGAGTGCTCTCAACACTTTAAAGGGGTGTATTGAGGCCCATAACACAGTATACTATACATTATATGGGGTATTATTTATTCACTAATGTTTTGATAAAAGGCACTTTACGAGACAATATAAACTTCAAATTCGAACAATCCGGAATATATTATATATCAAATCTCATTTTTTTTGTGTGTGACAAATCCAGGGAGGTTGTACCAATTTTGACATTAATGAAAACAGAAGCTCTGGCTCCAAGAAGTTTCTATGGGATTAGAAATTGTCGCCTGGGAAATATTGTGATGTTTATATGCGTCATCTCACAAAAACAACATGGCGGATCATTGCGTCTGCACCAGTGGATGCTTTACAAAGAAGATTGTGAGGGGGAAAAAATGAGAGAGAAATTGTTTAATATTGGACTTCTGCAATGCCTATCATGATTATCAAGAGTTGTTCTCGCCAACTGAACATTAAAATGTCACTGCTGATGATAAACCCATCCATTTCCTTGGTGTCTTTTTTTTTAGCACTTCTGTGCAGACATGATAACATTTGCACTTGAGTATAAAGACACAAATGTGGTACTATACAGTGTAATGCAGTAAGGCCTACACTTGAAATGAAGGTGATTATATTTCTTAGAACAACCCTTTCAAAATCACAGTAATATTTTTTTTTTTTTTATAGTATTGCACATTTTGTTTTGATTTTTTCTTTTGTCTGTCTAGCATGGAAACACTGTTTCCAATTCTTATATTACTTCTGTTGCCATTCACATACATACTGTAGATGCATTGGTATAGTATCCAACTTGAGCAAAATTGTAAATCAATTCTGTATTGTCCTCAATCCATGATCAATAATCAGTCTTCACTTCTAGCCCCAGTTGTGAATGAATTCAAAATGAAGTCGTGAATGCATATTTTGTAAACTATCAATTGTAGCTAATCACCACCCACACACCTCAGAATAACAAGAGTACTTTTATACACTTGCATACTTTGCCGGAAGTACAAAATAGTGTATGTGTGTGGTTAACATCTGAATTGAGATGTTTTTACAGCACTTTAAAAGACAACGTGTTGGCTCTTGGCCTACCTACAGGTAGAAGGCCTCAATGAATGTCTGTCTCTGAGATATGAAGTTCTCTTTCAGCACATACAGTGTAGTATGTTCTTTTTTTCTTTTCTTTTTTTTTCAGTTGGCAAACCTGCTATTGTAGTAAACATTATTGCATAATCATGATATAGGCCTCGAGTCTCGCATTGATACTTGAGTTCATTTTTGTTTCTTGTCTGTTTATGAACATGTTATGATTGTGTTGCTTGATGCAACTGTGCGTGTATACGCAGTGTTTTGTTTTGTTTTGTTTAAATAATCATCCAGACCTGCATAGAGTGGTGAGAAATTACTGGAATTCTTTTTTTTTTTAAATACAATAGTCGAGTTGCTGTTCATATCACAAATCTTCTTTAAAGAAAAAGTGCATTTGATGCAGCATATATGTGCATGCAAGTAGGGGTTGTGGTGATTGGTTGAAAATAAAGACAAAACACATTCTGAGGAAAGATTATAGCAGTATGTGTGATGTTCTGTAGGTCAACACAGGAAGATTTGCTGAACAGTTGAAACAAATCATACAAATATCAAGAAACTGAAAGCCACTGCTTGATGTTGAAAAGGCACACCAAAAGGGTCTTAAGCCCATTTTAACTCTTAATGTGCCAGGCCCAAAACCCCTAACGTGCCAGAGGTTTTTACCTAACGCCAGAACGTTTCGAAACTGGACTGACAATGAAATTTAAAACCGCCATATCTCTGAAACTATTGACTGTTTTGAATTGAGTTCTACACAACATATATCAAGAAATGTTTGCTCTTTCATGTCATGCAGTCAGTTTGCCACAATATCTATCTGAATCGGAAATATTGCAGAAATATTTGATACAAAAAAAAAAATTATTAGAAATTTTTGTGTAGTATGGAAAAAAAGATCAGTCTTGTTTTTTCTTCAATGGAGCTCCCTTGACTCTGTGAGAAAGTTTTAGAGCAACATTTCCTCTTTCAAATGATAACAAAATTGCCTTCTAGAATTGTATGATTCCAAAGATACCAGCAGTTTATTTTGTCGTAGCAATTTCTCTTTCTGCCTCAGTATTTTATTCCCAATCTGAGTCCTTTAGTCCCAGATCCTGTCTTTGAAACTAAAGTAATTGTCCCGGGCCCTGGAATAGTGTCTTTTGTCCACCTGAGAAGGAAGAACCTGCTAATCCTCCTTTTGTCTACGCGGACCGCGGGCGGGCGTACTCTATTGAAATCGGCAGGCCTTTGTCCACGCGCAATTCCTATGCTAGCGTGGGGACGATTAGTGACGTTCACCGAAACAAAAGGATGAAAGACTTGACCGACGAACGAAAGCTGACCCTCTTTGAGGGACAAAATCAAAGCAGCTTCCAAGCGTCCAAGCGGAACAATGCGAGTGGAACCACATAGACAATACACGCAGAGTCAATAGCATACACACGCGTGGTTTACCTATGAGACTTTTGATCTATACACATCTCGCAGAGGGTGCCCCCGCTGCGGATTTTCCTGATGTAAAAAAAAAAAATACATCTAGCTGAAAAATCGTGTATTTACTCAAAATTTTCCAATGTAAGCATGCTTATATTTTTAGTGGAAACGATGGCTATGCTAATCAGCTACCAGTACATATCATTGGCAGTTGCTTGGTGTAACACATTACGGTACCACAAGAACTTAAATGATCAATGCTTTTCTCGCTGTTCTTAGTCGCCGATCGGCGACCATGGCACGTCAGGACTAAGGTCGCCTTTCGGCCCACCAGCCAGCGCCGTTTGTCTGTAAACAAAACATGGTTCTATACCCAAAAATGCAGTTTAAAAAATGACCAGGGACAATCATTTATTACACAGGGCTTAAATGTTGCACTCCTTTCTTCTGCAATGCTTCCCCCCCCCCCCCCAATGATTTCAAAGAGAAAGCACAAAGATCATTTGTGTCCATTTTTTAAAACTGATTTTGGTTTCTTTGATTTTTTAACCATGCTTTTAGTGTGCATGAACACAGCAAGGTGTTCTTTGCAGCATCAATGCTTTCATGAAAAAAAAAATGGTAGATAAAAATAAATGTGTTTATGCCAAGTTTTAGGATAATCTGACAATTCCTTCCTAGTGGTTGCCATGGAGTCTAAAATCACAGTTTCACTCCATACCCAGCAAGATTGGAGTGGGTGTATTTCAGCAGAAAGCCCTTATGGATTTTCTATCACTCATTTCAATTGGTTAGGAACAATGGACTTGGATAAAATGTGTTGTAATATCACTTCAAAGCTGAGAATCTCTGATTTCTGTAATCTATATCTATGTATAGATCTATTTTTTTTTTTGGGGGGGGGGTACTGATATAAGAAAAAATATGAGTGTATTTCTTATAGTGTAAATGCAGACAATTTCATCTTTTTAAAAAAGAAATATCAGTATGTAGCTCAAATCCTCACAGTGCTGTTACGTAGAGGTACAGTCTATAGTATTGGTAAAAGTGAGATGTTCAGTAGCCAGTTGTCGCCAATCGTTGGATGCGATCTATGTTGATGAATGGCCCAGGCGTTATAATTAGCTGCTGGAACCTCGTGGGAATAATGCTTCAAGATGCCATTGATAAATTGGTCAAAGTGGTTGCCAAAGGTGTTAACGGCAGAGTTATATTGTAAGTTGGGAACGAACATTCATGTGCAGTGGAGGGTGAATGAAACACATGATCGCCTATTTAATGTGTGATGTTTCACCGCGTTGCTCTGCTTTTCCGGCTCTTTATTCATCGTTTAACTTCTTCTCTTTTTTCTTTTTTACCTCCTTTACCCCCTTTCTTGCCTCAGTTTTAGTTATACAATGTGTGTGCAACATACAAATGTAGTGGTTGGGGATTTCAAAATATTTGCTTTCACTGCAGTCCAGTAGATTTATTGTAATGCATACACAGTCACCATGACTGAATACAATGTAGAAAGAAGAACTCATGGCATTATTTTTGTTTTAAAGTGACTCACTACTATACTACATTGCACTGTAATTACTCAACTCTAGCTTGCAGACATTTCACTGTACTAATACTCAGCTCTAGCGTGCAAAGATGTATTAAGTTTAGAAAACATTTCATATTTTCTCTCCCTCATCCTGTACACACTGTCATAATTATAATGCAAAGTGCCCACTAACTTTTCGGTTATTATGATGTCAAAGCTGTATGGAGAGTATTAGTGATTTTTACAAAATGTAGCTCACTTGAGCCAAAGCCAAAGGCTCAATGAGCTACTGCGATCATTCATCATGCAGCATCCCTCGTGCATTATAAAATTAAACTTTTTGCATTTTTATCTTCACCTTGAAAACCTTACAACAGATTTTCATGAAACTTGGTAGGTGGACTCCCTATGTGATAGGGATAGGATCTCAATCTCTTCAAATGGATGGGGGGGGGGGGGGAGGGGGGGAAGCCCCCATATTAAGGAATCTTTGGAAAAAAAAAAAAACATCTTCTCTAGAATCAGAAGTAAAGGAAATATTGATGCTATAGATGCATTATTGATGAGTGTACTTTTTATACCCCCGCCAAACGAAGTTTGAAGGGGGTATATAGGAATCAGCGGACGGTCGGGCGGTCGGGCGGTCGGTCCGTTGCAAATCTTGCGTCACGAACTACTCCCTCAGTTTTCAACCGATTCCCATAAAACTTGGCACAGATGTGTGCCTTGGGTTGTAGATGAGCAAGACATATTTTTTGACAGTACCCAAAAGTACGTTGCCATGGTAACGGCATTTATGGGCAAAAATGGGTACAAATCTTGCGTCGCGAACTCCTCCCACAGTTTTTTATCAATTTTTATGAAATTAGGTACAGATGTTCATCTGAATATGTTAATGTGCAAGACACATATTTCCGCAGTGGCAAAAAGTGCGTTGCCATGGTAACGGCATGTTATTGGTAAAATATAGGGCAAAATGCTTCATGGCAAAACTGCTTCATCAGTGTTCTTCCAATTCTCATGGAATTCATATTGAATGTTTGTCTTAGGATATAGGTCAGCATGACACATTTCTTGACAGTGACAAAAAGTATGTTGCCATGGTAACAGCTCACATATTATGAGCCAAAATGATGGAAAATTTTGTGTTGCAAACTACTTCCTCAGTTTTTGCCCAATTTCCATGAAACTTGGTACAGATGTGTGCCTTTGGTTGTAGATGTGCAAGACGCATTTTTCGACAGTACCCGAAAGTACGTTGCCATGGTAATGGCATATTAATGGCAGAAGATCAAGGAAAGATCTTGCGGATTTAACTACTTCCTCAGTTTTTTGACCAAAGCTTATGAAATGTTGTTTTGACCGAAGCTTATGAAATGTTGTTTGGCGGGGGTATAACCAGTCGCTGTAGCGACATTTCTAGTAAATTTATTCTGAGAAAATATATCTTGATTCAATGAGTATACTTACGTAAATGTACTTGCATAAAAGCCAGGAGTGGCCCCCTGGGACCTGGAAACAAATTGGAGGCCAAATTTCACAATTTAATCTTTTTAAAAATGCATCAATAATTGTAAAATTTCCTATACATACACTTGTACTTGCCAAGTGATATTGCCGTTGTAGAGTAACAGAATGACAAATGGACACCATGCTACACTGGAGATCCTCTATAAAGCCCCCCCCCCCCTTTTTCCAATTTCTTAGAATTATACTAATGGGCACCATGCTACCCTGGAGGCCATTTTAAGCCCCCCCCCCCCCCCCCCCCCACCCCCATACAGTGTATTTGCCAGTTCTTAAGGTGATAGTGAGCAAAAATGTATGGAAGTGAAATTATAAAGGTGAGCAAGAGACCACTGTGTCTCTCGTTGAATGTACCTGTTTGCTGTAGGACCTATGACTTTGGAGTTGCCAATTACTATTATTTTACAATTTCTATATAATAGTACATTTTTTCTTCATCCAAAACAAATAAGTATAGTTTTGTAATTTCTCCATTTAGGAATAAAACTTGATACATTTTTTTTTTTCATATAACTGATTATGTTTTGTTATTATGTGTTACTATGTAATTTGGTCTGCAGAGCTTCGTAGCCCTGTCTGTATGTATGCACCAGCTTGCTGTACTCATTAGGCAGCAGTCTTTTTTTTGTTTTTGTTTTTGCTTTTTGCTTTTTGCTGCATGAATACACATGGTACAAGTGCATCATGTGTAAAATGGTTTGCATAACTGAATTTTCTTCAACAATTTCTTGGCATATTGTCTTTTTTACCTGCCAGAAATGTCAGCATTGAAGGTAACCCGATACCAGAGGAGCCATGGGCATTCCTTATCGGTGAAGAGAGCATGTGAGTACAACTGTATCTGTGCAGACTCAGTTAATTATGATATCATTTATTGCAATATCTAGGCTCATTCACACTACCACCGATAGCCCACATTATTTGCATAGCGATTTGAATCGCAACTGGGGCAACACAAAAAATAATTCTTTTTTTATCGTGTTGTGGACATACAGTGTAAGTGAGACTTTTTGTGAGAATCACATTGTGATCCACTCACCATTAAAAGAAGTGTGACTTCTGTGAAGTAGTATTTTTTTTCTGAATAGTTGTGATTATTTATCATTTAAAGAAAATTCCACAACATTTCAAAGTTTTATGAAAAGTACACAATCCCTCTGCTTGATACTGAGATATGTTAAGGATAATATGATTATGACATTCCTCCTGTTTTTTGAGTGAGATATTAAAGTTGAGTGCCTTTTCACTATGCTAGAAAAATGAAATATGTTGAATTCTCCTTATACTTTTTTATATCATTGTCTTTTAGTGACATCTTGAAATGTTGCAGTCTTTTCATCCTGCAATGGTGGATTCAAAACTTTAAAGACTAATTTCTTTTGAACGAATCTTGCAATTTTCATTAAACTTCACTGGTCTGTTCTAATATTGCTGCATTCACTCAATTTCTTGGATATAAATGTATATATATATATATATAAATATATGTGTGACCGTGCACCACAAAACAAACAAAAAGTCGCACCCCTTGATTTTGTGTGAGGACTCAATAAAGGTGAAATGGTTCAACCAAGTCAATTTTGAGTTTTTCATATTTTCTGAAAGAACTATCCTTCTATGTTATTCTTCAGTTTGGTAACTTAACATGAATGGAAAAGTGTGTTTTCTGCAGTTTTTGTACAACCCTTTTGGGGGGGAAGAGTAGAATGATCAGATATGTCTTAAAGGCCGCTTTTCATGTCTTGAAATCCTTTGCACACTCTTCCCTTTCAAGTCTAATAACTTTTGAAAAGGTGACGGTACTGCTTTGAAAATTAGCATTAATCACGGTCAGAATGTGTTAATAAAACATGCTAGATTTCAGCTTAATCTGATAATCCCTTCATTGTTGTTGCTCTGGTGGTTTACATCCAGTGTTTTGTTCCTTTCATGGCACAACTAGCACAGCTTGGTAAAGATTAAATGCTTGAATAGACCGTGTACTTTAGAGCCTCTTTTCTCAGTTCACATTTTTCCAGAGTGTGTGCTTTCTTTCCAGTATTTAGGTAGGTTAGGGGAGTCCATTTGAATTGAGTTATACATCATTTTAAAGCTTAGAGTCTACTCTTTCAGAATCTGACTTTAACTAAAAATTCATGTCTGGCGACTTATTTGGTGGTGCAGGGTCACATATTATTTTCATTCTCTTTTGCATAGGTGCCATTAAAGTTTGAAGCTTATCTTCGTGAGAGAAAAACTTAATCGAACAAATGTTACAGCCACTAAGTATAGGGCTTCTATCTTAAGAATCTAATATCGTGCAGGAAGTAGCTCCATTTGTACCACGCTGTAATTGCTTCATGATGGATTTGTTTCCCCGCAGAATCGTGAATCTCTCACTCCGCCATAACAACATCACGCAGAAGGGGGCGGTGCTACTCGGGCACGCCATCTCCACAGAGAGGTTGTGCAACAAAAACCTGCTCTCCCTCAACCTGAGCAACAACAAGCTTGGCGATGAGGGCGCCATAAGCCTCATAAATGTGAGTAGAAGAAAATAAACTAAACAAAGCAAAAATCCTTTTTGGTCACCTTGAATCTCTTTCCTATTACACTGTACACTGTACCTTGTTTGCTTATTTCTGTTTTTATTTGTGTGTGTGTGTGTGTGTGTGTGTGTGTGTGTGTGTGTGTGTGTGTGTGTGTGTTACAGTGCTTAAATGCATTACAATTTGTATGTTTATCACTCTTTACAAGCCATTGAACTTTGTTGCCGTCTACAGCTGTACCATTTCATCACAGTCTTTATGTAAATCTGAATAATTTTTTGACTGATGTACGTTACGTTTGCATGTTTCTTTCCTGAACATTCTTTTATTACAACTTAAATTAACAAACTGCATACAGCTCTCTTGTTGATATACAATTTATCTTAGTAAAATTCTCAAGCCTCATTCTTTTTCCTTTTCCCCTTTTTTTTTACGTGAGATGCTTTGTCATAACTGCGAGAATTTCTAATTTTTATTGAGAATTTCCTTCACAAATGTTAATCTTTCTGGAGGCATGTTGATGCGACATGGATGCAAAATTTGCTGAACAAGCATCATTATTTACTTTTCCGGTGAAATTCTCCACCATGTGGCGCTTATAAGGACAGAGAATTGAAGAGAGAGAGAGAGAGAGAGAGAGAGAGTCTGCAAGCATGCTACTTTTGATTAGCAAACACTTTTCTATATTCCTACAAGAATTACATTGCCATCTCTCTCCAACTGCCTTCGTACAATGTCACTTTGTTTGTCTTCTTCTATTTTTCTTCTTTTTTTGTGTGTGGGGGGAAAGATGATTAGTCATTAACCTTCAACTCTCATACCATGGGAATCAGATCACTCATAGAAACTGCGCTTGCATGCATGGTAATTACTTCGTCTGAGATGATGAATGGCCGCCGTGATGTTCTGGCAGTGGCTGTCCTTGACAGTTTCTGCTGTTCTTTTGTAAGAGACTGACTGACGTGTGATTTGACTCTGAATGTTCCGTAAATATCGTATCATCGGAACAGACTCAGATGCTTGCATGGGAAAGTCGCCTTCGGGGAGGGGAGTTAATTTTGCGCAAGAGATGATTTAGGTCTTCTTGAACATATCGTGTCCGGAAAGATGTCATTGAGTGCACTTCGATATATCAGCAATGGACATTCTAGTGGGACCTCAAAGTGGCTGCAGTGTATTCATATATAACTAGGAGGTCTCTGTGAATGCCATAGAATTTGTACAAAAACAACTTTTCCCCCCTGGGGAATAATGAGTGCAAATTACTTACATGTATTCTGTTACTCGTAGGTTGTTTTGATAAGTATTAAGGTCTTTGAAGTACCAGTACATCTAGAATAGTGTCATAAGGGAATATCTGTTATTCCAAAACGTGAAGTGAATGACAGTCTAAAATAGAATATAAAACAAATTAAAAGTATGTCATTTGAAAAGGAAGTCTAATATTACCTGCATACTCTGATAGACCTCTTCTACGGGGCCCAATGCTCGCAAAGTCATAAACATCCGGCGCTTTCTTGACACCGGCGTCATGATAGTACTATCAATTTTAATAGCTGCAGGTCATCTGCTTCAAATACAAAACTCTTAATAGAGGGACTTTACAGAGATAGGTACAAACGCTCATTCTCAAGAGTCTCTAAAGATCCTTCAAACTTTCCAAACTATCTTCTTTGAATATATGCAAGGCTTTATACTCATCAGTTTGTGTGTGTATGTGTGTGTGTGTGTGTGTGTGTGTGTTTAAATGCTTGTCTTCTTTTTATATGCATTTTTATGAAGCACGGCAAAGCATGGCAAAGATGTAAGGATGTAAAGACAATGGAATTGTATGAGCAAAGAGTTACATCGTAATATCCCAAGGTATGATTTCTTTGAATATGGTTAAACCTGCCTTAGAGGCCACTCGTCCATAGCAGGTGCCTGCTATATATGGCCACTAAAATATGTGAAAATCCCACAGAGAATTAAAAGCCATGTTAAAGATCCTGCCTATCATGGCCACCTGCCTATAATGGCCACTCCCTGTCTCTCTTGGATTGGCCACTATAGACAGGTTTGGCTGTATAAATATGTACAAGTACCACTGTGTATGAAAATGTGCTCAGTCAGAATCAGAGATCATATCTGAGAATTTCACACAAGTTTGTGCTCTGTAAGTATAAGAATCCCAACTGCGCTTCTTCTTGCCCATTCTCCTATACAAGAAAATTATAATAAGACATAAACAGGTGTTCTTTTTATTCCTGACTTGGTGCTCAAGCATGTAAAAGGGAGAGAAAGGGAGAAATTAGAGAGAGAGGGAGAGAGAGCGTGAGAGAAAGGCACTAGATTTCGCCTGTTGACAAAGAACAGACAGATTGGTCATCCACCTGTGCTAATTAAGCAGTCAAGTAGTACAAATGTATTCCCTTTCCGCGATCAACTGCATGTGCCATCGAACAATGCAACATACAGTACATGTATCAATCGGACGTGAGATGCAAAGAGAGCGTGCACTGGAGTGGCAAATTCTTTTGTTATATACTGTAAGGCCCCAAACAAGGTCAGTGAAAGTCAAAATCTCATGAGCTCAGCCTCGAATGCTACCTACATGTACATGTACGTCTTCATACAAATTTTGCAGCGAAACAAACATGCTACTACGTTGAAAAGTTTAAATCACACAAAATTTGCCATTCTGAGACAGAAAAAGAACTGAATAGCTACATGAATTGATAGCAGAAACTTTTTTTTCTAAAAGTTCTTTTTCTGACATCAGAATAATACATATACACTGTAAGCATGACTTTTGGCCACAAATCGAGACACACTTGTGTACATTTTGGGAACCGGGCATACCTGGTTCCTGGAAGGATTGGGCTCAAATTGATAGAAAATGTCACTTTGATAGACAAAGTACAGTATGGCATGGACTACTCTGCCTTATAAACACACTATGCAATGAAACATACATGTAAATACATTACCAGGTATTTGGAAGAGAGAATCATTCCACTTGATTTACAACCTGTAGACTGAAACTGTGTATCTATTCAAGATATTGCTATCTCAGGTTTACCAGTTTTATGTATTTAGGGCTTAGGGATTTTTGTTTCAGGGGTGTTTTAGTTTTTGTATGTATGTTTGTTTTGTTTTTGTTTGTTTTTTCCACTTCTAAATAATCGAGCAAGTTAACTCTAGTCAGAAATTTTGTGCCCGTAGTAAGGTGGTTGTCACGCAATTGATATACAGGAAAGTAGTTGCATTTTTTTTCTTTTGATAATTAAAATTACTGGTCTATGATCATCATAGCATGCCCCAAAACAAATTTTGTACCTACAGTATATACCAAATTTTCATCGATCAGTCAGCACTGTGATGGGAATTTTAACAGTGACAAATGGCAGAGATTTTCTTGATCCAGACTCTACCTGTGTTTTCTCTTTTTTTCACATCTGTGATGCTACTTTTGGCACACATCCATCACAGCCAAGGCAGTGGCCTATAGTAGCATTGAAACTCATTGATTTTATGCAAGTTCTTTGACATAAATCCTAACCACAAAAACACAGGAGATTAAGTCAACAAGTGTCAATTTCCTCCTCCATCCATTTTTTTTTTTTAGTTTATTATTTCTTATCTTTTTACTTATCATTATTATTATTTTTTTGTGTGCATGCAGGGGCTTTGAATAAGAACCTTTTGGCTGGGGAGGGAATGACATCCTGGATATTTTGAGGATAAGTTTCCATTAAAGTTGTTTTCTCATCACCATGAAATGGCATGGGGTCAATAAAAGGAGTATGTTAGTGTCTTTGGTACGGGGATTTGTTAGTCTGATCTTGCCGTAAGAAGTACATATATGCACCAATAGAATCTTGTGATATAATGATTGATTTCTCATTTCTCGTCAGATGACCTTTTCGAAACGATGATTAGCATGCTATCAGCTCATGAACAGAGGGGCCTTCTTTTGATTAAAAAAGAAAAAAAAATCTTGTGAGAAGATATATCGTATTTCAACTCTGTAATTCCACAAAGAAGAATGGCCTGAGGCAAAAACTTTTTAGAATTTGGCTCTTCAGTGAGAGTTGATAAGAGGAGCATTTGCTTCCATAGATCAAATGGGGCAGATTCTCAAATGGACATGATGCCGGTGCAAGCAGCCTAGCAACCCGTTCAGTTTTCAGTTTAGTTTATTTTCATATTTCTCATAACATAAACAATACTGTGTGGTAACACAAAATACATATCATGCACAAAACACATCTCATAAAATATACAGTAAAAACAATATTGCAGATGCAAAAGAGTTGAGAAAGAAACATGACGGAAACCTATAGTATGAAAAGCTATTAGCTTGTAGAAATTGCAGGTTTTCAAGGAAATATGAGTTCTTGATAGCATTATGGAGGTCTGAAATTATACGAAACTGACCAAAACAAATATTCATATGAAAAACAAGACAAAACTGAACAACTTTCTTTATTGAAGCACAATCATGATGTAGCAGTAGGACATTGTAGTGAGTTAACTCATTATAGAATTGCATGATATGGTACAAACAGTATATCCAAAGAAATAGCTCTCAAAAAGCAGTTCATTCTGTTGTCAATGAAACTGATGGTTTTGCCATCTCTAGTATTAGCCCCTTTGAGGACAGGCTAATTTTGCTACAATACGCATTTCCCATAGACCCCTGCCCGAGTATACTCGGGACTCGTCCTCAATGAGTTAAACTTCGGCACACAAGTTTTAAGGGTTGCATAACAGCAGCTGAAAATCATTTATCTCTCTTTCTTTGCTATATTAAGGCCCAGTCACACTGCCCAAAAGACACATAAACGCATGAATCACGCAAGAAATTTGGTTGTGCGTGCTTGTCCGTCAAGAATTTTCGCTGATTTACGCGATGAAAATCACCGATGAATTGCGGAAGAACTATGAAATGATCAGGCAAATATCACTTACAAACCACGCACTTTCAGCGCATAGGCACGCAAAGGCCCCAAACAGGGCGAATACGTGGTTGTGTGCAACAACTGAGGTCCACGGAAAACCACGCATAATCTGCGCATTATCACTAATGAACTGATTATGAATCGCGCATGATTCGCGCATGAACGCGATAGCGGCAACGTTTTCGCGAACGATCACTGATATTCCATGGATATTTGCGCGTTGTTCGCGTAAGAACTACACAAACTACGCAAAAATTACGTAAAACATCGCAATACTGCGTAAACTTTTACGCGAAGCCGAGTTTTGAGCTGCTCAATACCTGAAATCGCGTAAAGCGCAGATCCGGCGCACATCGGCGGACAACTACGAACTTGGTTCCACATCAGACAAACTTATGAAAATGCGCAAATTGCGCATGTATCACGTAAGGCTCGAATTTCTTACGTGATTCATGCGTTTACGACGACTTTTGGGCAGTGTGATCGGGCCTTTTGATAAAGACATGATGCATGTGTATTTATCCAAACAAACGCAGAGAAGGATTGGGTATACATAGTGTATCAGCTTCAATGATTATAAGGTTCAGTCTGCATTGTAGTCTTTTTATATTTGTTAATATGGCATAGTGAATTTGTTTTAATATTCATTGATCTATTCATTAATTTTGTCATTTCTTCATTCATTCATTCATTTATTTATCTATGTTGAATTCATTTATTCATACTTATTTATTTAGGTACTTTCTATGTTCATTTATTTATTTATTCATTTACTTTCTACTGTTTATTTATTGCTTTCTCCATTGTTCATTGATCATTTCCTTTCTGTGTTGTTTGTCAGTCTTGTCACCTTCATTGTCTTCTTCTTCTTCTTTCACCTCCCCATCCTCCTCTGGACAGGGTCTCAGAATGAATCGAGTGGTCCTGTCCCCTTTCCCTGGCTTGTAACGAGCTGACCGACAAGGCAGCCACCTACATCGGGGAGGTGCTCTCGCGCTTTCCCCTCACCCACGCCGAGGTTGTCGAGAGGCGCAAGGTTCTCAGCGACAAGGGGTCACCGGAGCGGGGCAGTGGCAAATCTGTGAGTTGTCATCGTGTCTCAATTAAAAAAAACAAACAGACAAAAAGCAAAAAAAAAAAAAAAAAAAAAAAACCACACACATTCACAACAATGTACCAACCCCCCCCCCCCCAAATATAGGCAATATTTCTGTCTTTATGATTTCACAGAAATTTGTATAAAACCTATTCAGATGTTATGTGTCTTACTCAGGATCACAGAATGATCTGTTTCTTCATTTCATTTGGCTCTGTATATTGATCTTTCTTTTACGACATTCCAAGTACTTGTGGTTGTAAAGAATATTCTTTGTTTAAGGTGAATACCGTTACACTGTTTGAGTTCTGATATGATAGCCATGCAGCCAGTTTCTATTTACTGTAATGAATATTGTGAAGTTGTGAAAACAAGGAAAAATTATATTAAAACAGTGACAGCACGTTAGCTTTAGACAATTCCAAATTATAGCGCATGCTTGGTTTATCAGAATCAAAAAGGATTTTTTTTTTCATAATAAGTTATCATTTACATATTATGTCAATTAATGAACTTTGAATTATGACAGATTTTGTACGGTACTATCTTTTGTGTTTCATAATTCATAAATTAGAGATGTCTGCAAATACACACAAATGATCACACAGGCAAATCAAACACACAGGCACAGTAAAACATGATCACAGTCAAATTCTAAGTTTGTGATGTATGGAAATTGGTGATGATCACCATAAACACGTTATTATTCTCAGTGACCAAACCTACACATTGACGTGGTCACTATTATTGTCATCGTTTTGTCAAACTTGTGACATTTGAAAAGAAAGGGATCTCGGTCACTGCCAATTGAGCGTGGGCCACAGTTGATTTGAAGTCTACCTGAGTCGTCCCAGATTCTTTCTGGAATAAACATTGCAGTGTTTTTCAGGGTTAAACAGTAATCCCTGAGGGAATCTTGAATAACACTGAAACCCAAATCACAAGATCTTGAGCCCTCTTACCATGAAAAACACTCTCGGCAAATAGTCCGATAATCAACTTATGTGTAAAGGTGTCTCTCTCTGTTCACCAAACTTTGCAGCCGCCCCCATCCAGGAGAGCTGAGTCCAAGGACAGGCCAGGAAGCGTGAAGAGCGGGAGTCATCTGGACAAAAATGACAAAAAGAGAGACAAATCCTCCAAGAGAAAGGTAAGATCTGCGTCTGTGAGCTAGTCCCACCCTATCAAATTAATATTGCCTTTGGTGATTGCACGTAAAATGGGTATTATGGTACATGGACATACCTTTACATACTGGTATATGTGTATTTACACCCTGTATATGTATGTCGTATATGTATATATATATTGATATACACATGTATGTATTTCATATGTTTGTGTATGAGAAATGAATGCTGTAGGCGCGTATTAAAGCGTGCAAGCCATTTTATGATGACTTTAAGTAACCTTTTACCCTCTGTTGTTGAGAGTGAACGTACATGCCTGGTTGCCATTTATTCCTATGCAAAAACTGTGTTGGTGTTTTGGGGAAGCATACCCTAGTCTGCATGTGCATTGTCACTGCTTGATATTTTCTCTATCTTTAAAGAATTTCAACATAGTTACAAACTCATTTACGTATATGTCATGTTAGTACCTTGTAATATTGTCTTTCAAAGACACCTGAGAGCAATCGTTGTTGGGTAGATGAATAAGTCAACAATAATTGGAGTTTTAGGGAACTGCATGCATGTCACAAGATTGTATTGTGTAAAAGGGAACTGTTATCACTGCAACTTTCAATGTAGTTTCAGTGACCATAGGAATGGCTGGGAAATGTTTGCAGTTGAATAGTCATCGCCCAGCTTCAGCAGTGGTTACTACAATTGCCTGTAAGTTGCAATAGATGTGCTTAGTTTTATCAATTTTTTTGATATTTGACACTAACCATCCCTCCTCCCCCCCCCCCCAAAAAAAAAAAAAAAAAAAAAAAACTAAGATAAAACACTTGACATGTATTGTGTTTGAGAAAATGAACTTGTACACTCTATTATGGTTGTGCCAACAGCAGATAATGGTGGTGTACTCAATTTAAAGGGACTCTACAGTACTGGTTGAGGTGGGGATTCATGTTTTGAATATTCCTAAGTGAGATATAATGAGAAACCTCTAAATGTAATATGAAAGAGCATGTAATTTTAAAAAGAATTCAACGTTTATTTGACGAAAATTGGTTTTCAAATGGCTGAGATATCCAAAAAAGTGAAAATAATAAAAGGCGACAGGCTACGCCTTTTATTAGGATCTCTTTGTTTCACCTTGTTTTTTTACATCTCGGCCATTTCAAAACCGATTTTCATCAAATAAATTTTTGATACCCCTTAGAATTGCATGCTCTTTGACATCTCATAGTGGTTTCTGAACATCTCGCAAAACGTTAAAAGCTAAACCCTCACCTCAACCAGAACTGTATACATGTACACCCTTTAAATATAGAAAGAAACCAAGATTTCCAACATTGCTGGTGATTTTACTCACCCCAAATGAGGAATAAAGATGACTGAGCAGAAAGTGAAATGTTAAATTGAGTTGTGGCTGCTACCAACTACAAAGTTTTTGTGGTAGTTTACAAGATTTTTATCTTTTATAATATTTTTTTAAACTCAATATAGCATGGTGTCATAACTTGGGATTTTTTTTTTCCCCTGTGGTCGAACGTTTAAAATCTTGAAGGTGACTGCCACCTGTATTGGCAAGATGCCTTTATTTTAAACGGGTATCAAAGAGGCGTGATGGCGCATGGCATTCACTTGGGTTCCTGTAACTGCAATCTTTAACCCGCTGCCTGTGTTATGTGTCAGTGAATATGTATTCCTTTTCGGCAGGATTCAGCCAGGGCGCTGAAGGAAGATCTCAGACATTTCAGGGCCGAAGCTGTGGTAAAGCGACACCGAAGTTCTTCAAAATTCCGTTGAGACGCAAACGAGTCGAACCTAATTTCCTTTTCATGATACACACTCGCTTGCTTCCAGAATTGATATGTATGGCCACAGCTTCGTTCGTGAAGATCAAATCACCTGCTACATTTAGAATGTATCAAGTAGTCGCCCTAAAGTCATCTACAGTAGCTTCTGTGATAAAATGCTGACATCAATGAGAGTACCATACATTATTTCGTTATCATTCTGGCGCTATCACGTTTTCACTTTAGAGGACCGAAGTACATAGCCTGGTACTGGTTTACAATATTAATCAAGTCATATCATATACCGCCCTATTACTGCTTTGCTGCGTGTGAATCTGTGGGAGAGGGAATGAACATGTGTACATTACGTGAATACATGAATTATGTGTCTTGCAGATGTCATGTGCATTCTGAATTCTTTAAGGGCTAATGGGGGGGGGGGGGATGTTAGATCATTTGTGACCCTGCACCTCAAAACAAACAAAAAGTCGCCAGACATGAATATTTAGTTAAGACCATATTCTTAAAGAGCAGACTTTAAGCTTTAAAATGATGTATAACTCAAATCAAATGGACTCTTCTAACCTATCTAAATATTGGAAAGAAAACACAAACTCAGGAAAAGTGTGAACTGAGAAAAGAGGCTCTGAAGTACAGTGTCTATTCAAGCGCTTAATCTTGACCAAACCGTGTTGGCTGTGCGATGAATGAGACAAAAATCAGGAAGTAAGCCACCAGAGTAACAACAATGAAGGGATTATCAGATTAAACTGAAATTAAGCATTCCTCATTAACACATTCTGTCCATAATTAAACTCAACTTTCAAAGCAGTAGCATCATCCTTTCAAAAGTTATTAGAGTTGAAAATGAAGAGTGTGGACAAGGTTTTTTAGAAATGAAAAAGGGATTCTAAAGACACACCTAATCACACTATTCTACCAAAAATGTTCGAGATAAACTGCTAAAAAAACACACTTTCCTGCCCGTTTTATGATACCAAATTCTAGCATAATGTAAAAGAAGACCCGCTCTTTCAGAAAATATGAAAAAGTCAAGTTCGGCTAGGTTGATCCATTTCACTTATTTTCAGTCCTCACGCAAAATCAGTGTGTGCGACTTTATGTTCGTTTTGAGGTGCACAGTCACATTTGTCACATAGGGCATATGGGTGAACCTGGAACATGATAGTGTATGAGTTCTGCCTAGGTTATTTTCAAAGGTATATATCATAGATATGTTTCAAATTTGTCCATGTCCATATATCTGAGGTGAGTGGATTGGAGCTTTGACATAAATTTATTCTGGTCGTGTACTGCGTACGGCACGTACCCGTACGTGGCAACTGGGGAAGTAATCAAATCAAACATTTGTTCATTACAGCAACAATCAGATTGACAACTTAATCTAGTCTCCTCTATGGGAAAAGGCAGTTTGATCTTTATTTTAAAAGAGCATAACTTTCCACTCCTAATGGGACCCAGTTTTGGTATGATTTCCATATATATACAAAATATGCTTAATAAAGTTTGGTTTCATTGAGCTCATCAAAAGTATATATAGAGAACTGCACTTCAATTATGACGTAATTAGAGTTCAGTAATTGAAACTTCAGTCAAGTACGACACACAAACCACAGTTGCTGATTTCCTTGAAGTGTTTTCAGTGATTTTGTGGATTAAAAAAACACTACTGGCTACATTGTTTCAGTAGTTAGACTTGTAGAACGAGCAATCAACCTATTTAAAGATAAGTCTTGAGTATACTGTATGCAGGTTTCTGTGTGAAACATGTTGTAGCAAAATTAGCTCATCCTGGATGGGTTGATTTTGATTGGGAAAGAAGTTGGGGTATAACTGTCTCATTTAAAAATGTGATGATCTGTACTGCCACTTTTTGGATTGTTGCTTTCTATTTCGGTGTTCAAATCGTTTGTGAGATCTGGCAACGTTCCGTGTGCTGCTTTTGTTGTTTGTGCAAATGATATGGCATCTTGACGCTTTGAACCACTCCACCCTGTGTCTCCCATGCAATGATGGAGCTTTGTATTTTTCATCTATTGAAGTATGTCTGCGTATCGCTCTCTTGTACACACGTCATGTTGGTCGACTCCCATTCGTAGGTCATCCTTGTATGGCAAGAATACACAGGGATGCTTTCTTCTGTCACAGAGTCCAATCCCCCATTTCATAAAAAGTTGATATGATAGCAACTCTTGCTAGAGTGGCGATTGTCATGGTAACGACAAGAATCCAGCTTCCTGATTGGCTGTTGCTATTGGAAGTTGACATTCCAGCAAAAGTTGTTATCCTAACATCTTTTATGAAATGGGGCCCAGATGTCAAAGTGTACATAGTCATTTTTTGTTTCTTTTTTTTTTTCTCCACAATTATGGAAGGTCCTTGAGGAGTTTCTAGGAATGAGACAAGACCTTTCTCATTATAGGGTAGTCATGACACTTAACATCCTTGCCCTTCATCATGCTATGAATACTTATTCCTCCATTTTGTGGGATATACAAGATGACAGCGTGCATCATGGGATTACAGCAGCTCTTGTGTAAGTGTTTGCATAAGCCATTTCTCAGTGAGCTCATGGGCAATTGGTATCAGCCTGATTTGCTGTCTCTCGATCTTGGTCTCTTTTTTTAAGTACTATAGATTTTGGGTAGACTGGTACATGAATAAAAGAAAAATAAGTTATTATAGTACCCATTTGCTGCTTGCTATATAAAACATCTCTGCATTTCCTAATTATTTTGTAACTTTGCCATTAGGCTCAAAAGGGCATCATAATCCATGCCCTTTCCCCCAACCTTTTTTTTTTCCTTTCTTTGGCAATTGCTTTCATGGAAGAAGAGTGTAGTGATAGTGATGATGATAATAAAAGGTTGGTTTTTCATTCCAATACTGGAAGATCTGCCTTCTTACATTGTACCACAGTAAAATGCTCAAAGCTCCCTTTGAACATCCTATTACATTCGTACTGTGTACTAAGTCAACTTTGTGGGGGGGGGGGGGGGGGGGGGTCGGTGATAGGCAATCTTGCAATCTTCTGTTAATTTCAGCCACCAATTTCCATTCAGGTTGTTTTGCTGTTCTTTTTTTCATCTTTAATGTATTACAGTTACTTGTAGATTGTAAATGTTAAATTCAAACTTGTTCCTTGATTAAGATGTAAATGGGATCTTGGCCTTTTACAAAAGGTCTTAGATGAAAGGGATAAGCTAGTTCTCATGGCATATTACTTATAATGTACAAGGCAGAATTCATTTTGTAACGCTTCAACAATAAAATTGTTGTCTTTTCAGGACATTTTAGATACTGGTATTAGCACCTCTGCCATTTTTCAATATATGTTACATCTGCATTATATTAAGTTTGTCACAATAAACATTTAAAGGTGAATGAAACCCACATATACTTAGATTGAGTGGATGCAGCAAAATCAGTTGAACACATTCAGTAAAGTTTGAGGAAAATAAGACTATCCGTTGTACAGTTATGAATTTTTAAAGTTTTGGTGCAGCCATCGCTTGATGAAAAGTCTACCACAGTTTGTGTCATCACTTTTGGAAAACAGTCTATAGAAAATATAAAGAGAATTCCACAAGATGTAATTTTTTAAGTTTTCTTTTAATGAAAAGTACACATTCCCCCACATTGTTACTGACTTATGTTAAGGGTAGTATTAGTCAAAACAATTCTTGGCTGGTTGGACCCTTTGAAGAAATCAGAATTCCTTGTTGAGGTTCTCTAAGCATGCCTTGTACAAAGAAGAAGATGATGATTATGTTGATTTACAGTGCAAGTTTTGTTTCTCATGAAAAACACAAAAGTGAAGTTCAAGGTAGGCTCTGTGAATTGAGTATTCAATATCACCAAAGTACATACTAGATGGTTAATCAATAAGAAGTACAACATATATACGTCATATGTGACAGGTAGTTACAAAAATATTGGTTTTCAGGTTACCCTCAAGTTAAATCTTGAAGAGAGTTTACCATCAGTGCCAACTGCTGAATTCTGGCTTTTCACTTTAATAGACATACTACTTCTCTACTGAAATCTGATCATAGAGCTTGTCCCATTTCTTCAACAGGACGGCACGCCAGCTTTGCCAAGTGATCAAGGAATCTATATTTTTTTTCCCCAGGAAGATTAACCTTTCAGTTAACACTATGAAAGCTGACACTCGGGTATGTCTGTTGATATTTCACCTTAGCATGCTGAAAATTACAACAGGCTACACAGTTTTTATAGTTATGTTAATTACCATAAAGCAAACAACTATTAAGAAATGTGCCTCAAAATGGAATGTTATTCATCAGATTTTATTCCTTAGTTTGTTTGCTCCATTAGAATATCTTTTTAAAAGGCAGTCATGCGACAAGCACCTAACCACCCGACAAGGACAAGCAGTTGTCTTTTCGAGCACAAGCTCTTTGAACAAACACTTGGTGATTACATTGACTTTCGTCATACATTATCTATAGATGGAGATTTTAGTAGTGGATATTATCCTAAACACATCTGCTTGTGGGAAATATTCAGGCTCGATCAGATTTCCCCCCAGATCCTGCAAGCCACAAACTCAGAGAATTCCTTGCTAGAAATCAAGCGTTGACCACAAGGAAAGAAAGGAAGATAATATACGATGACAGACAACAAACGAACACAAACAGGATGAGCAAAAAGAAACCCAAGAGATTTGGTTTTGTGAATGTTAAGCTCACATTCACTGTCCATCCGCTGATTGTACTCTAGGTGCTTGAATTACAGCCTGGATAACTTTTTTCACACAAAAAAATGATTTCCTGCATTATTCCTTCGTTCCCTGCTGCTGATACGGTTACCCGCCTGGTGCTTCGGGCATGCAGAGCAGTGGGAACTCCCGCGTAGGAGTAACAAAATCCATTACACCCAATGCCGAGTTTCTACCCCCTCGGAGTTCAGACCTATACGAGGCGGTCATCGATACCTGGATGGAGTGTACGTCAAGGCCAAGGAGGGAATATTTGGCAAGATGATAGACTAAGATTATTGCGAAGAAGCTTTAGGCCTACAAGCTAGGGAACATACATGTAATGGACTCCAGGTCATTCCATATAAAGACTGTCCAAAGGGGAGGTGCCATAATGTTGAAAATGGGACCAAAAAAAGAGAGACAGTATTTCTTCAGTATATATGAGAGAGAGGGGTGGGGATGGGAACTGGTATGAGAGACTAGAATGGACAGAGCATTAAATATGACAAGGAAACTGAGATAAGATACAATGCATCAGATATGACCTGAGAAAATCGACAAGTTGAATGAGACAGAAAGAAGCGTAGGTGAGCAGTAAGAATAAAGCTTTTTGGCAGCCTGGGATGACGTACAGCGTGCATTTATGCTGAGTAAAAGCAGGGCAGATCAAAAAGATAGTAGGTTTTGCAAAAGTACATTTTAGGAGAGAAGAGCACAATAAACTCACTACCATGATGGTCTCAACTGAAGATGCAGCATCATCTTGGAATATTAAAGTACAGGCCTCAGCCTAGTTTTAATTGTTTTTATGAGATATTATGCATACAATTTAGATATTTACAAATGTACACGTATGCATCTTGCTTGGATTGGTCATGTCTTCAAAAGCATGCCCGAGTCAGAAATGTTTCTTTCATTATTTTTAGAAAAAAAAAAAAGCTTGTTTTGGTAAGAAGCAGGGTTGATGCTCCGATGGTTGACATTTGCCGGATGGTACCGTCAAATGTCATTGATCTGTCGCCTCCACGCACCCTCTTATGGATGTGTGCAGCCAATAAGCCTCTCAGTCCCCCAGGTTTACGGCTTGCCTCCCTCTCCCCAGGAGTCCTGTTGTCCCACATATATCCCTCAAACGGGAAGACAAAAAAGACGAAGAGTTGTGAGAAGGAGAAACACAGGTGGACAGAGAGACAGACAAGACAAAACAAAACAGAAAAGTTTTAGAGAGACAGCATACTATTGTGACTGTGAGAGATGAAATGGGAGAGAGACAACATACATTTGTACACATTGAGACATTGAGACTGGAGATAAAGGTAAAGCCATGGAAAAACTGGAAAGAGAGTGCATACCTCTGCCAAGCAGCTCATTTACACCGATGCACGCATGCTGAGAATCGCCCAATATAGAAGCTTTTTGTTTACGTAATCAGCTTCCAGCTGCGCGGCGCCTCGCCCGAGCAGAGTATGCACTTCAGTGCGCGTATGCAAACCTCAAATACGCGCAGCGTGAACTCCCAAGTTCATTGACCTTATCTGCCAAAATATAATAAGTCCTTCAAAAAAATCATTAAAAAATTCCAGGATCAGTACCAAAATTTTGTCATCTGCTCCTTGTGTCATTATCAACTTTTCCTACAAGTTTCATTTAAATTCGTTCACAACTTATTGAGTTATTTTGCACGCAGACAAACAAACAATTAAACTAACAAACCAACGGCTATGGAAATACAACCTTCTTCTGTTGCAGAGGTAGTAGTGGGTTTTCGCAAGCACGACACAGTCAGTAGTTGAGCGTGCCATGTGCAAAATTTGCTTCTGCGCATGATCAAATCTGAAAAACGTCCAGTCCTTGGGAAAACGAGTACAGTACTTGCATGGCCAAAGTACAATATTGTAGCGTTCGGTCTCGATGCCAGGGAGGATTGAGCCAGCCAGCCAGCCAGCCAGCCAATCAGCGATCTTATTGTCACGCCTCCATCCTATTTCGGGAAAGTGGAACCGCTTGGATAATGGGTACGGGAGTCCGAGTGCGGGGACTGTCACAGTTGATCGCTTTGGCGTATTCTTGGTCTTCCCGTTGTGTAGTGAAAACTCCCTAATTTACGGTGAGAGAAGAGTGAGGGGATAGAAGGCATAGACAGAGATTTGCAACCGATTACAGATGGGAGGGCAAAAGGCCCAGAGGCTGGGGAAGAAGGCTGTCACAAAAACATACCGGCCCAAATTCACCAAGATAGTGCAAACCAAATCCATCGTGGTCTAAATTTAGTCAATGACCTATTGAAAACAAGCTCAAAGTAGGCGTACCTGTCACATGCGAGTATCAGCCCGCGTTTATTATCGAATGTCTGTTGGCGTATGCGATCTGTTATATTTCACATTAACGGAAACAAAATTTGCATAATCCATGTCACTAAATCTAAACTACCTTTGTGAAATTTGGCCACTAAATATAATGTAGTAGTTGTCCCTGAACCAAGCTTGAGACAGTACTATATTTTTTTTTGTCCCCAATGCTGTGTTCAGCTGAACATGCATTTCATACATGGTGCCTCAAAGTTTTCCAATTCTGCAGAAGATTTTGAAAAAAAAGAATAAAATTATCTTATGTCCATACAAGAGTATACTGTATACACCATTTGTTTAGTGAGTCTAATTTCTTGCGAATCTGGACTTCCCTACAAATTTCATGAGTGGTTAAATTCGCATTTGTGAAGCATAGTACCGAACAGAATAATGTCTGTCACATTCATGTTGGAATGAGGGTTAATATTTTTGCATATTTTTAAGTTCGCAAATAGCACCTGACTCAAGAAATTCGTGAAAATAAAAACTAATAAAATAAAAATTTCATGAAATATTCAGTATGTACAGTAGTCCTAATTCAGGGAGGCTTAGGGTTGATACATGTATGTAGGTACAATATACTTCATTATGCAGAAATATTATACATAACTCTTCCTGTGGTAATTCAGAAGTCATTCTCATCTATTTAGGAGTAATTCCCCTATTATCATGTGTGAATGCTGACTGTCTTGTTGTGCTTTCCATCTTGGCATTGTTTCAGCTTTATAGCAGTATGCATGATATATATATATATATATATATATATATATATATATATATATATATATATATATATATATAGATAAGTAACAAAGCTGCAACAAAGTTCATGCTGTATTCACCAACGGTTTATTTCTTCACACAAATTTTCGGGCGTCTCGCCGCCCTTTCTCAAGTGTTGAACAAGTATCAACACTTGAGAAAGGGCGGCGAGACGCCCGAAAATTTGTGTGAAGAAATAAACCGTTGGTGAATACAGCATGAACTTTGTTGCAGCTTTGTTACTTATCTTTTTATCTTGCCAACACGTGGACTACCTTATCAACATACATATATATATATATATATATATATATATATATATATATATATACACACATATATATATATATATATATATATATATATATAAATATATACATATATAGATATATATAGATATATATTTATATTATGTGTTCAGCTTTTGCAATTGTTGCATTTTTTTGTTTTTGTTTTTTAAAGAGAGAGAGAGAGAGTAGTAACTGTAGTAGAAAATGTGTGATTTTACTTTCCTGTGTAAAAGTGTGGTGTGGCTACAGTATATGTAAGCCTGGAACCTTCATAGTCAGTGTAGATAGGATAGCTTTGTGTTAAAGAGAATGTATTTTGTGAGTCATCAAACTTTCTCCTAAAAGATTCATTCATATTTATCACCTAACGGAATCAAATGTTCCTGGAGCGATTCTCTTCCAGAATAACAAGCTTGTGTACAGGTAATACCTGTTATGATACTGTGGGAAATTTCATACCTGTTTGTTTATTACTGCTTGAGAAAAGAAATAAGAATTGACCTTTGACCCTTTTCCAGGATGGCAAGAAAGACAAGGAAGAGGAGAGGAGCAAGGGCAGCAAGTCTGTTACCATGGTAACTGCTTCATCAGTGGAAAACAAAAGAAAGATTTTAACACTACTTGCAATTTTGGATTTTGGCAGATCTACTACCAAATTACTTTTGATTTGCAGCCCTATGCTGATAATTGTAGCTACCATATTACATGATCTAACTGGTCGTTGGGAAGATGCTAATGATGCTTAACTATGATTTATTGTAAAATCTGCTTGTGATTGATGCATAATTATGTTTACATTATTTACTCATTCTAATGTTTTAAAGCATTATTTATAATCCATCAGTCTCTCTGTTCATGTAAATCATTTGTTAGCACCTGCTTTCAATTTCCTGTTTAGTGCTTGTTATTGTCTTTTTGTCTGCCCTGTTTTTGTTTTTGTTTTGTTTTGTTTTGTTTTGTTTTTATTTTTTTCTCCTTATGCATTTTGCTGCATTTATTTGGTGTTTGTTTCAGTATAAAGCAACTATTACCTCCCCAAAGGAAAAAAATTGGATCTCGATTTGAACCCTTTGGATCAGTACATGAAGTCCCCTGCCTGTAGTTGACTCACTTTCGAGGATTCCCAAGCCCATTCAGGCGCTTCGCGTTTTTGCCAATGGCCTTTCAGTGTCAGACATAAATCATCTTTCTGCCTCTGCTCGCCAACAAGGAGATATAAGCTACTTCTTGCAGTTCTTGTTGTTTTTCGATGTACTGTATTGCATTGCTTGCCATGTGATTAAATGCTTTGCTAGAGCAACACCGCAAGCTTATTTCTTGCTTTACAATCTGCAGCTTGGTCATCTTTCTGCCAAAGAAAGCATTTTACTACTTTAACATCAAAAAGTAATTTGCTCTTTGTCTGGTGTTGATTAAACCTTGTTAATCATTTCACATTGCAACAAAGCAACAACAACAACAACAAAAGAAAAAGAAAAAAAGGCAAAGCCCCAAAAGCAGTTAACGTTGTTGAGTGTGCAATTACTGTATTTGATACATTACATGTATGTGCAATTGGAAGTGGCTGTTGAAGGGCAGGTGGTGATGTGTTATGTATATTGAATACTTCAAAGAATATTCATTTTAACAGGGTGCTACATAAGCACTTGCCCAATTGCCTGGGGGCAAGTAAAAATCAAAGTTGGACAAGTGTTTTGGAACAATGAGAAAAAATGCTTGCCCAGTTTTGAAGCCACTTTTTTTTTTCAGTTTTCCCCCCTACAAACCCATGAAGTCAACCATACAGAAGCCCGAAGTTCACGACTGTTCAGTGCGCAATGCATTTTAATTCATTTCGGCAACTTTCCAACAAGTATAATAAGAAGAAGTCTCAATGCAATGCAACATCGACATTTCATTGAACCAAGTTTGTTTATACCTCAATGTGTTTAAGTGTGCAAACCAACATCTGCTGTTTATCCAGATGATTGTGTTTTATCAAGCCCTTGACATACAAGTGATTTTATATATCATTTCTTTTATCTTTTGTACTTTCTTTTTGGGCAAGTGAAATTCACTTAAGACAAATATTCTGCAGCAATATGAAAATCTACTTGCCCAAGTGGGCAAGTGGTTTTAAAAAAAAATATTTTGTAGCACCTTGTATTGTAGATTTCAAGGTAAATTTGTATTAAAGAGAAGGTAATCGTTTCACACAAGCTACTGATAGTAGTAGCTCCTCTTCCCCCCCCCCCCCCTGAAGTATACTCCCCCTGTTTTTGAAGTACTGGATAATTTTCTTTTTGTTGTGTGTTAACTGTTAATAGTTATTTTGAAGGATGATGTTCTTTATTCCAAAGTTTCATCTGTCAGAAAATGAAATAAGGTTTGCTATTTTGAAGGTTTATAGATCCAAAAATGAAATAAGATTCCTTATTCCTCAGTTTAATTAATCCAAAAATGGAAGAAGATTTCATTTGTTAATCTGAAAATGTACTTTGGAATTATGAACTTCATTTTGTCTATTGAATGACAAGCCTTCAGAATAATGAACTGCTATTCATCTTCAAATAGACATACGTTTTGAATAATGAACTGTCAGATATTGATAACCTTCGGAGTGATGAACCTTAATTTCATATACCTTTTTTTTATTAACGCACCTTTGTGATAATGAAAATTCAGAATAACAACCGTTTTTTTAATTTTTGGATTAACGTACCTTCAGAAAAAAAAGAAAAAAAAAAAACAACTCCAGGATAACAAACTGTAACCATCTTGAAGGCTATGTCAGAAAAGTTTTTCCGAAATCACTTTGAAATCAGCCATGAAGAAAAGAAAAGTGGATATGTGCAGTTCATGACAATTCATGAAAACTAAAAGTAGAGCAGTCTAATGCAAAACTCATTAAAACTGGAGACACATGACAACTCCAGCTATTGCAGGTTGCTCCTGGGATGCTATGATCACTAGCAAAGAAGCCATCAGTGCTAATGTATTTTTGGTCTGATGTTGCTCACACGATTTATTAATCTATTTTTTTTTTTTGTATTCAATATGATCTTGTTCAAAGCATAACTTGCTTGTCAGAAAAAGAAGGACAGTTTTTGGTTTTTTTTTTCTGATTCATTCTGAATTGCGGCTTGCTAATCATGAAAAGTTGCAAATTAATGTCGGTTCACACAATACATGCCCAGCCATGTAGTTGCAATCACTATTCATTTTACAGCCATTTAATACTGCTTTTTGAAGTATAAATATTGTGTGTTTTTTTCTATACCATTTCATGGTGCTTTGAAGTGCTTTGCAAAATGATTGCAAGATGCCCAATGTATACACAGCCAGCCCTGGTGTGATTATTGTTGTTGGCTTTTTTTAATTAACTAGATGAAAGGGGCAAGTGCAGTTGAGACTGGCAGAGATACACCTTATTGTGCCTCAAACATGCCAACATAGACCAATATATGTATTAGTCATTAACACATGAAACTTTTAACATTAAGTACATGGTGAACCTAGAGAACTAATTTAATCCTCATTGCAAACAGCTGAATGTTCAACAAATGGCGTGTAGGAATGCAATTCCCGGTTGTAACCCATGGCGGATGCCCTGTTCCTGCGGTCGCCATCATGTGATTTCATTTTGGCTAATTGGAATTCATCATTCACTAATCCACTCAAAACTTGTTCTGATTATGCTTCTGTGATTTGATATGAAGCAAACTGGCATGAATATCAGTGATTTCCAAATGCCCACCTCAATCATGAAATCCATGTTTATTGTATAATCAAGGTACATACAACCATATGAAGCAATTTGCGTCTGTTATAGACAAATAATCTATAAAATCAGAAATGATGATCGTGGAATAGTAAAAGGACAAAATATAATATGTGTGGGAGCAAGCAATTTTGGCCTAACATCACTTTACACCTTATACATGTACTCATCCTACTTTGCGAATTCTGCTGCATTTAGAGTATAAGCCTGCGCTTTCCTGATTTAGACCTGATTTGGACGTTGACATTGTCTCCACATATTTTTGTTTATCCCAAAAGCTTGACAGCTGTTTCTGAAATTGTTAAAAGTCATATGCTGCCCAGCAGTATGGTGAGAAAATTGACTCGAAATGGAAAAGAGAAAAACAGAGACAGAGAAAAAGACAGATAGAGAGACACAGAGAGAGAGAGAGAGAGAGAGAGAGAGAGAGAGAGAGAGAGAGAGATGTCAAAAATATAATGATATATTTTTGGACCAAGAACTTGGAGAAATTTGATAATTTTTTTAAACGGTTCAAACATGTGTTTCGTTGACATGTTAGGACCATTTCCTGGCTGTTCCAAACTGCTTTTTGTTGGTGATGGTTGTCCATTGCTTGGAGTGGTAAAGATATTGCAAGTATTCAGTGTCCACTTGAGAATATATCCATATGAAAGGAATACCATACACAGCTGGATAGAGCGTGAGAGAGAGAGAGAGAGAGAGTTCATATCTGCCTGAGATGACGGTCACTGCCCGCCATCTGCCCTCGTCTGGTGGTGATATTTCCCAGAAAAACTTTCTTTCATTTAGAAAAAAACAAAACAAGCAAACAGAACTTTTATATGAAGTTTTTTTTATAGGTGTTTTTTTTTTTTTGCTATTTTCATCAATTATATGAAATTCTCTAAGAAAATCAAATGAAAAAACAAAAAAGACCTGGCTTTCTCATACTGATCTGACAATCTAACAGCATCATGAAAGATGACATATCACATGCGTAATCCTAGTATCTGCGAGCTGGCATTACGGAAACAGCCATTATCTAGTGAAAGGCATCCAATCGGCAAGGGAATGAAAGTGGGTGTTGCAATTTCCAAGCTTGTAAAGTGCACCAAATGATGACAAAATTCATGATGCAAAGTGTAATTGCTAGTCATTGCTCCTCATTGAATGGCTTGTTATAAGGTTAAAAGTCTTATACTTGCATTTGTTTTCCTTTATTTTTTTTTTCCTTTCCGATGAAATAGGATAGCAAGAAAGAGAAAGAGGAGACACAGAAAGGAGGAACGAAGAAGGATGACAAATGGAAGAAAGGTAAAATACAACTTTTGTTAAAAAACTTTGTATTGCTGCAAAGGTTTGATCTTAAAGTGAGGAAAGTTTTTAAAAGCTTTTATTTGCATCACACAGGCATTTCTGCTTTAGTGGGAGTCCCCTTATCGTCTGTCCACCCACGGGAACTATAACAATGAGTACGATGCTACTTTGACAGACTTTATGAGGGAGAAGCTCCCGACAAATGCCCACATTAAGAAGTGATATTATCTGATGGACTTGCTCCACCAAATCTGAAAGCTTATGGAGGGTTGAGCTGGGGCTCATTTTTATTTCACGGGGACAGCTTCTAGGCATGTAATAATATATTAAAGCACATATTAATGGCTTTCGGATAATGCATGAGGCGGCGAACGTGGAGAGAAAAGGGGAAAATCCTAATCTCCTCCGTAGAATGTCACTTTGGTTCTCGGTCAAAGATTCTTGAGACGCGATCATGCCTCAGAGCAAGGGGGATGCTGAAATTAATCTTGTGGTTCTTCAAAGTGCCTTCTACAATACAACATGTCTCAGTTTTGTTGTTTATTACGTGGCTATTTAGTTATTCTGTCCGTTCAATCAGGAATTATTCTGGGAAAAGAAAATGGCAGTGCGAGCTTTGCTATATTCATTTCAAATGAAAACAAAAAAGGGGGCAGTTGGTGATAGCCATTTTCGATTCTTACAGGTGTAGCAGCCACTATTTGGAAATGCAAAGTTGTGTAAACATTAAAAATGATAGCAATCATTTGTGCCAGAAGGGGTGTTACACATCAAGACATTTGCAATCATGCAAACAGCTCAGAGAATGTCTGAAGTAGGATTTACAGAAAGTTTTCCATTTGCATTTAGTTCCTTTCTAGTTCCCACGCACGCAGTGTACTTGTGTATGGCTGTCGCATCTATAGCGACTGTGGGAAACACTGAATCTTGTGCTGCCTTCGGAGATGGCAACGTGCCAGTGACATAAAAATCTCAATTTAACTCATCCTCAATGATTATGCATGTAGCAATTTGTTACTGGTGTCATTTGACGGAGGTGGCCATTGCAAGCAGGTTTGACCTAGGTTCGGCTTCTATTGTCTTCCTTTTTGGAGCACAGTATGTAATCTGCTGTTTGCAATATGACAGTGACGCAATATATCTGTTAGACAATGCATTGTTTTTGTCGGGTTTAATTTTTCAACACAATGCATTGCTGTTATTTTTTTTTTTGAAGTTTTGCATGAGTTGTTTAGACAGTATGTTGCTCTACTGGAATTTGTTTTGAGGATTATGTTATTTAACATTTTACTACCATTTCTTTTCCTTCGTTTTAGCTGCTCATCTTGCGCAATTTTTGCCTTACAAATACTGTGAATTGGGCAAAAATGATGTGCTTTTTTCCCCTTGCAGAGAAAGCTTATGAATTTCTGCCAGCAAAATTATGCATTTTGCCTCATCTAGTCAGGAGATTAGCCAAACCATGTCACATGACCTGCTCCAGAAGTTAAGAAAATCACCATAAAACGATTGTGATGTGTTCTTTGCATGCTGCCAGCGTGACCTTAAAGAATGTGTGCGACATGCGGTTTTTAACTTCTGTTTTGAATATTCATAAAGTAACATTTAGATGCATAGCATGCTTGTCATGTTGAGTTTTCCCCAGACAGGATTATTGTACATTTTATATTTTACACACTTGTCATTGGTAAGAGCTTCTAAGTGTGTATAAATCTCAATTGCTTCCAATCCACTCTTGGATCAAGAGAATCCTTTGTGCAACCATTTTTAATACCTTAAATGTCTTGACATTTGGATAATATGTCTTGCTTGTAAATACTTTGTTTTTTAAATAGACCCATTTTTGCTTTTGCCAAGCAGGTGGATTTGTTATCAAAGATCTTACTGGTTTGACATAAATGTTTTAAATCTAAATCTTAAGTGTATTGTGTAGAGTGTCTGTATTTGCTGATATTACTTTTTGTTGTATATTTTGTGAAGTAATTGTATTTTTTGGTTGTTATGAGGAACATTCGTACATTGATGTCCCATCTTGTATGATATTATTACATCATCCAATATCTGTCAAATTTCATGTGGGAAGGAAATGTGTCTGGATAATATGTCTATGAACCTGTGGTGATGTCTTTTCAATCGCATTATGGATAGTGTGAAGTTTGTTTGAATTTGTTTATATATTGACATCTCATTCCAAATATAAGAATTGATTTGTTTGATCTAGTTCGTGTTTTCATCAAAGTAATTCAAACATTCTAGATGAAGAATTTGTTTAACTGTAATATTCACAATTATGTGAGTTAGCGATTGACCAAACAATGTAATGTGTTCATGCTTCAACAGGGTACCAGATATAGTTTGTCTGTTTTGTAATAGCCTATGAGTTCAATGTACACAAATTTCTGTATGCTTTGAGTATAGTGTTAAGTTATATAAGAAAAAGACCTTTTTCTTCCTTTTTTTCACTGTTTTCCTTGAAATTGTAATTCTTGGTAATATTGACCACATTATATTCTTGTCATACACATAGAGTCAAACCTGTCTTATCAGCCGTGAATACACTAGCTTTTATGTTTGTTGCATAAATTCCGCCAAAACCTATTAAAAAACAACAACAACAAGCAAACAGAAAGAAGGCTATTAGAAAACTTTAATGAAGTTACAAGTGGTAAAGGGGAAAAAAATCCCCATATTTTAGCTGCTCGTGGAAAATTATTATTATTATTTTTTTTAAGAATAGCATGCGGTTTTAAATGCTGAATGCAAGTGTTGAAATTCAAAATAGCCCCCTGCCTGTCTATAGTGACCACTTGTGTTGTTTCCCATTGGTGGTTGCCTTTGACAGGTTTGACTGTATGTACATTTCACAGATTGTTAAAGCAATCTGTGAGGTATACAGTAATGTAACATGGCTGAATATTCCTGTCAGGGACCTTATGATGCAAGACAAAAGTACTAAACATTGCCTTTAAGCATAATATCATTATCATGAAAATCTTCTATTCATTATTAGATCTCATAATTTGGCAAGCTACTGAAAATTATTATTTTTTTTTGGTCACAAGACATTACGGTGGTAAACAGAATACTTGCTGAGCTAGGGTGACATTCTTTTTATTCCTATTTAATATTACTGAATACACCGAAGATGAATATCTTATAACAGTTGCAAGAAATGCACCACACTTTTCTGTTTTCACTTCTGTAAAACCTTTTCATTTCTTTCTTCATTAGTCTCTCTTTAGCTGTACTGCACTTTGTATGTCTGAAGAAAAAAATGAAATCATGGTGGAGAAATTGTTTTAAAAAAAAAGCACTCTATCTTTATAGCAAGACTCTTAACCCATTGAGGACGGACTGATTTTGCTACAACACACATTTTTCATAGACACCTGCCCGAGAATACTCGGGACTCGTCCTCAACGGGTTAAAGTGCCATTCTAGCTTTCACATATCTACTTCTTTAAAGAGATTGAATGCAGCAATATTAGTAGAACTCATCGGCAGAGTTTATCAAAGGAAAATCAGACAATTCGTTCAGAAGTTATGAATTCTTTAAATTTTGGTGCAACTATCGCTTAGTGAGAAGACCACAACACTTCAAGTATGGCTGATACACAGACTGTAAAGAAAATATAAAGAAGTTGAACAAGCGCTCACTTTTTCTGGCATAATGAAAGAGCACTTGACTTACCTGTCTCAGAAAGCGGGGGGAATAATATTAGGCACAAAAAAAAAATTGTTGTATTGGCTTAACCCGCCCGACCGTGAACTTTTCAGAAAAAAAAAGAGGAAATACATCGTTTTTAACGAGAGAGGGCGCGATACAGGTTTGCGAATTATCAAAAACAACAACAGCTGGTGTCGGAAAATGGCCACGCAGTACAGCGTGTCGGCGACCGGCAAGTCCGGTTCGAAGATTTTATTTAATATTATTTGGAGAATCGATTTGTCTGTGGCGCTGGGTGATTTAGCCCAGGAATTTGTTCGTTCGTATTTTGACCGGTATGTCGTGACGGCTTTTAAACCAGTGATATAACAAACTTTGGATGCAACAGACCCTCTCTATCGAATGGGGTTTTGTTAAATATGAGTTTTACACTTAAAATACAGGTAGCAAAAAAAAAAAAAAAAAAAAATCCGCCTGCCCAACCCTATTTGAAAATCTCATGTTACGCCAATACAACATATATATATATATATTTTTTTTTGGGGGGGGGGGGGCCTTACCCTAAACATATGTCAGGAAGAAAACAAGGGAATGTGTACTTTTCAAAAAAAAAGAAAAGAAAAAAGAGGAATTCTCTTTGCATTTTCTCTATATCGTGGCACATACAGTATGTGACGTCATGAACTATAGAACAAGGTAGTCTGCACAAAAACTTTAAGAATTCATAACTTTTCAACTGATCATCTGACTTCCATGAAACTTCGCTGATGTGTTCTAGTATTAATGTTGCTGCGTTCACTCAGTCTGCATGTTTATTTGGGTTTCATTCTCTCAGACCTACCGTCTCAAACTTCCATTGCAAATGCTTGCAAGTAGATTTCCCCACTGTAATGACCGAGTAGAGCAGACAACTTTACATAAATTTGTTTATTTGAAAAACCACATCAGGCCAAGCTTCTTGGTAAATTTGTATGGGTGCTACAAAACAGACTTGTAAATGTGCTAATTGAATTGTATACTACTGTAGGTGATAACAAATTCCAATTCACACATCAATTAGCTTCCCAATTTCAAATATTTCAGAACTCTAGCCAGTCCTCATGATTTTTAGTGTCAAAGCAGTTTGATGAGACAATGTGATATATAGGCCTACTGACAATCTAAGGCAGCCTTTTCACATTTTTGGCATTTGCCCTTTTATTATTTTTTATTTATATTTATCTTATTATTTCTTTTAGGGGGAGGGGAGGGTTACTGTGGTATGTCAATCTAAAATATCTCTCAGCTCTGCAAACAGCCAGTGAGATAGTAGTGGCACCCAGTGACTGTGGATCATACAGGGCTTTGTGTGAACTGGTTTTGTTGTGAGACTGACAGCTATCTGTTTTTAGAATTATTGTTGTATAGAAAGCGTTGACAGAAAGAGAGAGATATAGGTTAGTGCACCATTCTCTTTCACGCCCTCACGTGAAAAAGGAGCATTCAGATTTGTTGCCTTTTCGCAATGCATGATATTTGTCCATTTATGCTTTTAGATATCACACCCACTGAAAGAAAAAATCTTAAAAGTCGTCGTTACGCTTCCTAACTACAGGAAAATTAGATGAGGCACATTTCTTTCATTTTGTTCAATGTGTTTTACTTATCATTGTCTTTAAAACTTTTGGTTTTATAACAGTTAATAAATCTTCCAACAAGGCTTATCATACACGTACCTGTATATGGTTGCAAGTGCTTTTACAGTGTATATGCACTAATGCTTGCAAATGAATAAAAGATAAGAAATAAAAATCTCCTGTTTGGTCAAGCAAATTTCCATCCAAGAATCTCAGCACTAATCTTGGTAACTATGCATGTACACCTTTCTTTTCCAGATTTCTCCGTGCATGAAGTCAAGTGCAAGTTCTCAATCATTTGTTTGTCATTTTGTTTTGCTTCCTCCCTTTATCCTGTGTAGCTGGCTTTAAAATGTCATTAACTGGTAGGATATAGCTGTACCTTTCATTTTTCTCATTTCGTAGCTGTCAAGTATTGATAGTAAATTGGCTTCCAGCACTTCCACAGCAATCCAGCATTTCATAGCTCTGCACTTTTGTTCTGTTTGTACTTTCATTTATGTTCTTTTTTTTTATTTTGTTGCCTGTCTCAACTACTGCACATTTTGCCATTATACTCATTTTGTCTACTTATTCTGTCAATTTGTTTCGGCAGAGCTTGTTTCTTCACACCTTATCACCTCATGAAGGATAGATCCACTGTTAAAATTCACACCGTTACCATCCATCCATGGATGAGTATTATGCCCAGCACGCTGTGATTTTCATAATCTGCAAAAGCTATTTCTAACCCTCACTTAAGTGCAGTTCAGGTCTGTGCATCTATGAGATTTCCAACAAAGTCATTAGATCGATGTGATCAGACATACAAGAGTTTCCTTCACTGACAAAAAGCGGCATTAGGTGCTATTCACATTGCCGATAAAACTACTGCCACGACCGCACCATAGGAGGTACATGGCACTCACCATCATCTGCACGTATTCACTCGCCTACCACTGCTTCAATGTATTTCACTTGCAATATCACATGACTTGTCAGTATTTTGGAGCTGTGTGAGTTTTTGATCATACAAGGTTAATGCTGCATAATTCAGATGGGCCAAATGTGTGTTGTAATTGAGCTTATGAAGTTGGAGAGCAGTTGCCTTATTACAAAAAAAGAAGAAGAAAAAACTTGCCACAAATAAAACTGAAAACCAAGAACCACACAACCATCACAAAAATACTCAAAATAACTCCACAAAAATAACCAAAATTTCCATTTTCAGCCTCCCACACCAGAATTCCCTCGTAGCATATCTATGCCAGGTAAGAACAGAAGAAAAAGGAAAAATATCAGTATGCAAGAATACTGATTAAAGAAAAGAAGGATTGAGTTTGAAGATACAAAGCTTCGGCCTTTTCCAAAGCAATGCCTCAATTTGGTGAATATCTCATCCAAATTACTTTTCCCAAAGGCAGGTTTAAATCCTCTGTGATTATTTCTCTCTTTCTTTTCTTCTTCTTCTTTTTCTTTGCTTGCAAGATATGCAACCTCATTTCCTGTGAGCTATAGAATTAGCATCAGTTGCAAAGATCGCAATTAAAGAACTAAAAAGCTGTGCAAAGATTTTACTCCTCGTTTAAGCATGGCTTCAAAAAAAAAAATGCAGACTTTGATATAGAATGTAGATTTCCTCTAGTGAAGCCAGTTACAAAAATGCACTTTTATCAGCAGTTTTACCATAAAACTATTAAAAAATCAACGACACAATAGGAAAATGCTGACATCATAAGAACTGTGTGATGTACCACAAAAAAAAAAGACTGTACAATATAAACCTGTTGTGGCCATCTAGATATCTTGTCAACCACATAGCAATTACGCTTGAATGAATCAGTTGGGATCTTACAACTGTAGCAATTCCTTTATAATCCTGTTGTCAAAACTGTGCCCTCACTCAATCATCCATAAGTGGTTTGACTCCACCCAATTGTTGTCAACAGCACTCAGGCGACAGTGTGCCTGTGCAGCTCCATTTTGTTATCCACGACATATGTTTTTTAAAGCATCCATATTCATCCCACTAATCTTGTATCCAGAGTATATACCTCCCAATTGGCACCTTCAGCAGATCCCGCATTGCTTTACCCTAGATGGGATTGGCCGACTGACTCTCGCATACCAGTAGCCGCAGATCAGGAGCAAGCGTCGGTATTACAAGCTCCATCAATAAGTATCCCCATGTGGACCATCTCAGCAGAGTAGATCCAAGTGTGAACTGTTGTGAGGGAATCACTTAATGTGCTTGCTTGTTTTATTCATGCAGCATAATCTTAGTGAAAAAAGTACTGCAGTGTGGCCAGTGATTGAGGGCGCATCATTTTATCTATGAATGACAAACATGTTTTATTGTTTCTTCTTTCTTTTTCTTTTCTTTTTCTTTTTTTTTTTTTTGGGGGGGGGGGGTGCATGGTATTGTGCCATTGCAGTATGAATGTCTTTTTGATGTAGTGAATATATGACTCTAGTTGTAAAAGTAATGTACCATCTTATTTCCACAAAGTGGCTTTTTACAATGCTGACTTCAAGGTTGTGTCCATGTACTGTACTTTTGATTTTTTGCAATAACCTTGCTTGTCTCTGAAATACATGTACATCTCTTACTACTGACATTGATATGCAAATGCATTACCTCATGATACATGTATGTGTACGTATCTATCTGTATGTACAAACGTGTAATATATTCAGTGTATACAATCGTGGTAATGGAGTTATATTTGACTCGGTATCTGTTTAATGCATGATCAGGCGTTGATTTAGGATGATATGATTTGTAGTAATCCTCAGCTTACAATTAGGGACAGTCAAGTGGAATCAAGCAGTAACTGCAAGTGAAATCCTATATGGCATGCAGTCTAGATCAGGTTTTTAAAGGCAAAGGAACTTATGTAATAGCGATCAGGGGGGCATTTCATGAAGCATTTTGTCCGACAAATATGTCAAACAAATTTGCTCTCCGCTGATCAGATGCAAGGATTTCAGTATGCTCTAACAGTTCGTCAGAAAAAAGATATCTGACAAAATGCTTCATGAAATGCCCCTCAGGTATTTAAAGGCAAAGGAACATATAGTGCCGGATTTGCTTTAGCTGTTCAAACTCTCTTTCAGCAAGCTCTCACGTGCTGTACAGTACTTCTGCTCAAAATACATTGTGTGCTTGCCCAAAGTAGAACTCGCATTCATTTTAGCTCATTGTATCAAGAATTTTTTTTTGCTGTATGTTCGTTTATCATGACCATGCTTGCATGAATGTATTCATATTTCACCTTGACCCTATCGCATTTTCAAAAGTTTGTTTTTTCATAAACGCCATAAATGTCTGCATTTATTGTCATCCCCCAAAGGTGGCGGCCGTGCTACAGCAGTTATGATAGGTATGCGACTATCAAATAGTCTCTTGAGAGACTTCTTGTCTCTCTCTCTCTCTCTCTCTCTCTCTTTCTTTTCTTGGGTCAGTAGGATTAACTAATATAATTTCTTGTTACCTTCTTTTCCTGTCCAAATGTAACATCTATAAAAGGAAGGAGACATAAATAAGATTCAAGCAAAGATGGCTCCACCTCCTCCGAGAGAGGAGTTGAATCCTCTCCTTCGTTACTTTCCTCTCCCCCGGGGGATGCTGTCTGCGTTTCACCACACCAACCTCACTTCTGTGGCATATCTGTGTGAAAACAAGGCAATATTTCCGGAGAGGCACCGGGCAATGTTTTAGAGATGTTAGTTTTTGCGTGGCACGCCCTGTGGGAGAACAGATTTAAAGTCACATTGTCTTCTCTCCCTCTCTCCCTCTCTCTCTCTCCATCTCTCTCTCGCTGTCTGTTTCTCCTGTGGTTCACATCCATTTTTCTTTTATCCAATGACGGCATCGTGCCTCCATAATTCTTCAAGCAAACACTCCTTATTTCTGCTCCACTGCGCAGTGTTTTTGTCTTCTTCTCGTCTCTAGTTGTATAAGCGCATTTTAGTATGCGTGAGCAGCTTCTTCCTTCAATTCTAGTACATACACTGTATATCTTCTTATTTTTTTCCTTTCCGTTTCTTTCATCGGTGCATGTGACTATGATTTTTTTGCCCCACCTAATACCGGAGATGAATAATGCTGTCCTGCGCACTCCCTATCAGAAGCAAAAGACAATCATATGTGACAGTGCACCTCAAAACGAACATAAAGTCGCACACACTGATTTTGCGTGAGGACTGAAAATAAGTGAAGTGGGTCAACCTAGCCGAACTTGACTTTTTCATATTTTCTGAAAGAGAGGGTCTTCTTTTACATCATGCTAAAATTTGGTATCATAAAACGGGAAGAAAAGTGTGTTTTTTAGCAGTTTATCTCCAACATTTTTGGCAGAATAGTGAGATTAGGTGTGTCTTTAGAATCCCTTTTTCATTTCTGAAAAACCTTGTCCACACTCTTCACTTTCAACTCTAATAACTTTTGAAAAGATAGTGCTACTGCTTTGAAAGTTGGCATTAATTATGGACAGAATGTGTTAATGAGGCATGCTTAATTTCAGTTTAATCTGATAATCCCTTCATTGTTGTTACTCCAGTGGTTTACTTCCTGTTTTTTGTCCCATTCATCACACAGCCAGCACGGTTTGGTAGAGATTAAGCGCTTGAATAGACACTGTACTTCAGAGCCTCTTTTCTCAGTTTACACTTTTCCTGAGTTTGTGCTTTCTTTCCAATATTTAGATAGGTTAGGAGAGTCCATTTGATTTGGTTTATACATCATTTTAAAGCTTAAAGTCTGCTCTTTCAGAATATGGTCTTAACTAAAAATTCATGTCTGGCGACTTTTTGTTTGTTTTGAGGTGCAGGGTCACATATTAGAAGCAGTTATAACGGTTTAATGCAGCACAAATTCCATGGAGTTCACAATACGCTTTTGCTTCACCACTGGTGTTCAAAGGAGTAGTGCTTTAGCAATGAACATTTTAGAAAATTTGTAACCACACCTTTCGCTACTAACACTTGTCCATATCACTGTGTATGAACTGTCAAACTGATGACTATGTCAGCCACTAAATTCCCTGCTGAAATTTAAACAAACTTTTATTCCAGAAATTTCTTTGAAGTTTTCCCAAAAATGTCACTCAGTTCTTGACCTGTTCACTGTTGCAAGCCACTTTCTGTGACTTTAAACAGGTCAAGCAAAGTCCTGAATTTGAATCTTCTTCAAACTTAGAAGAAGAATCAAGGAGCAGTGATTCATAAATAATGCCAATTACATGCAATTATGTAGATGTAGATTTATGAAGAATTACAGATCAATATGTTGCAACTCATATGTAGTGCCTTTCTGTCTTGTCATGATAAATACTCCTTTACAAATTTTTTCAGGATCACCACCAACATTTTTCATTTTGTTCCTGAGCCAATTCTGATATTCCATGCAAAAATAGCTAAATGAAAAAACAAATGAATAGATAAAATCATTCATGAAGTTGGTTCATGATTTTTGACATAAAGATGCTAATCCAACATTTGACAGACTAACAGGCAGACCAATACCAGCTAAAAACATAATATCTGTGGCTGGTATAAAAATCTGACCAGGCAGAAATAAAGGAAAAGCAAAGGAAGGAGTTGGGAATTTACCATGTTTTAAGCAAAATGATATGAGTCACAATCACATATGCAAATAAGACAAGTCAGTGATTGCATCATATGGTCACTGTCATTGGTTCGTGCATATATTCTGGGGGGGGGGGGTGTTTTGTTTTGGGGTTTTTTAGGAGCTGTGACTATGCTCCCCTTTTCAAAGTCATTCTCACTGGATTCTTGCAACTATAACATAACATTGTGTGGGGGATATTATTTGCTTGAATTTTATGTCAAAACAGTCTTTAAAAAAGATGTATTTAAAACTGTTGTGCATGCGAATGGAAGACTTACAGTTAGTTCATGACATCACTTTCTCTAATTTGCATATTTGGCTTGGACTTTATATGTTAAAAAAAAACAATTTTGAAATTCTGCGATCATCACATTGTTTGTCTGATTTTAGTGACACTGTCACTGCGATGTTTGTTTTGAGGGTTTTTCTCTTTTTCTTTTTTTTTCATAGATTTGTTAGGATTAGCTTGAACTTGAAATTGTAGATTCTAACAGTAATAAATTGTAATATATATCCCTCTGTGTTGGTGTGATAGAGTTTATATGCTTCATGACAGCTGTAAGGATAAACAATTAATACTGTTGACTAGATCCCGTTTTTCTCTTGCCTGAAAATCTTCCTATCTTCATTGCTAATTTTGTCATTAACAGTTATAGATAGACTGAGATGTGTCACTATGCATTGTCCGATATGAACATATCCAGCATCTATGTAAATGGAGAGAAGCAGTGTGTAATGTATGCACTGAAGGGGGTTTCAAGCTTATGTGTATACAGATTTCTGCAGCTAATATCATAGGATAAGCTAATTCCAGTGTGAGGAATTAGAAAATATTTACAAATTAAAGGCGATCTTTCTTATTCTGCCATGATGGGCATTTTTTACAATCTTGCAAAACAGTTTTGTACAGTTGATGAAAAGAGTGTGCATTGATAAATCAAAAGAAGAGGTGACCATGGTCGTGTTTTCATATTTGTATTATGATTCATTTGTTGCAAGGAAATGATTATTGTGTATTTTGAGAAAGTCAAAGGAAAATGAGTAATCTGTCACAGCGATTCAGTGATATACTCAGTATCCAAATTAATGACTTTACATGTAGTTTGCAGACCTGAGGAAGCTCGACACTTTTCCTTGCAGTAAGGCAGTGCTACACAGAGTTTAATACATGCATGAAGTCGCTGTGTATGCTAGCTGTACATTATTAAAAGCAATCCAGAAGTTGAAGGACTGTAGTAATGATCATGATTCTAGGAAGTGTGCCATCATGATTCCTCCCCACGTGGATAACTGTTCTCCTCATCATCCCGGGTCTTTTCTTTTTTTCTTTTTCTTTTTTTTTCTTAATACCCCTCTAGACTTTTGTCTCAATTCATTCCCTCCTGGAATCACATGCACTTTCCCAAATTGCATTCACTCCCCCGAATCATCATATATCTCACTCAAATCACATCCTTCTCCCCCAAATTACATCCCTTTTACCTTTCACAAATCTACCCCAAATCACATCCTTTTCCCTAATAACAAATTACATCCCATTTTACCTTTAACAAATCTACCCCAAATCACATCCTTTTCCCTAATAGATTACTTCCCCTTTACCTTTAACAAGTCTACCCCAAATCACATCCTTCTCCCTCAGATTATATCCCCCTTTCCCTCTGAACAAGCCCCTCTGTTTTCTCACCCTCCTCCTCCTCCTCTTCCTCCTCAGAGTTTCCAGTGGTCGTTTTTTAACTCACGTCGGAGCCCTCTCTGTAATAATATGATGAACGGTCTGCAATGTGATGACAGCCTTGTTTGCAAGGCAGCTAACCAGTCACTTCTAATTAGCATCAATCTTACAATTAATTATGTCTGCCTGTTATAGGAGGGTGCTGTCTCATCTAATAATGTGATTTACACCTCACTTTAATAATAGTTTGCTCTTCGAGGACTGATACACAAATGTGTTTAATATTGTGAACTAATTTGTCTGTGATTTGAATATGTCTGAGTCTTTGATCCTCCCAAAATTGGGGGTAAGATTCGCTGATGTGTGAGGGAAAGGTGTGTAGCCAATATTTTGAGTACTGCTATGTTCATCAAAAATTAAAGATAAGCAAATAAAAAAATCCAACAATTCAGATTTAGAAAATAGTCATATCATATTTGAATATCGATGTATGTGGCATATTGAAGGCATATTACTTGTAGAAGTTTCTGATATAAAGACTGAAATGTGTTCTGTGCCACTTTGTGTACCCAGTGTTGTTTTGTGCATCATTCATATTCAACTAATCACTGGTCTACATCATGTGGAATTGCATTGATTAGACAAACGAAAAAGAAATTGACAATGACATGATCTCATATGTACAATGTATAAAAAAGTGGAAAATTTACCGTCAGTAAAAGAAACATCTAACGTGATTATGATGTAGAGAAATGAAATAATATGTGTGATCATTAACATTTTAACAGTAACGCGTGCTAATATGTGACCGCACTATTTGTAATCGTATCTATGTTATATTAATCAGTGTTGCACTACATTAATGTAGTATTGATTTGAATGTCCTTTGCACTGTGGTACTTGAAATAAATGTGTTCTTTCCCTTCCCTCGACAGAGATTGACCGTTGCACCCACGAAGTCACGCACCTCTTTCCAAACCCCAAAATGCATGATTTTTAATATATTTTTCATATTTTTATACTTTTATTTTTATATTTTCTTTACCATATATATTTTGCGTATTTGAACAGAAATGCCAAGACTCCTTGTGTCACCCATTCAAAGATGTTTATCTTCTTGATATTTGCCCAATTTCTTTTAATACTGCAGTGGTGGTATATTGAATATGTGGGGAAACCCACAAAAGAAAGTCACCAAAAAAGTTTAAAGTTTTACTTAAGCCGGGATGAACTCTGCAGTAACCGGGTGAACAATGCTAAAATCAGTGACATCTAACTGATTACTCCTCTCAACTTCTCGCGACATTAAGCGCAGCAATTTTGATTCCCTTGTTGCGATATTTGGGGGAAGAATGGCATCTGCCAAAGAGTTTTGCTACATGATGTCCCTTGTGTGCAAAAACAGTACATGTATGCATTCTATTTAAAATCTTTAGGTGATAACAATAAGACAACGCTTTTCGTCCATTTATCCTTGATCTTTCCATTCCCAGAAAGGCAAAAAAAAAAAAAAAAAAAAGATAAGAAGGAAAGAAAAGAAGGGGAGATTATATGTTTAAATAAAGATATACAGCATTTTTTTCCCCCATCTCCATCTCGAAATTGTTATCTCCCATCTGCACACTGGATAATCCTCCTGCCGTCCAACATCAGCCACCCTCACTCCAACACCGGTCTACCCCGATGATGCACGATAACATCTTCTTTTTCCTTTTGTTCCCACTTCTGTCCTGACCCGTCTCTTTCCTGTTGGACCCTTGTCAACCGTGTCATCTGCGGCTGCAACAAAAAAAAAAATGATGTCACGCCGTTTGCCTAATAGAACCGAATCAGCGCCATGGATCTAGAGGTGTTTTTTTTTTTTGCGTGTGTTTTATTGTTTTTGCCTTTTGTTTATAGTACATCCGGCAAAAGAATATAGTTATTTGACCTACTAGCATAGGAATTTGGTTTGGCGTGTAGTCCTTCTAGATAAAGAAAAAAAAAAGAAAAGATAAAAAGTGTTGCAGTACTTAGAGTTTAGCTTGTGTGACATTTTGTGCAGCTTATAAAATGCATTTGAATAATAGCCTCCTTTTCTCTTTTAACTCCTTTCAATTTATAAACCAAGAGAACAAATTGTCTCATGCAAGTAATGCTTCTTTCTAATGGAATGATATTGCACGAATCATCAAAGTTTTGCTTTCTAATGAAAAATCAATCTAATCATGCATGAAATAGCCATTATTGACATCGGGTATCTGGGTCTGCATGTTTTTAATCATAGTTATCATTGGGTTTGATTGACCATATTACAGAGTAGCTAATTAACTTTAGAACATAGTAGCCAAGATTAAACCACTAGGAGATAGAATACAGTGCCTTTATACTAAAAGTGATTGTCTCTTTGGATTTAACACACTCTTGCATGCAAAGTGAGTTCGTTAAAACTGACCTTTAGTTCGTAGACTACAGCACAGGTCGTCCTCATTTGCCTTATCATCATCGACATCGTTACCATCGCCACCGTCTTCATCACTGCTGTCGTCGCCGTGCAATTCGGCTGCCAAGCTGTAACAGTAGTTCTACTAGTATATAGTAGTCCTTACTTGAGATACATACAGTAACATGTGGCAGGTGGATTATTTCAAATCGCCGTACCTGCATAGAACAAAGGATGCCATTACCAAGATATATATAGGCAACAGATCCACCTCTTTGTCCAGATTTTTTTTTTTCCACATTTAACACACAAAACAATAGAAAATGAGAATGGGCATTTGCCTGTCATTGAAAATGAGAAACACTGTCAATATTGTGAATTATACATATAGTTGCAATGAGTTTTGATATTTCTGTACTGGAAAAATCAATAGATCATCTCACAGAATGAGATAAGAAAATTGCACCGTCAGTGGTGGGGGGGGGGGGGGGGGGAGGGGTAACTTATTTCTTTCTGTCCTTTTTTTTTATAGTATTGACTGACAAATGTGCACTTTGAGTACAGAGTCATTTTGCAGAGATGAATCGTTGATGCTCTCTTCATTTGCTCAAGTGTAAGTCTCAATGGTAGTACTGACTGCGATAGTTTCACACACACAGCATCTGGTAGTGGGAAGAGGCAGCGAGAGAGAACACAGCCTGTAATGAAAAATGCAACAACAACAACCAAAAAACCAACAAGCAAACAAGCTATAAAATTATTCCACGGGGAATTGAAAGTATCCTCTTACCCGGCCACCTCTCCCCTGGGAGATGACTATTACAAGAAGAAGGAAGGATTATGAGAAGAAGGATTATGATTCTGAAAGAAAAAGGTGCACTCTTCAATCAGGATTATAGAGCAGGAATGAAAACCCGCCAAATATAGGCTCCTACTCATACGCTTCAGAGCGCAATATCGTATGTGAAGTAGGAGGCAAAGAAAATCTTTTCAAAAGGAAAAGCAAGAAAGGTAGTTTAGATGTAACAATAGATCAGCCACAAAAAAAACAAGAAATTGATCTATAGTTAAGAAAAAGAGAATGCTAGATGCCAAGACCATAAGTGTGGTCATCTTGACTTATGTGACATGCCATCCACAGGTGTCGGCAGTTTTGGTCATGTGACTAAAAGACATCATTAATGTCTTTGAATATTCGTCAGTTGTTGTGTTCACAGTTTGAGTGATCTCACTCAGGGGATTTGACTACCTCGTAACTTTGACAGTGGTGGCATGTGACTGTGACATTTATGCCTTGAAATATTCCTCACTCATGACATGTATGTTCACAGATCTTGTTCAGGGGAATAACTATCTGCTAAAGGTACATTGACCTACTGGTTTGATAGTTGAATGCATACGCGGGCAGACGGCGCAAGTTTCCTCTCAGACACCTACATGTAATGTTATCGACTCCTCTTTAGCGCTTACGCTTAGACTCATTTCCACTCCGGGTCTGCGCATCTTTAACTTTTACGGTTGTATCAGGCAGGGTCACGAGAGAAATATTTTCCTCCAAGTATAGGAGAAAGTTCTTAAGAAAAAATGATTTAATAGTGACATTGCTTGTAAATGACAATTCATATTTTCTTTAATATCCATCAGCAATTAGTAGACAGTTTGTAGTACTGATGCTATTGCCCACATCAGAAGGAATATGAAAGAGTATAACAACCAGGATTATGTAATTTTTTGTTTTTTAAATGTCGCGTACCATTGTTATGTGACAACAGAGCAAAGAAAGCATAATGGTACTGGATGCCACAACTGATGTCACTCCGTCCAGAACAACACTGCTTTTTTCATATCCCACGGAGTGCCACATTGGATGTGACTTTCAGTTTAATATTCAACTGGTCATATCTTTCTCAGTGTTTGATTTTACGCAAGTATGTGACTGATGTGTAGCTTCACTGTTTCCGTTGAAAATAGCTTTTTTCTCCATTTATTCATCTTTGTATAGGTGAGTTTAGGCATTGGTAATTTTTGTTGAGAATGAGCTGATTTTGCTATAACACATGTTTCCCATAGACACCTGCCCGAGTATACTTGAGACTACATTTAGTCTTCAACGGGTTAAACTAATTTCTGTTCTCAAATATGCATCAACAGTGTTGCTGATTCCATTGAAGAGAAAACCGAGAAAGGATTAAAAGATTATAAAGTGTAGTAATTCGTTGTTTGATTTTCATCTATTTGTGCATTCTAATGATATGCGTACGTTAGGTGCTTTATGCTTCTATAAATTATCGGATTCACTGCAGTAATAAAAGTAAAGCATCAGTCGCATGCATCCACATAAATTAGGTATAGACTACTTCATGCATCATGCACAGTGGTTGCAACGGTTACAGCTCGTTATTCCGAAGGTTCGTTATTCCGAAGGCTCTTTATTCCTAAGATTCGTTATTCCGAAGGTTCATTGTTCCGAATTTCATTTTCGGATTAACCAATCTTAGGAATAACGAACCTTCGGAATAACGAAACAAATTTTTGGATTAACAAACCCTTTTTCATTTTCGGATTAACGAAACTCTAGGTATACACTGTAGGTGTTTCGGATTAACGACCCTTCGGAGTAACGACCCTTTGGAATAACGAACCTTCGGAATAACGAACAGCACCCGTTGCAACTACATCGTAGGTGCATTGCACCGGTCAGTGATATTTTGCTCTATTATTACATTGATTGCATCAAATAATGTTTCAATACAGAGCATAAACCTGGTAGAAGATTGCACATATGTTTTCCATCTTTTGAGTAGATGGGAGTTTTTGAGATGAAAAAGACTTTCCCCAAAATAGCGTAAGTGGGTTTTTTTGCCCATGCAGTGGTATCTTGTCAAGAGTGGAAACCGCCTGTGTGTTTTCTCATGGTAAAAATACATGTTGTGAGATGTCACATGCCCTATCCAAAGACTGTACTTTTCAGTGTTTGTGGCAGGTGCCATCTCTAATGAGGTACCAGTGGGCCTATGCTGTACTTGCATTCATCTTTGAGTGAATTTATCATCGCTGCTTTTTGACATATTTTCCAGCTACATGCATATATACAAAAATGTAATTCCTCTGTAGTGTGTCACATGTCATTTATGTGTGTATATACATGTATGTCACTGTCAAAATAGACAACTTGTGTTTTCAACACAACTACATTGGCATCACACAATTTAACCTACGAACATTCTATGCAGCGTTAGGGTACATTCACCTACATTGTGCTGTGATTTTCATTAACTGTAATCTCCTATGTGTATCCATAGTACACTGTGTGCTGTGTTACTAAAATTAACACTTTTATTATGGTGAGGGTTTTTTGTTTTCCTCACGTGTGTTGTTTTGAATTTTTTACCTGGGTAATCGTTTGACATGACACTAATACCAGACAGCAGAATAAATCTGCATTAATGCATACAAAACATGATGAACTATAAACAAAAGGTGGCATCTGGTAAAAGACGTTTCGAGTTCATTTCTTTCTATGTCACCTATTAAGTCATAAAGTGTGTGAAATTATTCTGAAACCACGCAGAGAAAAAAAAGAAAAACATTTCTGATGGGTGTCATTCATTAGAACTTTTCAGCCACCCAAAATTGTGAAAACATGTTTTGTTTTGTTTTGTTGGTTCATAAAGGGATGGTATAGTGGTGGTGGAGATGAGAAATGGGCTTTTGACTTTTTGCGAGATATCAAGATTCCGCTTGTGAAATGGTACAGAGCGTACCATTCTAAGAAGAATTCAAAGTTTATTTGATGAAAATCGGTTTTGAAATGGCAGAGACATCCAAAAACAAAGTAAAACAAAGCTGTCGGAATAAGAGGTGGGTCCCACCTTTTATTAGTATTGCTCTGTTTTGGGTATCTCAGCCATTTCAAAACAAATTTTCGTCAAATAAACATTGAATTTCTCTTGGAATTGCATGCTCCTTCATATTTCATAAGAGGGTTCTCAATTATATCTCACCAAAAAAAAAAAAAAAAAAATGTTAGAAACCTGAAGTTAGGCCTCAACCAAAACTATACGATCCCAGTGATTTTTGTTACACTTTTGCAAAGTTAACCACCGGCCAACAAAGCGTCGCCAAATTATCAAGCAGAGTCACTCTCAGTTGTAAAGACAACATCCCTTAAACGAATTTACACCGGTGTAAAACTAAATTACCAAACACCAGTGTAAATTTTTGTGGGTTCTATTAGTGTAAACAGTGTGTCTTGTAGTTACTGCCTCTTAATAGAGTAAACATGTCATGATTAAATTGATTTATCAAACCCCCTTTAAAATAAAGCCACACATTTATGTACTATACCATTAAAAAAATCCTATAACTTAAAGAAATTACAAGAAATCAAGGAATCCAAAATATCAGGCGTGCAATTAGGACTGTAGAAGCCAAATGCACAAATTTCTTATTGTCATAGTTGGAGTACAAGACCTCGCAACCATTCTGAATTTAAATTAGAGGTGGAAAGAATCTAAATTTTGACCATTCCCAGCTCTTGTTTCAATAGGAGTTTGCTATTTTTTCTTGATAATTTTACTACACGCTCTCATGGGAACTGCTCTTTCTTTCCTAATTTTGAGTACCAATCATCCCTGTTTTTCAGTCAGAAAAGTTGGAAGGTCTAGTTGGAGTGACGCTTTGAGAGGGAAGAAACCCAAGTCATATGGCAACCAAAATCATACTGAGAGAATTGTTAGGGAAAGTATGTTTGTTGAGATTTTCAACAGTCCGCTGAACAGTCATGTGTTTTGTGTGCATTCATGCAGAGAGGTGATGTAATGTCATCATTATGTGCACTCATCATGTGAGTGTGAATCCAACAGTATAATTGTTGTATATATGCAATCCTGATGATCACTTGTGTCATCAACTCCTTTGGGTGCTGCACTCTACACACGGGTTCAAAAGGTTGTAACTGTCACTTTGATGAATTGTCTTGCACTCTCCATTTTCCCACAGTCAAATGTCTATCAATGTGTTTGAGAGTCAGTGGTTAGTGATGACTTATAATCTGATGACATAAAAACAAAATATGTTTCACTCTGCGTTCGCCCATGTCAGAAATTTGCAGTTCATTATGAACGCGTTTCATTAACAATCAACTTGTGTCAGTGGTAATATTCTGACCAGAATTTCAAAAGTGAAAGAGCAATTTGTGTTCTGCAGATCTGAATTTATTTTATAGATTAGAATCGCACTCGTGATTCCTGGGGATTTTTAGTACTAAAATAAAGAAGAGTTCATATCTGGGGAAGAAAGACGTTTGTGATGTCATTTGCTATCATCAAGAAATATTACCTAGTTTTGTTTTGTTTTGTTTTTCCAGTAAAGCAGGATTTAAAAAAAGAAGAAGAAGAAGAAATAAATGCAGTGTATATGTATTTAAATCATTGCACAGGATTTTCCGTTCTTATCATCAATCGCACACTTCCTGGGATTCAATCAAATATTAGAATCCCTTTCTTGCTGGGAAGGAGTGAAAGTGATGCACTTTGTAAAGATGAAAGGCAGGATTTTCTTGTCTTAATGCTATTATCCCCCAGAAGGAAATTTGTACCGAAAGGCAAGGGATAATGTAAGCTAACACTGCATAATTCTACCGGATAGCGGGGGCATCAAAAAAGAAAATGATTTTAAGATATTGCAATATTTGTGTAAACATTGAGTTCAGCAGGAATATTTCTATGTAAAAATGGTAGGCTTATGGTATACAGAGATATGTGATTCGTGTTGCGACTCCAGCTCAAGCTTTTGTGTTGTCTTTTTTCCCCCTTTTCTGTCAAACAGCGGAAACGATGAAGGTGACTAAAGGCAAGACAAAGGGAAAGGACAAGAAACAGAGTGAAGCCGAGGTAAAAACTCAGAGAGAAACAAAATGAACAAATATCTGCATTTCATTTGCCCCCCCCCCCCCAATACCCCACAAAGATACTCATTTCATACCATCTTCTTCTACCAGCTCCATTCTGTTCTCTACCACGAGATTTGGCTGTTAATACTAACTAACAGAAATAGTGTGGTAGAATTATTAAGTTTCTCTTTGTATTTTTTTGTGGGGGGGGGGGGGGCGGGTTGGTATTGTAAAGGTATAGGCCTACAGCTTCGCGTATGGATTGGGTCGGTGTAACACATTCAAGCTTTTTACGTCTGTTAAGTTAGACATATATGCAAAATTTACCGGTACTTAAACGCCGGTATGGTTCTATGAATAGCGTGATCTTAAGATCATGAGTTAACTCAATGCTTGTTAATTAGAGATATTTGTGATTAAAACTGCTAAAAAGAAAAGCAAAAAGAAACTGAAAATATAGGATATTTGTAATCATAACTTCAAGAGTATTAATTCTTGTGTAACACGTGATGTATCAGTGGAAAGGTTTTATTTTACTCTATCTGATTATGTACTTGGCTTTATTAAAAGATGTTCAGAAATGGCAGTTGAACTGTTTTGCAAACAAACTCTTCATATATATGGATATATATTTATGCATATTTTAAGGCTATTGTTTTGATATGGTTATTTCCAATCAATCTGTATCCTCATACATTTTACTCCACCTTTAAAGACCCCAGAATTCTCCTGATTGCTACATCAGATTCATCACTTCTTCTTCTTCTCTCCCAAGATACCGTCCATTATCTTTCTCTTGCCCATTCCTGCCATCACCCTGCCTTTTAAAAACAAGTATATAGCCATTCTCTTGTGCAAGTCCCTCATTTTTTGCTCTTTTATATTTGTTTTAGTGGGCTTGCCCAGTAAAGTTACCAGTATTTCTCCCTGAAGAGCATACTTTGGTGTCAAGAGTGGGCATGTACTCTGTGTCAGTGCAAACTGCACCAACTGGATTAATAGTGCCAAAATGTCTTCTCCACCTTGTACCCCTGATAATCTTAATCCAGTTAGATTTGCACCCCACTGTCACTACCAGCGTGCTTCATCTATCTCTCCTCTCCCTCTCTCTCTGTCTACGTCTCCTCCTTCCTCCCCCCCCCCCCCCCTGCTCAATTCTGATTCACACCACTAAGCATCTTTAACTCCCGGTCCCTTGTTCACCACTGAACTATAAATGCGGCCTTTGCTCTATTAATGCCTGTCTCCCAAATACATCCTGCCCATCTTCCATCATTTAATTACTACAAGTGTCTTGATCCCCGCCCCTCCCCAATTCCCCTTTTCTCTTTAATGCGAGCCTTCCCTATCCAGCCTTCTCGCCCATTACATGTGGAACCATCATAATCTTGTTGAGCGCCCAGTAGCAGGGTTCATTCCCCAGCTCCATATACAGTGCCCGCCTGTGTAATAAAGTCGTCTGCTTTGTCCACTGCAAATGTCTTCACTTGGCTACCAAACATGCACTTTAATGTGTGGAAGCAGAGGTCATATATTAAACCTTCATGAACTGGGTAGAGTTTAGGGAGAGTAGAGGCAGGGCAGGGGTGCCCAGTCAGAGTTCAACAAGATTCTTTTTTTAATATATGTTTATTGTATTTTTTGGTGAAAATTTGTGTGCTCATTGTTTTCAGTGTCCTGTGCAAATATATGTCATTAACCAGATTATCTCAAATGTTTCCATGTCTCATCCAGTTTATAACCATTTCTTTTCATCTGTTTTCTCTAACTTACCATTTTATCTGTCTTTGTTTCTATCTTTTTTTTTTCAATTGATTTACTGGTAGGTAGCTAAAGCTCGCCTTACCACCCAATTGTCTGACACCCCTTTTCACTTCCCCTCCCCTCCTCCATCTTTCACTTCTATCTGATGCCCTGTCTCAATCACTCTGACGAGTAATGTGTCTTCTCCCTGTCTTCCCCCCTCCCTCTCCCGTGCATCAGTCACCAGACATCCTGGAAGCCATCAACCCTCTCGTGGCGGAGCAGCCGGAGTCGATCGACGGCCAGCTCTGGATCCCCGGCAACCGGGCTCTCATCAACCTTAACCTTGCACGTGAGTATAGGCAACTCCCTCGATCCCTCCCCTCCTCTCGTTATCTACCCACATCAGCGTGCATCGTCGTCATCGCGGGCACGAGTCCTCCAGAGTTTTCCTTACATTGATTAGGGATGTAATCCATCTCACGTTTGCTCACTCCTCTGGCGGGATCGATTCTCCTGCCCTTCTCGCGTGCGTTACCGAGAAGCTGTCAGCCCCTTCACCGGTGGGTCAGAACAACGACATCAGCGCTCAGTGCTCAATGTCAGGCCCAGAAATAACCCCTCTGTGTACACACAGGGGGTTTGGAGACACCACTACGTCTCAAGTGTGTGTTTTTCATGAACAACACAAAGAATGAGTGAAACAAGATGTTTGCAATGTGGACTCACGCAGGCTCAATTTACTTCATTTTTCTTTCTTTTTTCTGCTTGTGTTTTCTGTAGATACAAGCAGAAAAAAAATAATTCTGCTTGTACACTTCATTGCTGTTTGGGGATACTTCAAATGTGACATTCTCATGAATATTCATGGTTTCAAGAGAAGGAAGGAGAGGATGGGTATATAAAGTGATATTGGATGCACGAGGTAATATGAACAGATGATGTGAACAGACTTGTATGCCTTCAAACTGATATGATGCTCTGCTGACGTTTTGAAAAGGAGAGATATGTGGAGACTTTGCGTTTATATTGGAGATGACCAATCATCGTATCAAATGATGCTTCAAAGAATTAATCATGCATTTGACTCGTGCTTCTCAAACAGGTATTGTTTGTATATCTTAAGTCCCTCTATCCCCCCCTCTCTCTCTCTCTCTCTTTCTTTTTAACACATTGATGGGGGCACCCACGCTTTTCAAGAATTTAATTCCTTTTTAACTATTCAAATACTGCATAATGCTACCCAGTGGACACAGATAATACTTTCAAAATGATACCAACAGTGACAGGAAGCCTAATTGATACAGAAAACTTTCAGCAATTTGAGTAAACACATAGAAACTCATCTGGTAATTGCCCACTCTTTCCGTCATTAGGTAACCTTATACTTGGCTGACTAGCTTTCATCCACTCCATTGGACTTTCTCGAGCCAAATTATTCTTTCACGCAGCAGCTGCTCGTTTGACGCTGCTTCCAAGTCACTAGGGTGTGGATGGGAGACGATGTTCATTCAAGAGCTAGCCAGTCAAATGATAAGATTGTTGACGCTCAAAGACGCAATAATGAGGAAGTTCAATTCCCCATTGCTGAAAAAGGTGCAGAAGGCACTTGGTAAGGATGAAATATAACATTATCTGCATTGAAGAGTATCAGTCCTCTTCATTTTAGGCTCATGACAACAACAAAAAAAAAAAAATTAGAATGGTATCCATATATTGACAGAGTGCCTTCCGAAGAGTGTTCCTTTATGAAGTACAGTGCACAGCATCCCAGAACCCAGAGCATATTGTTCATAATAACTCCTCCTGCTCCTCCTCTTCTTCTTCTTCCTCCTCCTCCTCCTCCTCCTCCCCCTCCTCCTTCTGCTTCTCCTCCTCCTCTTCCCCCTTCCTCCTCCTCCTCTTCCTCCTCCTCCTCCCCTTCTACCCCTCCTACTCTTCTTCCTTCTCTTCTTCCTCCTCCACCTCCTCCTCTCCCTCCTCATTCTTCTCCTCCTCCTCTTCCCCCTTCCTCCTCCTCCTCTTCCTCCTCCCCTTCTACCCCTCCTACTCTTCTTCCTTCTCTTCTTCCTCCTCCACCTCCTCCTCTCCCTCCGCATTCTTCTTCTCCTCCTCCTCTTCCCCCTTCCTCCTCCTCCTTTTCCTCCTCCTCCTCTTCTACCCCTCCTACTCTTCTTCCTTCTCTTCTTCCTCCTCCTCCTCTCCCTCCTCTCCCCTTCCTCCTCTTCATCATCCTCCTCTTTCTCCTTCTTCCCCTTCCCTCCTCCTCCTTCTCCACCTCCTCCCCCTCCTCCTTCTCGTCTTCCTCCTCTTTCTCCTCCTCTTCCTTCTCTTTCTCCTCTTTCTCCTAATCCTCTTTCTCCTCCTCCTCCTTCTCTTCCTCCTCCTCCTCTTCCTCCTTCCCCTCCCGCTTCCCCCTCCTCCTCCTCCTCCTCCTCTCCTTCCACCACCTCCTCTCCCCCTCCTCCTCTCCCCATCCTTCTCCTCCTCCTCCTATCCCCCACATTCTTTTTTTTTTTTTTTGCTTCGCACCACAGGTAATCAAATCGGGGAGGCAGGTATGAAGGCATTACTTCTCGCTGTCCAGTATCAGCAGACCCTCAGCACACTGTCTCCTCATCCGGCTCTCAAAGGGCTAATGAGGTTGTCCATTGCGGTAAGTCAACTCTCCATCTGAACAGGAATTCTTACCCAACAATGACAACATTTTCAAGCAAAGAATAGGATCTTAAAAGTGACAAAATACTGTGCACATACATAGCAGCAGTGTAAAATCATTCCGAAATGTGTAAAAGTGCCAAAGTCAATGGCAAATATTCAACTTTTATTTGACTTTGTAGACTCAGACATAAGTATTTTAGGTTGTGAAATGGTTAGGGTTAGTTTGTGCATGACTGAAAATCACTATGGAAGCCTACAGGGCTGTGCGAAACCACACTAGTGCCGCGTGCTATAGCTTGCAATTGCCCATGCATGCAGTGGCTTCAGATCAGAAAAATAGTAAGATATCAAATAGCAAGGACCTCCCACATTACCTCTCTCGAAAAATCCAGACTAGAAACTAACTTTCTCTTTTTTACCTGGCCTTACATACCAATTATGCAATGCTCTGTCCAGAATTTCCTAGCAAAAGTTTGCAGCGATGAACAAATGCAGAATATTCTTATCACAGCTTCTTCATCAAAAACTTTTGTATAATATGTCTGTCATTAAAGATTGTGGTTATGGATATTTTTGACACTCTGGTTCTCATGAATTATTTTTTCCACCTGATGTTCTCCAAAAATGAATACATGAAACCCACATATCTGGCACTAGAAAAATAAAGGGGGGAAGGAGAAGAAAAAAACGATTAGTCTAACAGAGATGTGAACAGTCCTCGTCAGTAATCCTCGGGGGATCATCATGTACCGGAGTAGATCCCAGATCTCACCATCAACTTCTAGAGTGTGAGGGGGAAAAGCAGGTTGGCAGTGCTGCTGTGAAGGATTATACAATCCAACCGTGATTGTCAAGTTGTTTTTAGTTGAAAGGAATATGTCATGTTGGAATAATAAACTTTGCAGAGATTTCTTGCTTCTGTGTACTCAGAAGATCATTGCAGGGGGGAAAAACGGGTAAATATTTAAAGAAAGATGAGAGCTTTAGATTGCATAGTTGACTCAGGGAAGGAAATACATGAGGTGCATTTGGGTATCTTAATTCCCAATATTTATTACTTTCTTGCTTCTTGGGGGATTTACGTGCCCCAAGGGAGGACATCTGCATTTATATGAATTTTCTTACCTATGCCTACTTTACTCATAATATGTGTTTGAGTGTATGTGTGTGTGTTTTCCCTACGTGTATCCAGACTATCAGGATGCTGTGTTGTGTCAATAGCTATCAAAACAGGTGTAATAATCGGCCCATTGGAAGCACAAGTTTTTTGAAAAGCCGCAAATTGCGTATTGTGCGGGGATTCGAATTAGGCTGAACTTTGGGATCTCGGCAGACTTTGCAGAGCAAAGGGGAATGTTAATTTGCAAGCTTGTACTGATACTTGTCATTAATAGAAGGCGATAGAGTGTAGATATGAAATAAAGCTGGCAACTTCTTAAAGAGAGAGAAAAAGAAGCTCTGCAACAAGTGTGTTTTAAATCCTTGTGCCCACTTTGTTTTCAGTGTAGCTGCCGAGTTTTACATTCCTAACATTGCATACTTTCTTGACTATCAAAAAGCTGTTTTGATTGGCCAACAGAATGGATCAATAGCCCATGAGAATCCACAGAATGGATTAAAATTGCCTGGCTTTGTGGAGGACTAGATGGAAAATGCTGCTTTAGACTTGATGGGGGGAGAAGAGAAAATCAATATGTCCTCCAAATCCCAATGAAACGAAGTCGTTAACATTGTCACAGAAATCATGTGGGGAAAACTTATCATGGCAACCGAAATGGTCAGGTGATAGCCATGTTTTTAAATCCAAATCTTTCTGTTTCATTGATGTGCTGAGTAACATCAAACATGAAACAGATAGCAATGGACCCAATAAGCCTGTTTAAACCAGCATCTTGGTCTGAAAGCCCCTCACTTGCAAAGACCACTAGTTTGATTCCCCTGAGAGTTGGTAATGTGTACACAGTTTTGCCTGTGTGCAATGTCCACCTGCCAGTAAAGGTCATATCATTGTGTTTCCGTGCGAGTGGTCTCCCTATTTCATTGAATGCATACAATTTCTGGTTTCCGAAACGGAGAATCGTATGCATGCTGTACTTGCGGCTGTCACCATGCTTCTTGGTACCCTAGTAGATTTCCAGCATACAGATAATATTTTGAAGAACCACAGAACATGTACATGACTAAGAGAAATGCTGATGTGCATATCGCGCTTGAGCTGATCTGTTGATTTTTGTTTCGTCTCGTTTGTCTTCAAACCATCCCTTTGCAGAAGAACGGCGTCAGCGGAGAGTGCGAGACTTACCAGAAACTCCATGACCTCATGGTCCAGAAGGACCCATTCTACAAGCCGGTGTCGCAGAGCCCCTCGGGGGACAACCAGTCAACGGCGGGCTAGTTTGGAGGATCGAGGGAAAAACCAGCCATCAAAAATGAGAGCCGGGCAGTTTTCTCCCATGACTGCACACGGCGGCGGCGACAGTGGGCGTGGGCGGGGAAGAGAGGAGGAGATTGAGAGATACTATAGAGAACTCTTTTTAAGATTTCCTTCAGTTTTCTTCCCTTGAATGCAAAACGACCAAAGCCAGTGGCGCATGCTGGGGTGCAGACGCTGGGATCTTGTGATTTTTGATGTAGCCTATTGCTCATCATCAGATGTATATTCATTTCTCACCATTCCTCCTGTAACAGTTTGTGAGAGGCAGAATGACATCACAAGGGAGATTAACAAATCAATTTTTTTTGTGTGTGTGTGCAAAATTAAAAGCTGGGGCGGCTAGGATTTTGTTTGATAATCAAAGTTTGGAGAGCATGGCTCTAGCAACATTCCTTGATATTTGATGGGGGTTTTTTTTGTTTGTTTTTTTTAATAGGGGGCTTGCTTTTGCTTTCTTTTTGGCTTTTAGTTATCAAATGTTTTTGTCATGAAGACATTAACCCATTGAGGACTGGCTGATTTTGCTACAACACGCATTTCCCATAGACATTTGCCCGAGTATACTCGGGACTCGTCCTCAACGGGTTAAGGGCTCTGTGTTGTTGTTAGCAACAGATGGCATACACAGAACATTATATTAGTCAAGTAATTGAGAATTCTGTGAAAATCCAATGTTTTAGAAAAGCCCCTTGAAATTCCAGTCTGTGCTTTATATCTGAATTGAAATGACTGTCTTCGAGACACTAATCGCAGGTGGTCTGCAGTTTCAAGCAATCTTCAAAATGCTTTATAGCGAAAGCCAACTTGAGTTGCTATTTTCTAATCATTCATAGGGCCTAATTCACTATACCTCTCTGTTATTCCATGATGAGAACTACATGGCATTTGTTGTCTTTGTTATCAAGTAAATACAGACATTGGCAGGGAATGCCCATCAGATTTCATTTTTTAATAGTATTTGCAGATTCAGTATCAATCTTACATGAAAAGGTCACATTCACTTGGAAATGATTATTTTGATCTTTTCTTGTTTTCTGCTTGATTTTAGCATTGATAATGATATTTACATAATACTGGATATCAATGAATGGGATACCAGGAAATATTGCAGGAGTTACCGGTCAATATGCACGAATTAAAGATGAGTGCAATATTGGCTCTAACGAGTGCAATATACCCTGGCATTCCATGAATTAGAGCCATTAAATATATTCATTATTATCTATAGTCATTATCTAGAGATGGCATTAACTGTGAAAAAGTACCATACTTCTACGAGACATTGAGGTCAACTCTGCACTGAAAATAAAGTGACTTGCACTTGCCTATGTAGCAAGATGTTTGCAAACTTGTGAAATGTAATGAGAGTCTGTGCACCTAGCAAGCACTTGTACGACAGATGAGACAATACACGGTGTAATATTGCACGGCCACAAAGAACGGTAGCTTATGGGGAATTAAAACATTGGCCTATGCATTTCCTTCAATATTTTCTCGTATTACACAGTGGAAATCAAGCGGACAAGAATAAGCTTTTTGAATGCACCACTTAAACGTCCTGTGTAATTCATAATTCCGAAGCACCCTGCAACTCAGTACTGTGCCCTTATCAGTGCTGGTATATCGTGAAGAAATGTGTACATGATTCTTCAACACACCATGATAATCCCACAAAGTGTTTTTCGGGGGGGGGGGGTTTTCTCTTTTTTTTTCTATATCTTTACAAAGAGGAGCCTTAGGTAACACAAGCATTTGTAATGACATTCCACTTTTAGCAAACAGCAGATTATTTGCCCAGATGTTAGCCGTATAGGTTTACACCCCATTTGTTTACCCTGGCGTAAAATCCAGTATTTGCTTAGACTGCGCCCATTGGTGTTAGCAGTCTTTGAAGATTTTTTTTCCACTGCTGAAAGAGTTGAGGGTTGATTTAAAATGAAAATCTTCCTTCATTTTTTCCCTCATAACTATTTTGCCATCCAATAAAAGACCACAATTAATAGATTTTTTTGATTTTTAAAAAAAGGCAAAAAGAAGGAAGGCACTGTTGGAGGACAGAGAGGCAGGGAGTGGAAATGATGAAAGAGAAGATTTGCTCTGTGGAAAGAGAGGCAAAGAAAAAATATGGGTGCGTGTGTTTTGTCTGTAATAATGTATGTGTGAATGAGTCCATGTGAAGGTGTGTGCTGAGTTTGTCAGTCTCCAGATTCCCCTCAAACAAAAGAAAAATTGATAATTTGAAATTTACATAACTTTTGTAAATACAGTTGGATATGTACACATCAGCTGAATTGTACATTGATTGCTGATAACTACAATATTCAGCGCTTGTATAAACTGTATTGTAGAATGATCTGTACATACTCGTATACTTCATATTGTGATATATGTTTTATCACTTGTACATTGCCTGAGAAACTTGGTAAATTAAATCTATGAATGCAATTTAAATTCTGTGTTGTGTCTTTTGTTGTTGTGATTGTGATAATGAACGGGAATGAGAGCAGAGTGATTCTAAAGGAAGCACTTTCAATTAAAAAAAGAAAATTGATTTACACTGTATTGATATACCACTCAATGAGAATGAGAGTGTACGAGAGTTGGAATTATATCTCCACTTTCGCCCTAGTGCTTCCATGCTTTCAAAGCACGAAGCAAGTGGCCGACTCTCAACAAACTGACAAGACGATGCTTTCTACTCCAATGACTCCGTGTGTGTTTGGTATGACCGTTATTCACAAGAGCATTCTTTCGATTTAGACCGCAAGATCATATGCCTGGACATATTATTCTATTCTTGTTTTCTTGCTATGAATGATATGTTGCCTTCCTGACCATTGAAAGTGATAATGAATGGTAACAATGATGATACTGAAAATGATGATTATGATGATGATGATGATGATGATGATGATGATGATGATGATGATGAAAATGATAATAGCAATAATCATAATGATGATGATGATAGTAATGACAGTAAGAAAAGTAGATGCACTGTTGAATCAAATCTGTATTATTTTCTAGAAATTAATCAAATCAACATATTGTTTACTGTATATTCAAGGAAAATCAACCACATAATGGTACATTCATTGCCGTAGGGAACAGAAAATATATCAAAGAAAGCATTCAGCAAGTATACTTTTATCATTACAGCTATAGGATGAGAGTATAGTTGATTCATTTTGTGAAGTGTGTCCAGGAACTTAGTGCAGAGCACTGCCACACGACTTGAAAGATGAAAATAAACTCTGAATGTCTTTCATGCATTCTGAAGGAGACTCGCCCAAAGTTCACCGTTGAGGGAATATTTGTGACATTTGATGAACCAGACAAATGAGGAATTCTAAAATTCAACATCTCATTAAGATTAACTCAACAAGTATTTTCGTGACTCTACAGATTCTAGATAGTACTTGATTCATTTGATGTCTCAAGAGACATTCAAATTTTCGTAGATTCCATTTTGTGTGGTGTTTTTTTATACCCCCGCCAAACGAAGTTTGAAGGGGGTGTATAGGAATCATTATACCCCCGCCAAACGAAGTTTGAAGGGGGTATATAGGAATCAGCGGACGGTCGGGCGGTCGGGCGGTCGGTCCGTTGCAAATCTTGCGTCGCGAACTACTTCCTCAGTTTTCAACCGATTCCCATAAAACTTGGCACAGATGTGTGCCTTGGGTTGTAGATGTGCAAGACGTATTTTTTGACAGTACCCAAAAGTACGTTGCCATGGTAACGGCATATTATGGGCAAAAATGGGTACAAATCTTGCGTCGCGAACTCCTCCCACAGTTTTTGATCAATTTTTATGAAATTAGGTACAGATGTTCATCTGAATATGTTAATGTGCAAGACACATATTTCCGCAGTGGCAAAAAGTGCGTTGCCATGGTAACGGCATGTTATTGGTAAAATATAGGGCAAAATGCTTCATGGCAAAACTGCTTCATCAGTGTTCTTCCAATTCTCATGGAATTCATATTGAATGTTTGTCTTAGGATATAGGTCAGCATGACACATTTCTTGACAGTGACAAAAAGTATGTTGCCATGGTAACAGCTCACATATTATGAGCCAAAATGATGGAAAATTTTGTGTTGCAAACTACTTCCTCAGTTTTTGCCCAATTTCCTTGAAACTTGGTACAGATGTGTGCCTTTGGTTGTAGATGTGCAAGACGCATTTTTTGACAGTACCCGAAAGTACGTTGCCATGGTAACGGCATATCAATGGCAGAAGATCAAGGAAAGATCTTGCGGATTTAACTACTTCCTCAGTTTTTTGACCAAAGCTTATGAAATGTGGCACACACCTTGATCTTGGTGGGAAGATGTGGAAGACATATTTTTCGGACGTGTCGGAAGCTGCGTTGCCATGGTAACGGCATATAAATGGCAGAAGATCAAGGAAAGATCTTGCGGATTGAACTACTTCCTCTGTATTCGACTGAAGCTCATGAAATGTGGCACACACATTGGTCTTGGTGGGAAGATGTGCAAGACATATTTTTTGGACGTGCCGGAAGCTGCGTTACCCATGGTAATGGCATATTAATGGCGGAAGATCAAGGAAAGATCTTGTGGATTGAACTACTTCCTCAGTTTTTGACAAAAGCTTATGAAATGTGGCACACACAATAGTCTTGGTGGGAAGATGTGCAAGACATATTTTTCGGACGTGTCGGAAGCTGCGTTGCCATGGTAACGGCATTTAAATGGCAGAAGATCAAGGAAAGATCATTCCTTGGGTAAGACTGTCGTCACGGGGCGGGGGTATTAATCACCTTAAGTGATATTTCTAGTTTTCAACAAAATGTGCATTGAGTTAGTATCGGGAGTCACAGATCAAGATTGCATGGCAGCAAAGAGTGTCTGTGCATATGATTAACCTGTTGAGGATGGACTGATTTTGCTACAACACCCATTTCCCATAAACATCTGCCTGAGTATACTCGGGACTCATCCTCAATGGGTTAAATGGATAATATAGTTGTGGTTGGGATCCTAGTAACAAGTGGGCCCCACCTTTTATTATGACCTCTTTGTAATTGGATATCTCAGCCATTATTTCTTTTTTTTTCAAAAATTGATTATCATCAAATAAACTTTGAATTCCTCTAAGAATTGTATGCTCTTTCATATTTTGTAACTGGCTTATTCAATGAATATTGATTTTGAAATGGCTAAGATATCCAAAAACAAAGTGGTCCTTATAAAAGGTAGGTCCCACCTTTTATCAAGATCATCAAATAAACTTTGAATTAATCTTAGAATTGTATGTTATTTCATATTTCATAAGTAGTTTCTTATGATCTCACAAAATAAAAAAACAATCTGAAGCCCGATCTCAACCAAAATTATAACATCCCTTTAATGCAATGATATAGTACTTGTATGGTCATCTTCCTACCAAGTTGTTAATGAGTATGAAACCTTAATGGCAACTTGCTCCAGTTATCAGAAATAGAAAGTGGTTTTTTGTTGTTGTTGTTGTTCTCTTCTTGTTCTTGTTTTGGAGTTTGGTGGGTTTCAGTTTTCCGGGAGTATGTTTATAATGCACCAGCTAGGGCTCTATATTCACGGGAGCCAGCTTTCTGCTTGAATCGTAGGAGGGTGGAGTTTCCTTGATCAGGGGATGTCATCTGAGAGGATCTTTGCGGTGTTCTGCTCATATTGAGACTTTTCCGATGATGACAGGCGAAATAAAAGTGCTAGAGGCCGTGTAATATCAAGCTCAATCATATCCTTTTCATTTCCTTTCCTCTCTCTCTCTCTCCTATCTCTCTCTCTCTCTATCTATCTATATGTTTCTCTCTCTCCCTTTCTCTACCTACCCCTCTCCAGTCTTCCTCCTGCCTTATATTGCCCTCATATTGACCTTAATATTTTTCTTTCATTTTCCCCGTCTGCCATTTTGACCCATATATTCTCTCTTCTTTCCTCACTTGTGTTCTTGTGATATGTCTTTATTTTGTGAGTTATCTTTCTTTCCTCTCCCTTTTTTTTTCCTCCCACACTCATCTTCTTCTCATATCATGGCTTCTCATTTCTTCCACTATTTTTATTTTCTTCTCTTTTTGAGTTTTCCTTCCCATTTTCTACCAGCGATTGTCCTTTTTGTTTCCTCACACTCCCCATCCCCGTTTCCCCCTTCTGTTTATTCTCGTTCTGGCGCGCTCTCTCTCTCTTTAATTCTCTGTATGTCCTTTTCTCTGTCTGCACATATGTTGCATGGTACAAATAATATGAGCCAATATCTTGCCGCACATGGGACAATTTTTATCAGCAACGTGCAAAGAGTTCCTAGTAAAGAATTGTCCCCTGCCTGCTAGTGTAATATCAACAAAAAAAAAAAAGAAGGTTGGGCAAAGGGGGGGGGGGGGGGGGGGAACCCATGGCCCGTTATTTCAATCAGTCAGAGATGGGGGTTGTGCATCAGTAGTGACAGTTGCCCGTGGTTCTCGTTGGTTTGAAGTGTTACCAGACACGTCCTGGCCCCAAGAGGGCAGTGTACGGACGAAAGAGACTGGAATGCGAGTGAGTGAAATATGGAAGGAAGGAAGGAAGTGTTGGCAAAATATGATGTTCTCTTATCCCCGTAGGATATGTAGAAGTGGGCGGGTGGGGGGGGGGGGAGGGGCAAGGGAGAAGAGGATGATTCTGCACTGAGGGCGCGCATTGTCCTGACAGATCAATTAGACAGCTGTGGGGAGCCTCGTTATCGGGGACATTCAATCATGGGTCGGGATCGAAAGTGTGCAGCGGGTAACATGGATGCTCAGACTCCCAGGCCACTTTTTGGATGGGCGAGGCGAGATGAAGTTTGATTGCTTCTCATTCCCCTGGTGATGCAGGTGACAAATGTGATTTCCAGTGCATTGGTGGAACAAAGAGACCCAAAAGAAATAGTTTCAAAACAAAACAAAGAAAAAGACAGATTGTAAAGACGTTAATTAGGGTAGTGCTTCATCAAATAACGGTCCCCCGTAAGGAACCAGGGAAAGTCTCAGAACAGCCTTGAACCATACAAAACTTGTTGAATATGAAACATATAAAGTGACAGAGATGAAATCATACAGCAGCTGCAAAATTGATTAGGAGCAGAGGATACTGTGGCTGAAATGAGAGCACAAATCTTGAGAAAGAAAAACTTGATGGGTTTTCGTGTGCAATGCCGATGCACAGTTTCAATCAGATATGCTGAAAAATGTTCGGTGGAATGCTTAACCCGGTTTAAAATCCACGGGAACAGATGAATTCTACAAATCTCCCCAAAGGGAATGGAGAAATTGATTTCGCCAACTGGATTCTCAAACAGTCGTCCACACAGATGAAATGAACTGTTGCTCTTTTACCATTCTAGAATGTAGCAATTAATAGACGGCGCCAAAAATGTTTGAGCCAATTATTTATGTGCAACAGATGCTCTCCTTTTGGGTGTTTACGAGAAGTCAATATAAGTTTTTATTTTCTTCGGGGTCACATAACTTACTGGTAGACATTCATAATACGTCACAAAGTAAGAATGTCTTTGCACGGTATCATGATCCAAAAAAGATGTAATTATTTCAACTACACAAATATTAAAAAAAAAAACTGAACCAAAAAAGTTTTGATGTGAAAGACACATGAAGACGATGTCATTTGTTGTTCAGTTAGGTGCACTAAATTTAAACAAGGCTATATTTTCCTACTTTTTTAAACTTACCCTTGTTTTCAATTGAACTGATTGATTTATTACACTTTTGTTGACTGTCAATCTATAGCAAGTTGGCATACTGGCCAGAGTTCCCTATAATATGCATACTCAATGTCCAGTTTGAGGTATTAATAATACCTTGCCCATAGTACATTTCAATCTTTTACAGTCCAGGGATGCCTTGTAGGTGATCATATTTTTTGTTTTTAAGGCTAAGAAGATTTTTTTTCCCCCCATGGAATGATAACTTTGTCTTGGCGCTCATGGCAACCTTTCCATTTATGCCTTACAAGAGACTGTAGAATGAAACATGATTGGGGTACTTTGTAAAGTGTGAATTATTTCCTGAATGCTTTTGGGGAATATATATATATATATATATATATATATATATATATATATATATATACATCACGGTAACTTCATTTTCAATTGCTAAATTTACATTGTGCCTTCAAGCCTGTCCTAGTTCATGAGAATGAAAGTACAAGTACATTATATGTTGGAGAGGATATGGCTTGCAGACAGACTTATTTTTATCTGACAGCTACAGGCATTCCAATTTAATTTTCCCATTACCACTACGTGTTTAAATGGAAAAGAAATGAAAAGTAAATGTGATCATTAGTTGTAGGCCTATATTTTTGTCAGTTTCCTGTCCAGTAAAACATCATTGTGAAACACTGCAAGCGACAAGCATATCATCCAGGTGAAACTGCGGGAGAAAATTCCATCAATTCAGATTAAGTCAATTCAATTCATTTTACAAACATTCAAATAATCGGCATTTTCACATACATGTTATTTGAAATCGTCGATGTATTGTACATCAATCTCAAAATTGAACCAGGTTCATGTATACATAGCATGTTGTGTGGGACCTAGAAAAAAAGCAAAGCTTGTATAACAAGAGAGTGGTGAACTAGGATATAGGATATTTGGAGGACAGTACAAGTTTGGCATTATTGAAATGATACACAATTGGCTACGGAAGAAATAACTACATTTGTGCATACAAAATACACATTGACCATTAACTAAAGGTCATAGTTATCATATCATCAGTTGGCATACAATGTAGGATGCGAGGAGGTGTCTTTTTTTTTTTAAGTTTCTCTTTGAATACAGACAAACTGGGGGCAGATTAAACATCGACAGGCAAATTATTCCAAAGCTGAATTAGGAGAAGGAAAGATAACAGTGCTTTGTTGATCTGCTTCTTACGTTCTTTGCACAGAACCAGAAAGAGGGATGTGATGACGATTGTGTGAGAGACAGAGAGATTTTTAAAAAAAATGAGAGGTGGTGTGGGAGCGAGGGAGTGACGCGGGGGGGGGGGGGAGGGTATTGATGGGAGGGGATCCTGCGGGAGAGAACAAATATGGGGTATATATCATTTTTTGTTAACACTCTTTACATTCTTGGCAAACATCTTCCATGGGGGTTGTACAAGAGGAATGGTCCATGTGCATATCACAGCATAAAAGATATATGCGCATATAGTATGTTTGTGTATCCCAGCTTTCATAATGTGGCCGACAAGAGAGCAGGGTCGTTGTCATTGGTGGTATTGTTGTTTTTCTTCATATTCTGTGGTATGTCTCGTCTCGGCGAGCGCGCTTAGGGGAAGTAATTGGATCAGTCATGCTAGAATGATGCCCACGATATCAATATGCATTAAAGCCCTTGCTCGACCCTCGGAGGCAGCAGTCCTGATTTGGATAGCATGATGGAAAAGCCATTCAGTGCAGACCAAAATTATACCTCTGGTGAAAAACATTACAACACACAATTTGGGATTATAACAGCCTTACAAGCAGATGAAATACTCTTTTTTCAACTCTGAGTCTCTTTCTCTCTCTCTTTTCTTTTACCCGGACTAGAAGAAATAGAACCAAAGGCATTTGCCCTAACATATGAAGTAGCTGAGGCAAGAGTACGGAGCATACTTTTTCTGTCATTCTCTACATGTATCTCATGAGGATGGTATACTTCTAGGGAGAAATTGAGATGGGTGGTTAAATAGGGGTACACTGTTACCGCCCCACGATATCAATGTGTTTCTGGAGGTGCATTTCTCTCTTGAAATAAACAGAGAATGTTTGAATTTGTAAGAAGCAAAAAAGTGAATGTTATGATAATAGATTATTGCAGGTACAGTATTGGTGTTCTCCATAATACGAGTCCACCATTGTATATCATAAATTTGCTGTTTACTGAACAGGTGCCTCTCTCACAACGCACACACACAAACACATACAAAAATCTTTTAAAAAATGTCAAAAATATATTACAACAAAAACCAATCACAGGGGCATAATGCCCGGCATAATGCCCCGAAATTCTTCCCGTTAATGGGGTGGGGTACCACTGACCACTTGACCCTCCCCCTGCTTTAAAAAAAAAAAAGTTCCGCACAGCCCCAGGTCTGCTGCGCAGATTATAATGTGTAAATGATTGAACCTTACCTACATATCTATCAAATCAAAAGAACATTATCTATAACACATTCTGGAAAGGAGAGAGAGAAGGGGAGAGACATACATGTACAGACTAACAGAGAGGGAGAAAAAAGTAGTTGAGGTAGACATTATCAAATCAGGAACCCTTAAAACATCATTCATGTACCTCTCCGTTTACAGATGATGGGTACACTGCTCCCCCCTCCCACCACCACCACCACCCCACCCTTGAAAGTGACTTCTCAACAGCACATATCTGTATAGTCCTGAGTCCAGTGGCTTCACAGTAGCTGTTTGTACACATGTTTTTATTAAAGTTTGTGTGGTGTGATCGTAGACGTGTATAAGTATTATACTCTAAGGGCTAGATCAGTATCGGAGGCAGTTTGCAAGGTGCAAGGGTGATGAAACGTTTACCCTGCACAACAAAGAGCATTGGTTTCAGCTTTGCCCCCCACCCCCACTTCATTTCTTTTTCCAATAGCCACACAATGGATTCACTTTGAGAAAATAAAGAACGACAAATAGGGAACACTTACTTGACGAGCAGTTTGACTGCTAATGGTGTACATGTATTTCATTACTGCACATCTGTACAAACTTTTATGATTATATACAAGCTGCTAAAACTAAACACAGAACGGGCTGTGGCATAACATTTAAGTACATAGTAGACACTGACAAAAAATGGATTTCAAAAAAAAAAAAGAATAAAGTACTTGAAATGTGATATACAGCACAAGTGAAACAATTTTTCTTTGATTCTTTCAACTGCAAATAGATGTGATGAATCTATCAACTCAACTAAAAGCTAGATTTTTGTAATAACTGCTATGAATGCAGAAATCCATTGCAAATCTAATACTGTGAATAATATTGTTACTACACTTGTACACATGCATTTCATTCACAGCTCTCTGTCATTATGAATACAAAGCATCATGTGCCAGGACTGACAAATATAATTTGAATGCAGTACTAATGACAACAATTTGCATGCTACAAAGTAAAAGAGAACAGTGAAATTATGTTATGTACACCAATTTTTACCCCGCATTTTTTTTTCTGCCCTTCTTTGAGCACAACGTAATTTCAATAAGCATTTGAAGGAGAGAAATGACTAAATACCATTTGCAGTTTATTCTTTCCAAGTGCCTATCTTTCCCCACATTTGTTTATAGTAGATATATTATGATGTTTGAAGAGCAAGTTGGACATTATGTGCACCAGATGTTCACAAAAACTGAACAATAGATATACCTTTTTCACAGCATGTCCTCATTATAACTTACTCATCAAATGTTTGATCTTGCAGTGCAACATTTCTGTCACATGATCTATCAAAAAGAAGAAAGCAAGAAGGCTCATGTACACTTTTGGGGAGATATTTTGGGACATAAACAAAAAAACAAGGCAAAGTGGAAAAGTTTTTTGTTTTTGGAGGGGGGAGAGGGGCTACTTAATCATCTCAAGGAAATTATCTTAAAAAAACACCTGATCTTTCAGTCAAATTTCTGACATAACACCTTCCACTAATGTACTTTTTTAAGACAATGAAAAAAAAAGAGTGTGCCTATTCCAAATAACATACTAACATTCACTTCTGCACTTTTCAACTCCACAGCAAATTGCCTCTGTGACTTCCTTTCATTTTGCTCGTATGCAAAACCAAGGGTATTGAAGATCATAGGAAATTGGCCTTATCTACAATCATTGGCTGATTTCTGTTAAAAAAAGAAAAAGAAAAAGAAAGAAGAAATGTTTTATTTTACAATTACGTACTTTGCAAGTTCTCATTTTCATCCTTTCACACAAACTTAATCCTATCAGATTCCATGACAAACCTCTGACAAGTAATATTATTTTTTTCTTAGAATCTAAGCTAAAGCTACAACCCATGACCATGACCCAAAACATATTCAAAATTGTCTCCACCTCGACCAAGCAAAGCAATCACAAGAATGTCTCTGCCGAAAAGTAGAATAGACCATGGGTATGGCCAAGGATGTCCTCTTGCATTAACTGTTTCAATGCTTTGAATGCTGACTGGCATGGAAATCCCCATAGCATTGTACACAACTGCCCAAAGTTCCCGGTACAGAAGGGGTTAAGAGGTCCACCAGTGGGTTTTGCATGCAAGCCTTTCTTCCAATTCTACCTGCACATTCTCTTTGATTTAAATTTTACAGAAGTTCATAAACACATTGATGCTACTGAAGCAGTCTTTCTGCATAGACAAACTTTGCCTGCTGTAGTCAGCACAGAGAATAGAATACCATGAGAATCTAAACTTCGTGGCAAGAAAAAATTACTGCACTTCTAATGAGAGTTTGGTTTACTAGCATTTGTCATCGTAAGATGTCTACCGCATTAGATGTAGCATAAGTACTCCATGTTTTTCAGGTGCAGTGATTAGCTATCATGCCTCACACTACCACCAAAAAAAAAATGGTTATATTGAATGACAAAACCATGAGAAAACTTTGACTTTCCATCTAGAGTAGTGAGGTTACGACATTGACACATTATTTCTTTAACTTTTAGGAATTGGCAACGACTGAAAGAAAGGTACATGTAGTATCTAATAGTATGTAAAATATCTACAGCATGACCGTGAAGCAACAGCACACTATTAAATAATCGTTATATTCTCACAATACTGTATACGCTGATATTTTCGCGTACAGATATTTCCGCGAATGACGAGGTCACAAACATTTTCGCGAGACGTTGTTTTCGCAAATCGACGCCGTCGCTTACGTTAATGCTCCATTAACACAGCGCATGGAGTCATTTTCGCGTGTTGTTAAATTAGCGATCCAACTGTGATTCGTGAAATTCGCAAAAATTGAACCCTCGCGAAAATAACAGCTTATACAGTAACAAGGGATAAATGAACAGAAGAACACACAAGATCACAAGACAGAAATACACAGATACAGTTGTACAGCAGTCTATTGCATATGCAGCTCACACCCTTTTCACATGCTACTGCTGTTTTCACCATATACACAGTATATTGTTGTATGACAGTTTGTTACATGTTACAGGTGTAAGGCAGGCAGGATTTTCATGACCAAGAGTAAATGTTAACCGGTTGAGGACAGTTTGATTTTGCAACAACACGCATTTCCCATAGACACCTGCCCGAGTATACTCGGGACTCGTCCTCAACAGGTTAATGTGCCTATGAAAACGACATTCTTTTTCACACGTGGCAGTCTATCTTGTAAATTAGAAGAAGAAAATGTAGATATTTCCACTGTGTTAAAAAAAAAAAGTCAATGGAAACATAAACACATGTGGCAGTCTCTCTTATAAATTAGAAGAAGAAAATGTAAATATTTCCATTGTGTTAAAAAAAAATGTCAATGGAAACATAAAACAGTCAATGGTACTGCCTTTGAAGAAAATGTATTCACTTGGGGTTTGGGATGCTAATTGATTGTATTGCATTCCTCTTCACTATATGGTGCCAGTCACTAGTGTACCTTTGAGTTTTACACGATAATATCCTCTTGTTAAGACTGAACATTTAGTATACACATTCATCTCGTAGAACAAAATTGATAATCATAGCTACTAAAAATGCATAGTTGAATCTGTTTGACCGGACCTCCTTGTGAAAAACACAGAGCTTTATAACATCTTCATGACTTGTCCAAGTAACTTTTTTGGCTCCAACTGACTAGCTAGCATTCAGCCGTGATGGATGAATGGACAATATGTGACAGTGCACCTCAAAACAAACAAAAAGTCGCCAGACATGAATTTTTAGTTAAGTCCATATTCTGAAAGAGCAGACTTTAAGCTTTAAAATGATGTATAACTCAAATCAAATGGATTCTCCTAACCTATCTAAATATTGGAAAGAAAGCACAAACTCAGGAAAAGTGTGAACTGAGAAAAGCGGCTCTGAAGTACAGTGTCTATTCAAGCGCTTAATCTTTACTAAACCGTGCTGGCTGTGCAATGAATGGGACAAAAAACAGGAAGTAAACCATCAGAGTAACAACAATGAAGGGATTATCAGATTGAATTGAAATTGAGCATGCCTCATTAACACATTCTGTCCATAATCAATGCCAACTTTCAAAGCAGTAGCACTATTCTTCCAAAAGTTACTAGAGTTGAAAGTGAAGAGTGTGGACGAGGTTTTTCAGAAATGAAAACAGGGTTCTAAAGACACACATAATCACACTATTCTACCAAAAATGTTCGAGATAAACTGCTAAAAAACACACTTTCCTGCCCGTTTTATGATACCAAATTTCAGCATAATGTAAAAGAAGACCCGCTCTTTCAGAAAATATTAAAAAGTCTAGTTCGGCTAGGTTGACCCATTTCACTAATTTTCAGTCCTCGCGCAAAATCAGTGTGTGCGACTTTATGTTCGTTTTGAGGTGCACGGTCACATATTACTGCCTATAATTGTTTACACACTGGACATTGCTTTGAGGACAAAGAAGATGCCATCCTCGACAAGGAAACCAGATCGTCCGCGAAGCTGTATATGTGAACTTGAAAAAGTCCCTCCCTCAACAAAGGAGGGGGACTCCGACACAACCTTCCACTAAAATACGAATCGGTGATCCGGAAAATTCTTCGATGTCTAAACAATAAAGGCAGTTGCATTACCCATTCATTAGTCACGGTTGAACGCTTGCCATTCAGTTAGAGCTGAAAAAGAGACTCGGTAAAGTCACAAAATTGTTGTCTTTGTTATCATGGCAAAGAAGTCCAGTCAAACAGATTGAGTTACTAGTACATGTTGTTATCCTGGATGATTCAAAACCTACATCGATATAAATCATAGCTATTGTTTGTTTGCTACACGACACCCATCTGTCCATTACCCTAATCTTCCTCGCATCTACCACTCCGCTTGGCAGGTCGAGAGCGAAAAAAACTTGTCACCGCGGCACGCACGTCATCCAAGGCGACAAACTCCCAGGGGCAGAGGGTGTGAGGGAGGGGTGCATCAGCTCATTTGTTCTTTTGACGTTTTTTGGCAAATCCCGGAATCTCCTCAGAAGATTGTATATACAACATACACATACAGGCAGCTTACTTACAGCAGGACTTATTTACATGTTTGTAGCTCTTCTCCCATCAGAGCGTGTTCTGCGAGAACTTGGGAGTCTCTACTACGAGGATCAGAAACTGCAGTTGTTGCTGTTTTCTTTTCCTGGCAACATCCATCTTCTTCCCCTCCTTTTGACTGTTTTTTCACAGGTCCTCTTTGATATCAGTGCAGCTGTACAAGTTGTATTTCATCCACAAAACATATCACTGGTGAGCCCATGCTGGTCATAATTTTGGATCCACATCACTGCAGACATATAAAGCAAACAAGGAATCAAAAGAAAAACAGAAAAATATGAAGAAAACAACAGGAAACTGGTAAGATAACAGGAAAAACTATACAGGTTTACAACTGCCAGTTTCTTTCAATCACAATATGATATAGGTCAGTCTAAATTCACAACTACGAAAAAATATATATATTCACCACAAAACATATATATTGTAAGTGCAAGTTTGAATTTCAAATGAAATAAACTAGCTTTACACCAAGTACTAACCAAAGCACTTTAAACTCTTAAAATGTTGCTATGTTTTGATCACTGCCTACTACAGGTGACTCCCATTATAATGAAGTCCTCAGGACTGGCAGTTTTCTTTCGCTGTATTGATATTTTGTTACAGCAAAACAACATGGAACATAAAGACATATAGCTAATAATTTTGGTGTCTGAATTGTAACTTCTTTGTAACGAGAGTTTTGTTATAAGCGTGTTTGTTAAAATGATAGAAAATAATAGAGATGTCTCTTTAAAATAAACTGCTTGCCCTGAGCAGCACAAAGTGACCAGACTGCCTCCAGCAGCTCCGACCCTTACCCGTGCAGATCCAGTCTGTTGACGATCTCCCTGACGTTAGTGATGAGGTTCTCGTTCTCCTGCGGTGAGTCCATGATGAGTTGGTGCAGCTTGGTCATGTAGGAGTCCACTGTGGTCAATGAGGGCACCTCGTTCGAGCCTTGGACATTCAAGTAACACAAGATGTACACGTATTATCTTCACAAGACACTCATGCACCACACTGAGAGGTGGATAGGATCGGATGGGGGGTTGGGGGGAGTTGAAGGATGGTGGCGGTGATCATGGCTAGAAATGTAGGAAATAGGTGTTGCTTTTAGTCTTTCTCTTGAAAATGTTCTCCCTCAGGAGCTGTACGTGGCCGGGGGGCGGGGCGGGAGGGGGAGAGGAGGCAGTGAGACACTGTGCAGAGATGCCAATGGTCTGAAGAACTTTACTCCACATGCATCAGATGTTGAAGGAATCAAGACAGACAAAATATTCAATCTGAATCCTCTGATTAGCAGAAAATGTAATGCTCTTCAAAATGCCTCTGTACCAGCTGGGAAGATAAATTCTCTAATATTGGCTTTTGTATTCCAGGCAAATGAAGTCACAACGGAAGCAGAGACTCCATGGGAGATCTTCCGCCTTGAGGCCATTTTAACAAAATCTCCACCTCTCCCATCCGAATCGGAATTTCTCCAGCTCTAGCTTAGTGCCTCCCGCTTAGGGCATAGTTTGTCCTGCCTAAAGTTTATCTTTCTCTTGCCCAACTATGGTTCTTTGTAATATATGTTACAAAATAAGGCTATGACAGTACTAGATAGCATCTTTAAACCTGGAACTTCCACGGCCCAGAAGTGGGTCCTGGACCCTGGCTAAATGGCATCATTAATGGGACTGCCACGTTGCTCACCTGGAAGGGGCACCCCGGCAAAGTTGGCGGTCAGCGTTGCCCGCAGCTGCTGCAGGTGGCTCTGCAGTGCCACATTGGTGTTGCGCTGCTGCACAGTCTCCGCCTCCAGCTTATCGATGGCCTCCTTCATCTTGTCGATGTGCTTCTGAAGGATGGCGTTCTGCTCCTCGTACTCCGTGGTCGACTTCCTCAGCTGCCGCAGCTCGTTCTCCCTTGCTGCATGCCAAGGAGAGACAGTGGTAAGATTAGAAACGCACTTGGAGAGCACTGACCTCCACCAAGCAGCTCATTTCCAGGACTACACACATGCTGAAAATCAACCTACATTGTATTTCCCAATGTAGTGTCTCAAGAGTCTATGGGTACCTCGGCTCCCTGCTGCGCCTTGACTGTGCATGCTGCACATAATGTATGCACACCTCAAGTACAATGTATGCACAGCTTGAACTCCCTCATTCGTTGGCACTGAATCCTTCCAAAAAAAAAATCCTGGATCCAGATGGCCATCTGGATCACTACCAAAATTAAATCATCTGTTCCTAATGTCCTTATCAACTTTCCAGCAAGTTTCATCAAAATCTTTTTTAAAAATCATTCCCTTCCCCCCTCCTCATCAAAGTTTGGGCTATAGTTTACATACCCAATACCACAAAAGATTTTAGATTTGTGTGCATGCAGTTACAAAGTTGGGCATCCATAAACTACTTTTGCAATGGATCATACTCTGCAAAGCAGACAGCAAACTTGCTATTTGATTACATTTCACATGATGGTCTGGCTACTAGATCAGCAGAAAAGGTTGTCTCATTTTGTGTCTGCTGGCAGCAAAATGTCCTCAGAAAACTTTGAGCCTTGTTTTACTTCACAAACCCTATCCAGTTTACGATTTGACATGTTCATCCCTCAATCTCTCTCTTTTGGTCTAAAACTGTCTCGAAAGTTGATCAAACTTTAATAGTCACTCACCTTTGTTGTAGTTCAGAAATTCCTCTGTAAAGATAGGGATGTCAAAGCCAGGAATCTCTTCCCTATTGTCATCGATGAACTGGAAGGGAAAGATAGCAGTCATTGTGAAGGAGTGAAAGATTAAAGGTCCTATTAACCTTTGGAAGCAGTGATTTAAAAAATGTTCAAGATATCACATTTGATGCATATGTGTAGGTCTATTGTATCACAAAGCATCTTACCATATAACATTTTTGCAATAAAGCCTAAAATATAAGGAGATATCAGTGTTTTTCTCAATAAACCGAAACTGTAGTATGGTTTAGTCTGGAAACATTTTTATCATAAACTATTGTTCACATTTTGTGTATTCAACAACACTTAACATCGATTATACGGATTCACATTTTTACAGTGGTTGTTTCTATCCCCAACTCACGTTTTAGAACTATTTTAACCCGTTGAGGACGAATTCCGAGAATACTCAGGCAGGTGCCTATGGGAAATGCGTGTTGTAGCAAAATCAGTCTGTCATCAATGGGTTAAAGCACTAATGTTGGGTTTTTGTTTCATCTGCAAATGGTAAATTAACTCTTTCCCTGCCAGGGGCTTTTGACAGAGTGTACAATGCTATGGAGTTATCTGTGCTAATCGGCACTCGAAGAACATAGAGGACTAATGCAAAGGTCATTCACTGCTTATAAAATGGAGGTGTCAAGTCACAAAATCAAGATAGATATTTTGTGGCATCCTAATAACCAACATATGAATGGAAATAGCTTTGCCTGATAGGTATACCAATGAATATGTTTCTATGTTTCTCTCTCTGCCATATTGCTTGCATGTAACTACGCTGATTTTTTAATCAAAACAGCTTTGTGAAAGTCCCTCTCACAGATATTTCTGACTGGTTTTAGTAGAAAGCTTCTTACAGCTCATTAAAAAAAAAAATATGAGAGCAAAGTTTAATTTTGGCAGACTGATCAGGAAAAGATTACAGCGTATCATTAGCACTTCGAGCACTTTGAAGCTCATAATGTACTGGCAGCTAATAAGAGGTGTCATTTTACTTACAGTAATGCAACAATAGACATACAGGAAAACGATATCATAGGAGGACAAGCAATCCACCTACATTCGGAATAAATGGGACATTCTATGAACTCTGTCATTTTCCTTCCCTAATTTGCAATCTGGTGTAATCCTAGAGTGAAGTTCAGTTATTTTGATGCCAGCTGCATTTACAGGGCTCCGCTGCCTATTAAATGTTGTAGCATTTACTTTTTTTTTTTAAAAGAAAAAAAAAGATGGTTGCAACTACTTTGGCAAATTCGCAGGATTTTGACAGCTGATTTGTTGTTTCCATGGTAAATAGCATTAGTAAAAATGGTCTTTATTGTATTGGGCTAGGGTGAAATTCAATGTGTATTGGGATACTGAAATACACAGTGTCAGTTACCTTTTAATGAAGTCTGTGAAATATCTGCCATATAATTTTCACTAGTTTTCTTTTAGTGAATTTCAAAGATCAACTGAGGTTTGCAAAATGAACAACAGGCTAAAATATTAAAGGCTGTATCTCTTCTCAGCATGTCAGAGTTTTTTTTAAGAATTTATATTCAAGTGCATTTTGAAGATTTTCTGTTGGAAGCTATGAAAACAGAGCATTCTTTAAGCATGTATGCCCATTTAACCTTAAATGCCTACAACATTTAATGTCAGGTAACATAACATGCATAACTGATAGTCCAACCTGCGCGTCAAATGAGCAGAGCACCAAATACAAGCTTAAACTGTATCCCATTATACAGGAGACTACTGTACTAATCAACTATGTCCTATGACTATGGGTGTATCTGAGCGCTCCTAAAGCATACTGTACCGTACCGTACCGTACCATACCCAAAACAGAGGAGAGCTCAAAAACTCCAAAAGTGTACCACATTGTATCATACTGTGCCAAAAGTGGACCACTTCTCGATGTGCTCCTAAACCATATCATATAGTACCTTTGAAGTTGGCATGAGAAGAATACGCGTCACACGTACTATATCATAATGCAAAGAGTTAATTCTCTTTTCAGGAAAACTGTATGTAGCATACATGTAATCACACCAGGTGCATTACCCTGTTGCCACACACAATGTGTGACCCCTCTGACTCAAGTCCGAAAGTCACTCATAAGGTATGCTTTCTCCATCAAATGCTTCCAAACTGGCATGGTATGGTAGGGTACGGTATTGTTTGGTTTGCTGCAGTTTGCTTTTTAGAGCTCAAATGTGGCCTATGACATAGACAGTAGAAGCACCCCCTTGCTCACGTCCATGGAGGAGCCATTGATCTGGGACTCCTCAGCCTCCATCATCTCGTTGCGCAGCTTGCGCTCCTCCTGCTTCTTGGTGAAAGCCTTGAAGGCCTCCGTCTGCTGGTACTGCTGCAGCTCCTTGGCGTACCTCTCCTTGTCCCGATCCGCCTCGTCCAGGTAGCGCTGATACCGGGATGGATTGAGAGTGATGCAACACAGTGAGATGATCATATCATGCAAAATTTATGCGGTATATTACACTGTTATGTACAAGGGCAGAGTCAACCACTCCTAATCTTCTATACTGCCAATTCTCTGCTTATCTGCTACAAGGCATAATAATATGGTGCTTGTTCTCCAAAGTAGCCTATGCAATGTTACAACTGCTCTACTAGAGGACCCTGTGATTATCATTACCTTTGCGTGGCCATGTATTGTGATACACTAATAGGTCGAGAGGGACATGGTGGGTAAAAACCTACTAGGATTGAGCAAAATTTACGGGTAGATGAGCATGATCAAGGTAAGTGTTGTGACGGTCTTCAACGCAACACTTTATAAAACCAGCTGGTTGCAACACGTGTTTCATGTTACTTCACCCCACACTCAGTGCTTATCTGATATGCCACATTCACATGTCTGTCTCAGTCGATGGCGTACGAAGTTCGCATATTTTGCTCAAATGCACAAACCTGCCCAAACCGATCGATAAAACGCCAAATGCCACCGAGCAATGAAATGAAAATTTCTGAGTAAATTCTATGTTTCTCTAAATGTTTTGTGTGCTGTGCAAAAGTCATGCCTGTGCAATTATGTAACCTGGGCCCCGTTGCTAGAAACTTTGCGTTTAAACGCAACTTGCAACTGATTGTCACTGGCCAATCAAAATCATTGTTGCATGCATGTCTTCTTAATAGGGCAGACCCTGAGCCGATCAGAATGGTTGTTTCAAAATTAGCAATTATTTGCAATTGATTGCAACTTTCTTGCAACGGGGCCCTGGTCATTTGCAAGAAAAAATAATCACAGATTTGTCATAAAAGTTATATCATAGAACAGCTTAAAATTTTCTCTATAATTTTGCTCATTGCGTGTAGCAGAAACTAGAGCAAGCACTTTTGTGCTTGTGTGAAAACCTCAAAAATGCGTACATGTAACTTGAACTCCCAAGTTCATTGACCCTACCTGCCGAAATATAAAAAATCCTTCATAAAATCCCTATGTCAGATCACTACCAAAATTCAATCATCTGTTCCTTGTGTCATTCTCAATATTTCCTGCAAGTTTCATCCAAATCCATGCACAACTTTTTGAGTTATTTTGCACATGGACAAACAAACAAATTAATGGTAATGAAAACACAACCTTCTCCCTTGGCGGAGGTAATAATGTGGTACACACAGGGTTTACACCATGACACATTAGAGATTCCTAAAATTGTTTACAAACAAATGTGCGATGTATATCTAAAGAAGCAGACTAACCTGCTTCTCCATTGGGGTCATTTTGGACCACTGGCCTGCTAACAGCTTTGTGATTTCCGCAAAGCTCATGTTGGGATTCTCTGCTCTGATCTTCTCGCGGCCTTCCTTCAGGAACCTCACATAGCCTGTGTGGGGGGCCCGTGGGGCGTTGTGGTCCCTCAGGGGTTTCATCTTCCTCTTCTTACCCTTTGGCCATCCCCCTTTACCCTTCGACGCAGTCTGAAGGAGTGAAAGAGAAAGAGAAAACATGTTTTTATGAACACATAGAAAAGGAGAGCCTCTCCATAGGTTTATTTATGCTGTAATTTCAAAATACTATATTTGACATACTTAATCATATGATCTCTAATCAAAGGCAGCAACACTGATCTAACAGTATAGTACTGGTGGCATAGCATTTCTAATGATCATTCCTCCTTTACTGTATTTGCACCTTCAATGTAAACTATATTCATGACACAGTATGTCGTTTGTTTTGTTTTGTTTTTTGTTTTGTTTTTGTTTTGTTTTTGTTTTTTACTCTCTGACATATGAAAATTGAAAAATCTGACAACTTGAGCGGATGTTAGTTTCTAAAGGATGATTACAGACATTACTTTTTTGGATAACAGCATGGAGGCAAAGGGCTGATTCTTACTTCTTCATTATGCGTGCAGTGTGCTGCAAATGATGCATCCACTAAGATTATATACTATTAGCATGATGCTGTATTTCTGATACAAATGATATTTCTTCGAGGACACACGTACAGCATGCTCATGAATGATACTGTTACCTCTGCATCTTTGTTGTTATCCGTGGCATCCTGTGAAGGAGCATCCTGCTGTAGAATGTCCACTGTGATCAAATGAAATAGGAAGAGAACTTTACTATCAGGGTCACAGCACTCTTTCAGGGTTCTGTTGGACACATTAAACACCAAACTAACAAGTCATCTAAATTCATGATGCTGTGAATTTTAGCATAATAATAAAATTTTGCACTCGATGTCAACTGTAGTTAGTAGCTCTTTGAAGTTTTAACATAAAACAACTCTGTCTTTCATATAAATTAGCTTTTTAGACTGAGTCTCCAATGTGCTGTTGTGAAGTGTCTAAGGTTTAGATAGGAGCTGACAAGGATCTATTCATAAGTGAAAAAAATTCTTACCCATTATTTTCAATGTCTATGGTTTCTCCAAGTTTACACTTGTAAGTTTCATACAGTTTATACATGACACATCTGACATGTCACTTATGGACACTACATTTTTTTTTTTCACGTATGATAAAACATGTATTTTGCAATTATGTAAAATAGCCAGTCAAAACATTGTTTGAGGTAATTTTTCAAGGTAAGCTATTCATAATGGCTGATAGCTGATCGGAAGAGTACACCAGTGGGAGGAGTGAATACATGAATGATATCCCGAAAAATATTTCAGATGAACATTTTGTGCTTACCTTGTGAGATGTCTGTAATAATCTGCGGATTACTGAGTGACTGGTCCAGGCTTCCAGTGACATTTGGTGTGGTGGACTGACTAAAGCTGGAAATATGCATAGTTGATCAATTAGAAAAACCTTCAATGGGTGCACGTATGGAAGAACGGGTTCAACGACTTCCACATCTCAAAATTGATATTCAAGCAAAGGAGCAGTAATCAGAAAGACTGGAGATCACTGGAAGATAGTGAATCATGATTAGATTTCTCCTTTTTTTTCTTCTTCTTCTTCTCCATTCAAGGAGAGGATGCAAATGCAGGCAAAATCACAATGGCTGTTGGCAGTATGCCTCACTGACTGAAAAGAGTCAACAAAGTAAACAAACAACACTGCAGATGCCAGATTTTTATACTTGCATCTGCTTGCATCATCCCTGGATGGATAGCAAGCTAAAATTCATCATCATTAAAAACAGAACTTACAGTACGTTTTTCTTAAAAACAGGTGTATGGTGTAAGTTCCTACCCATTTGTATTTAAACAAGTTTTAATACACATACATACTGTTGTATCTTCGAATGGTATCTAACAACTAGTGACAGGAATGTGTGATATCAGCACACGTGTACACATACCTTCCTTCCACAGTAAGCTGAGAGTCATCTTTAGAGACATCCTCCTCAAAGCCTGTGATGTTGAAGAGACCCCCAGAGCCTGAGGCTGAAGACATCAGAGATTGGTTGGTTGATCCCTCAGTGAGATCCATCGCTCATCCAACTTAGATGCAATGACCAATACCTGAGACAAACAATGACATAGAATGTACACCATTATGACTTCCACGGCCGAGAACTCTTCTGAGCTATGCACACATAACATAAAGTGTATCCATGGATGTTGAATCAACAGCATGCTGATGGTGATGATAATCCACCTGGGCCCATGTAAACAAAAACGTTCACCCTAATGTGAACCCTGATGAGATGATCCCTGAAGCATCTTTTTCTTCTTTTAGAATGATGCCCATGTACCATTCTGTAGTGAACCAACCAGCAGATGAAGATTATTGCAGATTTTTTTCCTGTTTGTGCTTTCTTCAAGACAAAGTGGGATGGGATGTGGACTGACACTAAGTACGAGAAGGCGTACAGAATGACAAATTTTCTCTTTTGGAAACCAGGGCTGTGCAAGCACAAATCATGCTCCTGCAGTTTACTGCATCCAGGAACTTACAGGAGATTCCAGCACTCTGATGGTGGGCAGGGCCAGGTGGCTTCCTTGGAAGGCAGCAACTGTAGTGGCTGGTACAGTATGTATTTTTTACCAGGTTCCAGGCGTGAGCTATCTCCACTAAAGTCATGAGTATGAAAAACCTTGTACATGTACAACTGTACTTGTACATGTACTAGTCCGACCTGTTGTACACACACCTTTTTCTTCATCTTCCTTATGTGATTAATGCAAGGGCATGCAGTGTGAACTGAGAAAGATGTCATGAATCTCCTATCCCTAGCATGCAACTCATATGTGATCTTGTCTGTGAACACAGACATTGCACACGGTTTTTCACCATGACAACAGAAAAAAATACAAAAAAAAGAGAGAAAGATACAGACAGTACACATCTAGAAATCTAGGTAGATAAGTTATTTATAGGTCGCTGGGGATGCACTGACCTACTGTGTTACGTTTCTTCACTGGACACTGCTTCTGAGAGCTGACTGAGTAGCTATTTAATACAGTTAATTAGTTCTCAGGACACACACCAAATATTCAATATGTGGGACTGCACAATGTACATAATGTATCGAGGTGCGGAATTCAAAATAAAGTGCAATTATATCGGTACTCTTATTCGCTAAGCGCTGTTCTTCTCAGATCAGAATTCTTGCTTCCTAATATAGTTACAGAGCAAATAATCAGAGGCATGGAAACAAGGGAATTGAAAATTCTTGATATTTATAAATGATAGCACTCACCAAATATAACTCGGCCCAAGCAGTTTGCCCAGCTTGCTGCAAGAATGAACGAACGTCGAAGTCAATACGTTTTTCATTGAAATGGCAATGCACGCACGCACACACGCACGCACAGCCAAAGAACACAACAGAGCCCTTGCTTTTCGTAGTCTTCTCTCAAGGCTGCGCGGTACAACTGTTATAATGAGATTAAATGAAATGAAATTTATTCATATTCCACGACGTTGTATATTACATACAACATATCATGACATTTTTGCATACAATTGCAAATGTAGAGGAGACTTTTAAGAAGCAGTGCATGTGAAATGTAGACCCCCTACGGAATACGGACAAAATTAAGATGTGTTTATTAGTTTGACAATTTCGGAAGAAACAAAGAAAACACAATGTATACATACTTTTATTATGAGCTCTTTGTATGAATATATGAAAACATAGTATAGGATTACGTAGATGTACAAGGCGCTTACCGTGTAATGTTGCATAAAAGTATGAATGAAACAAAAGATTATCATCTTAGTATACATTTTGAAAATACTACTAGAAAACACTTGTGATTAAAATGCACAGGCAGACAAAACTACCGCAGCGTGAACCAATTATTAAAGAGGAAATCCAGTCCAAATATAAGCTAGTCTTTAAAAAAAAGAGTATACTGTTACGAATTCAAGGGTAAAAATTTGACTGAAATCGGACGAAAAATAAGGAAGTTATGAAATTTTGAAGTTTTGCTAATTTCTGCAAAACAGTTCTTGTACGGTGGATATGAATATGCAAATAAGTGAGCTAACCATGTCATACCCTCACAATATTCCATTGATCGAGTACAAAAAATGACGAATATGCAAAGTTTCTGTCATTGAAGTCTGAAACACGATGTTATTCGAGGTTGAATGACTTCAGAATAGTGATCAGGGCGGTGAGTTGGCTCAGTCGGTAGTGCGTCTGCCTCACGATCACGGGGCCCGGGTTCGAACCCGAGTCTGGACTGAGCAATGTTGTGTGTAAACATACCGTCCCCTCTAGCAAGAGGCAAAACACTCTGTCCCTCGGACAGGACATAAAATGGAGGTCCCGTGTATGAGAGAGTCACAGTTCATGCACGTAAAAGATCCCGCTTCATTCATTCATCGCAAAGAGCAGGGTGTCTAACCCGGTGAAGTGGTCCCACCCCACATCCAACTGGACCCCATGGAAGACCAGCTTAGTGTAGCTGAATATGGGCTCTATCCAGCCATCTTCACAGATGGAAAATGAACAACAACAACAACAACAACAACAACAGTTGCATAAATGAGAATAGGAGAGTCTCGGGCATAATTGCGTTTGAATGAAAAACTTGACATTTCAAAATTTTATGCACATTATTATGGTAAGTATGTGAGGGAATGACATGCTCACTTTGCTATCTGCATATTCATATTACTGTTCAAGAACTGCCCCCCCCCCCAAAAAAAAAAAATGGCGAAACTTCAAAACTTAGTATTTTTCATCCGATTTTGATCAAAACTATACCTTTGAACTCGTAATATTTTACTCTTTCTTATCAGAGTAACTTATATTTGGACTGGATTTCCCCTTTAATACCGTTCAAGAAATTTAGAGCTATCAAAGCTCCGTGCTTGTGTCAATGAATGGTTAGAAAAGAATTGTATAGCTTAGGACCGATAAACAAACAATTTCTATTGCCAAAACTAGTTATAGGCCATTCTTAGGAAGATAAAAATCGTTAGTTGCTTGCCTGGTTGAATAGGCATGCTTAACTTTATTCTTTTGGAACATTTCCTGCAATACAGCGGGAGTATCGTTCATTTCTACATTGTATACATAAAACAATCCAGGTGAAGTATATATGTTATATGGTATAATGGTATATGATGTTAACATGGTTCTTTGTTTTGTTTTTAATCATAAAGGGGTTTTTTTCAGACATGATTGAAATAATACACATACACACACACATTATATATATATATATATATATATATATATATATATATATGCATTTCAAAATAAATAAAAGAAAACAGACACAAGTACCAACGTAATACGCATACCCGTTTTTTTTTTCTTTCTTTTTTTGGGGGGGTCATACTTTTTCATGTTTATTCTCTTCTTTTCTTTTCCTTGCTCTTCTTTTCTTTACTTATCTCTCATTATTGAAGACTCTCACTGTACTAGCCTTGTAAATCATTTTTCATTAGGGATTTAGTTTTCATGTTTGTGTTTTATGTGATAGTGTATTATACTTGCATTGTGAATCTGAGACAAATCTGAGACAAGAAGAACAGTCATATCTTTCTTTCATTTAATATGCCTTGTTCGCCTTGGACTACTTAACATAACAATGTCGGAATTTCGGAGCTTGGGTATTTGTTCCATGTTCATCGTGTCACTGCCGGCAACCAGGGACAGCCTGGTGGTAGTGTCGCTGCCCGGAAAGCAGTAGATGACAGGTTCGAGTCCCACTGGTTCCTTTTTTCCCCCGACATGTTTGTTAATCTAATCTACAGATCAGCAGTTGCGATCTTAACAAATTTAATTTGTAGAGGGAGACAAAGTAAAGAAACTCGCACCTGCATACAATGTATGTAACACACACTAACACACACTAACACACACACACACACACACACACACACACACACACACACACACACACACACACACAACACAACACAACACATAGGCCTATACATAATTTTCACCCCCTCCCACTGAGTCGTCGTTGTTCTGCTTATCGAAATACAGGCTTTTTTCCCCTCTTTCAACAAACAAGAATTCAATGAAGTTCATATTTGCAGAGAACACAGGGTACAGATTAAAAACAAACAAACAAAAATGCAATTAAATATGTCTGGCAGCATGTTGTTTTCATTAATTTTATTTCATTTATTTTTCCATCTCCAACAAAAAACATGGAAACATATATATCTATATATTTTTTACATTAAATAATGCATATTCATAAAACATCTATCGACATTACAAAATATGATAAGTGAAATGTGTGGATATACCATTGATGAGGTAAAAAGAAAAATCACAAAAAGCATTCTGAAATTTTGAAAATGCTGGAGATGGGGAGGAATGCTAAAAAGGGGGTTTTCTGGCTATAGTGATTCCATGACGTTATTTCAAAGGTTCGTTAATCCGAAAATGACCAAAGGACACTATTCCTTAGGTTAGTTAATCCGAAAAAAATGAAGAGCAAGTGCATACTATGACGAACCGTATAGGAACTTTTGTCGTTAATTTTCGGAAAAACAAAAAGTTTTTTCTTTTCATTTTCGGGAATACGTCCCTTCGGATTACGAACTGTAACCACTGTGACGATGCTATTACCACTTGACAATAATCATTATCTTTGTAAGTTGTTTGACACTAAAGTGTTGCGGTGGCTCCGGGCCGGAAAAGTTTAACATGATGATTATCAACAGTTCCTTTAAGAGACACCATTTGTGTAATTTCTGCTGCCGAAAATGATTATAATTCCGTGAATATACTTTTCGTCTCGAGATTATATCAAGAATGCATTTCACTGAACCAAGATAAAAATGATAATCATAATTACACACGCCATGATGAATGCAAACCATGGGATAAACTAGTTGGTATACAACAACAACATCAATCGTCAATTGTCACTTGAAGGAGAAATTCCACCTCTACTGCAGATTTTGACATACGCGGATATAAAAAAGCTGTGGAAAAACAAAACAAAACAAAGGTTTCATCAGCAAATAGGACTTATAAGCCCATGCCCTAAATCGCACGTATAGATGATCGTTCAGAAAAAAATTATCTAATTTCAGTTGCTATTCAGAACACTTCTTCTATGTGTGGTCAACTTAATAATACTATGAAAAATAAGGGATTAAAATTAATATAAAATCAAAACACATACATGTGTTTTAGGTCAAATGAAGTTCTGTACTTCATAACCCTGTAACTACCTGAAACTAACGATACCACTCTGCAATACAAGTGAAGCATATACAGTACACAGTGTACAAGTTGTATGTACAACCATGATAGTATGATATCTTGTGATTACCAATGTCTTTCCTTTTATTTTATTCCTTAGCAGCACGCATTCATCTCCTAAGAAATAACGAACATGTTATTATCTCCTTGATAGCAACATACTGCATTTTCATGAATGATTCTATATATTTCGATTTCTTCAAACATTCTTCATCGAAGTACACTCTATATGAAATTATATCTTGAGTATATTAAGGTTATGATAATATTTGTTAGTTTATTGTTTCATTCATATTTTGTTTTATTCATATTCTTATTTCACTGAAATAAAATATAATTATGATTATGATATAGTATATTTATTCATAAATTATGAATTTTATCGCAAAACGAGTTTATTCCTTTCGTGTTAATTTGAGATGTTTAGATTGAAGCTATGAACAAAGGAAACGATATGAATGATTGGATATTTCATATCATAACTCATATCATTATATTCCTTATCATGTAACAAGTGATGTAGGCCTATTGTTTTGTGTATTGTGTTTATAAAGATTTCATTTTGCTCTACATCTGATGATTTACTTATTTTATATAGAATGCTTAAAAATGGCGCTAAACCCATTTTGCGATCATACTCTTCATAACTATATGTATATGGAATAGAAAAATTACGCACGGTCATTTTACTAACGCATTAGTATACCACTCGACCGCTGTACTGTCTTTGCTAACTTTGTTCACAAGAATGAGTGTGGAAGGGCGTGGTGGGCAGTGAGCAAAACATCTGGTCCAAGTGGAAATTTTTTGTTTTTCTACTTTTGGTTTTGATGCTCGTTTTGCACAGGGATAAAAACAATATTCAAAGTATCATGTAAACTATATCGCATTATATTGGCACTGATTAGAGCGATTCGAATTCAATCTTTCTCTGATAATGCGGCTCTTGGTATAAGTCTTAAATCGATTGCACACTTTTGGTATCACATATCAACACACACACACACACACACACACACACACATAAATCGAGCGATAACAAATCTTTCTTTAAAAAAACTATAGTCTTCACCGTGTTACCAATCACAATGGCTGAAATGAAAATTTCTATCAAATTCAAGCTGGAAATGTCGACAATAATAATTGAAAGCTGCATCATGATTGTCCTAGCAAAGCAAGTCTCTGTATATCTTGCCTATAAAGCGAAGTCTTATTGTGCTTGCTATATCATTTTATTTTGCCTGATAGTTTCCCTATTTGGGCCACTTGAAGTAATCGTACAATTTGACGCCACCAAATATTGCCTTGAACCCCGTCTTTCCTCTTTTCTTTGAAGTCTTTTTCTTCGGACATTTGCCACACGTACATACTTCGTTCTTACAAAAGTAAGAGAAGGTGAATGATCGTGTGGTCCTCTGGTTGAAGTAGTACGGATCCTTTCGCATTGCTCGGTACCGAGCTATGGAGAGCGCTTGGACGTATGCTCGCCCATAAGGATCATTGTCGCCTGTTGTTGACATGCCTTTTCTTTTGTCCGCCTCCGGGAATTTGTCGTAAGTATTCTTTGTATCAGGCTTATTTTCGTCTTTGACTTCAGAAGCTTCTATACCAGTTGATGTTCCAGGTTCGTCATGTTCTCTCACATCTGTATGCCCACTTTCTTCGCTTTCACGCTGGGCCCTTCTGCGATCCTTACTATTGTGGTTGTTGCTTGTTGTACATCTGTCGCTGCCTCTGCTAGCACGTGACCCAGTCTTCGACGAGGGCAAAGACTGCGGCGGACTGTTGAATGGAACGCGGTCTTGATCGCTTTTATTGAAATTACTCCCTCGAGTCATGCGTCTCCGTTTTCGATGGCGAGACCCGATAGGATGGTCGATATGCAAGCCCACATCGACATCATCACTGTCCGTTTGCCATCCGTTCGGTGAGAAGGCGGATCGTGAAAGGTTTGGGAGTGTTGGCCGCGCGACTCCGTGATTGTACTGCAAGATCGGGCGTGGCGTCGGCTCGGATGACGACTGGTCATCACTCGGCTTCTGCAAGCGATACGCAACCTTGGCTTCTCCTCCCTCTCCATGCCTTGGATTCGCACTGATGTTCGGTAGGGCTTTCCGTTGGTTGAACGGCGCCCCATTGTGCAATCTCGAATTTAGACCCAAAGTTGACTTCTCGTTGCGCCCAGAGTCTACCGCTTGCAAGTCCTTTGATGCCTGCGGTCCCGTCCTGGGCAACACTCCTTTCCAACCTGTCTCGTTCTTCCGTGGTGACCTCCGTTTATCTGTGCCATTACCGAACGAATCCCTAGCCCCAGTTCCATGCTGCACATCAACCAAGTGTCCATGAGATGCGCTGTATTTAGACACCGCGGGATTGGACCCCTTATGGTCCCACTCGGCGGGCCGGATTAATGGCCGCCCCAACGGCGGGTGACTAGCCACAAGAGAATTGGCGGCCTCATACTGACGATAGAACTTGCTCTTATATAGATCACGGACGGGGATGCCTTCGTACACCTGTAAGATTTAAAGTGCGGGAAAGCAAACAATTAGTTAATAAAAGTTGATATCATACGTGAAAGGAAATAAAGCGAGTAGAGAGTATACACCATCAAAAACAAAGTTATTAAAACATCATTGTAGTTAATTGTGCTTGTTCGTAGAAGCCGTGCATAGCTCATTGTCGCTTCAATTTTTTAAAGAGATGGAACACGATTGTAACAAGCTAGCACAGGAGGGACGATGGCTGCTTTATATGGCTTCTTATGCAGACTAATAGTAGTTACGTTATTGCTTTGAAATTTCCAAAAATACCAAAACATTAATTAACAAAGGAAAACGTTCTGCATTAAAGTTTGCCAATCTTGCACTACTCAATAACATTGTCTGGATCAGTTTTAATATCAAAAAGTTAATACGTAGTGCATGATCTAGGTTTACGATAATGGGTACGATATGGGCACATGGATATAGGACTACATTTTTTTTTTTTCATTTTCACCAAATTGTAATCTTTGCAACTGTGATAAGATACGATAAGAGATCGGAGTGCAAAATATTTAAATACCCAATGTCAAAAAGGACATGGTGTGCGGTCAAACTCACGAACTATATAGTTCAAAGTCTTCCTGGACATAATCACTTCCATTCCTTAAATCTGATATCATAGTCTTTGACAAACATCATAAGGTGTAAAGAGGTGTTACTTTGATTATTTTTATCTCACTAAATCAATTTGAGTATAAAAATCCAGATACCATGGTCATTAGGGCAGACAATTAGGCCCTAAACTGTTTTTCACTTTTTGTAGAGTAATTCCCCCCCCCCAAAAAAAAAAAAAAAAGAAAAAGAAAACCAAGTTTCACAATCTGAAATTAACACCTCGTCGGCCTCAAGGATGTAAGCAAACACGGTATCTGCAAGTTATCAGTTAATGAATGCATAGTGCCTATTTATCAGCAATTGTTAGGACGTCCAGTCATTAATTCTCTTCATGATAGTCTTGACATTCTTGCAAAAGTGTCATCGTGGTCATTATTGAGAGGACAAATGCCTTTTCCTCATTTACGAGATGTGGCACTTTTGTCACGAGTTCCTATGTCAATATGTGGCAGAATACTGCAAACTTAATGTGGCAAACATTATCAAAGATGACGCTGATGATGATTCATAGCATTCGTGTATACGGCGCTATTTAATTGTCTGTTTTCCCCGTTGAGGACGATTTGATTTTGCTACAACACGCATTTCCCATAGACACCTGCCCCAGTACACTCGGGACTCGTCCTCAATGGGTTAAAGCCATGGAAAGACGCAGACTCCTAAAAGAGAGTCATTGTAGTGATTGAATGTCTTGCGAAAAATGTGAATCTCATTAGTGAAGCATTGATTGAAGTACTCGCGATTGTTAAGTTCACGAAGAAAACGGTGAGGTGAATAAAGCGACAACGAACGAACCCCCCAAAAAACACACACACACACACACACACACACACACACACACACACACACACACACACACACACGAAAAAAGCAAAATAAAACATGTCTTTTGATTACCGGAAATGTAACCTCAACTTGTCCCGATGCCCTCAACAGCGCCGCCACACGCCGCTGTTCGAGACGCACCTCCGCCAGGTTCACGGCGCCGACCCGCACACGTGGAGCCGCCGCCATTCATTTTTTCTGGCAGCCTCTATACGAGCACAGATTCAACCAAAAAGGTCTGTGAAAACAATTATGGAGAGAATAGGTAGTTGGCAGCATTAGTTCTTTGAGACATCATGTTGTTTGTTAGTGATTTGTTTAATATTTCAAAATGATATTAATTTCACCCAAACCACGTATCCACATTCGACATCATATCCTAATATATACATTCACATTTTGATTGTGCGTGAAAATAATGAAAAGAGTAGGAAGGGCATGGTAATCATTGTTGACATTTTGTTTTAAAAGCAATGGTACACCTCGTACAATATTGAAATTTATGACAATCATACTTTTTTGTTGTTGTTTTTACTGACAGATGGATGTCTCCAGAATGATTGTTGCTCAAACGAGAAAAATGCTTGAATGTTTAGCAAGAGAAGAAACGTTGTACGTAGCAGTATCATTATACATGTATTTTAACATTCACACACACACACACACACACACACACACACGCCTAGAAGATTTCGGCAAAAAGCACAACAAAACTCAAAATGAATAATACTTATTTCTTTTCGATGCAACCCCCACGGTTTTGTTTTCAAGGTTTATATAGAAATGTGTATTCAATTTCTCATTTTCACTTGTCAGATTTCACCTGATGCGCACAATGTCATCTGCATTTAAGAGGCGGAAATACTGCATGAGAGAGTTCGTTTGCAATGTCAAGGAAAGACTTTTTCCCTCTCGTTTGCAATGTGGAAGGGCCTTATTCATCACTTCGTATGTACTATTTTGACTAATTTAATCTCGATGAAGGGACATATTACAGAGGCTTGTTATGTGAGTGGTACTGCAGGGGTCTTGTTCATAAAGTACGGTTTGATGATGAAGCTTCGGGGAAAGTCGCTGCATTATTCATGGTTGCAGCTCAGTAGCGGTTTTATACCGATGTCGTAACCTGGTAACAAGGCGAGAGAATGCATCATTCTGGTTGCCATGGGCGTCAAACGAAGCGTACACCAAAACTCCATTTTGTACACTGCATACCATCTTCACAAACGAGACAAAGGTCGAATATTTTAAACTTTATAATGATGTTTCGTCGATTTTAGACTTCAAAAGGTCGAAAATCAATAGTACTATACCCCCGTCGCAGACTATATGACTGTGATAAATACGCGAGTTTTGGGGTTGTTTTTCCTGTATATTGATCCTCCTCGGGCTTGTGCAAATAGAAGACCTACACATTACGTCAGAGACGGAACATGTTCAAATAGTCCAGCTTCAAGTCACGATTGCTAGATAAACAATTCGGTGTGCGAGGGGCAAAAACACTTTTATTGGTACGGCAGTATTCACTAAAGATCAATGTCTGATAGTCTCAATCTGAGATAGACTCATTGACTATCGCCGCTCTGTCATCTTGGCAATTTCATATGGTCAACTTGTTCGGTATATATAGGTGGTGGACACGTGAGGCTTTAAAGGTACTGTTTACCACTGGGAGCAGTGACTTAAAAGAATGTTCGCGTTATCACATTTTGATGCATATGTGTAAATCAATTGTATCACAAAACATCCTACAATTTAAAAAAAATCGCAATAAAGCCTAAAATTTAAGGAGATATCATGCACTAGTTTTTTTCTAAGTAAACCATACCTGTAGACGGTTTAATCTAGAAACATTATTCTATCATAACTATTGTTCACATTTGTGATGCGCTCCGTCGGAATGAGTCATAAGTCGCAAAACATGAAATCGTAGTTATGCCTATATGTGAATTCTACAGACTCTAAGCTTTACACTGATATGTAATACAACTCATTTCGATATCCCTATAGATCATAAAAACGAATATAAACTACGTTTATGATGTCAGACCATTTTCTAAATAACGGAGAAAATCGCTCTCAAAGTTCAGGCTACGTTCAAGCTCACAACCTGTTTCTTTCACGGGACGAAACAATACAGCAGTCCTGCTTAGCGACGGCGTTTACGCTCCATCGCACGCACTACCGTATAAGGCGATAGCTTGGGTATGTAAGATAATTAACCAATCGCAGGACAGGTCTGTCATTAACGATTCTGACCAATACGGCAGCCAGAATGTAAACTTCGGCGCGTTTGTGTCCGTGCCGCTGCCGCCGCATGAATGAGTAGGTACGCGTTGTGTGTCGGCTGCGTTGTGGTTTGCCGCAAGTTTTTAACTCACAAACAATAGGAAACAGTAAAAAGAAAAAAAGGCACGCAATGCGTCTTACGAGAAGCGTCTTTTAGCGAGGGCGTTGATCGCTTCCATTCTCCTCCCGTGTTGTTGTCAATGGAAACTAAAGAGGATGCGTTTAGCAAGTACGAATACCTAAATAGAACCTGAGAACCTATTGTAGGCGGGCACGCAATGCGTCTTACGAGAAGCGTCTTGTAGCGAGGGCGTTCATCGCTTCCATTCTCCTCCGATGTTGTTGTCAATGGAAACTAAAGAGGATGCGTTTAGTATGCAAGTACCAATACCTAAATAGAACCTGAGAACCTATTGTACGCGGGGGTTCAAAAGACAGCATCGGTAGAAACAGTCAATGAAGTTAATTAACGATAGTCGTCTTTTGAGATCGTGTTTTTTGCGTGTACTAAAACCCCTCTAATTACGCACATGGTCGTAATGTTGCAGAGCATCAAAGACTGCCTTCGCGTCTGTTCTGCCGCAGCTGTATACAGCCGTAACATTCTGAATTCCCGCCATATTAGGCACATTTCCTTTATAGGCGTTGCGTGCACAGTAATTATCGCTTATCACGCTTGCCAATGCTGCACATATTATACGTATCAGAAGCACAATGGTTGATGTAGGCTTGACACAGAGACTCCAACCCCAAGCACCTTCTGATCTGGAGATTCTCCTGCCTGAAACCCCTAGCAAACGGGAGACTCCAACCTGATGTGCGCGAAGCCCACATCACGAGCGCAAAGATACCTTGCGGTCTAGGGTTCTAGATGCTCTCTCGCGCTATTTAAGGCTGTTTTTTTTTTCAACATACAATGAAATTAAGTAAGAAATCATTTCAAGCGGGAGAACGGGAGATTCTGCAAAAATGGGCTTTCGGTGGGAGATCTCCCGTCGACAGCGGGAGAGTTGGAGTCTCTGTTGACAGCTTCACGTTGGGTTTACAATGATTGTATCATAAATATACTTCTTATTCTCAGTCACTTTTGTAATACCATAGCATATAAAAAACCATTAACTTGTAGCTTAAGCTGATTGTTTTTTTTTAAACATCACATTTGCAGTTACAATCTTTCTGCATTTGAGAAGTGGAGTATAGATAATAATACTGACAAATATTCGGAATTAATACTTAGGCCTTCTTCATTTCGTTTTGTATTCACAAACCTTATTAGAAAAATGATTGCTTGATTACTTCGGGTAAAGGAACCACCGGCAATGACCGGAAAGGAACCGCATTTAATTTTCTTGTTAACGAACCTAAGCTAATAGTGAACCATATTTCACTGTGTGATTAACGAACCTTCAGAATAATCAATTGTATTACCCCCCCCCCCTCCCCCAAGGGAAAAAAAAAGTTCAATGTCATGCGTTGTCAATAGTGATAAAAGGCCCGTTTTTATTTCGTAGTGTGTCTCAGTACTCCTGTGCTTATTTTTAAGGGTGTGCCTCTCCCAATGATTGCGATTGATGTTCAACTATTTCTTTCACGCAAGCTTGAATAGGAAAAAGCTAAAATTCAGGGAAGGAGACAAGTTTTCTTCCATGAGATACAATCATTAAGACACACATCTATTCCCGAAAGTTGTGTGATTGCTTATGTGCTAAACAATTGTGTCCATTACATGAATCAGGCACTATACAAAACAGTTGAAATCTACTGAAAGTCGAACTTCTTTTTTTCTTATTTCATTTCCATTTCAAGTGGGGATAGACTAAAAATTAGTTTGTCTATACTGGCAGGAGACATTACAGTTTTCCAGTACATGCTCCGCATTTAAACAGTCGCCATATTTTCGTGGTACTCTCTAAAAAAAAATCGAGTGAAAATATCCACTCTTAAAAGAGTGAATACAAAAAAGAGTGAATTTCGAGTGAAGTTCGAGTGAATTTTGAGTGAAAATGTTCATTTTCACTCATTTTCACTCATTTTGGAGTGACGTCAGGGATCACTCCAAAATCTTCGAGTGATCCCTGACGTCACTCCAAAATGAGTGAAAATGAGCATTTTCACTCAAAATTCACTCCAAATCACTCGAAATTCACTCTTTTTTGCATTCACTCTTTTTAGAGTGAAAATTTTCACTCGATTTTTTTAGAGAGTAAGAATCAGGTAATGGACACATGATATATTATAAAAATAAAAATACGAAACAACGAATACGCCATATGTACAAACATTATGAACTTCAATGAATTAAACTTACCTGTGACATCCTGCATGAAAAACAAGCACGCCGATTAAATAATATTTTAATAGAATTAATAGAACACACAGCGATCATGCGTGGCAGATCAAATCAAGTTCAATTGATGAGAAAGCTAAATGAAGTTAAAAAGTTGACTTCTTTTCGTTTCTCTTTCAATTCATGAAAACAGAATTACATTGTATATCTATTGAAGAGGATTGTCTCTGTTGCGAACGATCGCCATATATAGCACTGTTAGTCTTCTGCGCTAATCCGAATCCCTAAATACTTTAATTTTTGCTTGATAATGTAATAACCCTGCTTTTAACTTTATAAAGGACTCGCAAATTAAAAGTTTCAAACCGAACACTAAAACATTAGTACACGGTGTATTTAAAAAAAAAAAAAAATTGAATTCGTTGTGTGTTAGCATGTTAATAGCATCAATCTGCCTTTTGTTTTCCGTACGTAAAGCGCACAGAAACGTAACCAAACGTTACCAAATACAGTGAAATGCATTGTACGGCGTGGTACTATCATTAGAAGTATATCCCATTCCTTTTTTGTTTTAATTTGCATGAAGCAGTCGTCAAACCATGTGTCATTTTCGTAGCGACATCACTTAGGAATTAGAATGTATGAAGATAATCGTTACTCATTTATTTTGCGCTACTATTATAGCATTTACATTTTTCAACTTGTATTGACATGAAGTATTATGTTACTGTATGGTTACGATTACGAATGTTGGTTATGAATTCAAAAGACTGGTGTATTAATCGAACTATAAAGGTAATAGCTGTTTTGAAAGTAGTTCGATACAAGTTCAAAACGCAATCGAAGTCACCGTAATAGGGGGAACTGATAGCTCTAGAAAACTTGTTTAGGCTAGTAAAGATTGCCGTATGCAATCTTTGTAGAAAGTTTTGATTTTAATACGCCATCTGTTGAGTATTTTGAGAAATTTTATAATGAATTATTTGTTTTGATTATGTCAAGAATTAGTTTGAACTATGAGAATAAAAAGGCGCGGTTACCTTAACAATGTCGTAGGTCGATTAGACATGATGGGTAAAGTGAATTCATGACTTGGCTAATTTTTACTGAATTGATGATCTCTTCTGTAAACCATCAGTTATGTCTTGTAGATGATATCTCTGTAATCGTAGTCAAAATTCTTTTGAGCGATGAGATGAAAACCAACAAACAAAATGCCGTGTATCATTGCTCGAGATTCCTCCATTTGGCGTCACCCGACCAACAATAAGTGGCAAATCAAATGGAATGTTATGTTGTGGGACAGCAGACTGTGTTACGATTTTTAAATGTTTCGAGCAATTGTTTTAAAAAAAAAAGAGAAAATGAGGCAAAGTTCAAGAAATTAGAAAAAAGCACGTAAATGCAGGCGATCATGTTTGATAATCAAAGTAAGATATTACACTCGGCCGTGCGGATGTATATGATTGCCTTATTTACATGTCTGATTTCTGTAAACTATGTTATATTTAAATTTAAGTTCCCTTCCCTCCTTGATAAAAGTTGTGTTGGGTTTTCGCTATAGGCATTTATTAGGAAACGCTGTAAAAACGACAACAAATGCCTACTATACATCAAGAGACGACCTATACATACATGAAACAAAAATTATGTACGTTCTGATATAATGCAACTGCTTGTTTGTTTGTTTGTTTGTTTGTTTGTTTTTAACTACCATGGTCTTTGTCGGGGGAAAGATGAAGAAAAGTAATAGAGTGTATCACTCTCAAATCCGGATGATTGCGATAAGTGTGTATCCCCGCCCTTTCTATACAGGTAAGCTTGGTATCCTATTATAAAAGCCTGCATGTGTCACGCAGAAGAACTGATTCCGCAATCACTTTTAACCTTTCATAAAATTCACGTTTTAAGATAGTAACGATAGCTTGTAGGAGATAGGGAAGTTAGCGTCCCTGACTGTGGTTCTGAACACAAAAGGGGACTGAAAAATTCTTTTACAAATTAGCAGACATAATACCGATCCCCCAACACTGTTGCTCCATCCGTCACTGATTCTGCTATCAATGGCGAAGAAAGAATACTGGTTGCGTGATTATCCACCCCTTGATAGCAGGAAGTTTACCTTTCATTGTTTAAGGCTTCGTTGATGCGGAGTTTACTCGGATACAAAGCGTGAACAGTGTCGTCCGAGTTCTTTCATTCGAAATTCCTCAGAATACGAAATTCAATGGGCAATTAGCGCTGCTACTTCGCAAAGCTATTAGCCAAATTCTTTGCAGACTTGACCTCTCACATGTCAGCTACACGCAATACACGACAAAAAGCTATCATAACAAACATCCTGATTAGAAAACAAAACAAAATGAAGAAGCACACTTTTGAGTAGCGACACAGCTTTCTGTCCCTTTCTCAAATAGGTCCTACTTCTAATAAATACACAGATGACAAGGGTGAGAATATCCTCCAAAGGGAACACGAGCTATTTGGGCATAAATAATGTTTGTCTTCCGATTTCTCTCCATGCCGTCACGGCCCAAACCATCATAAGAAATAGGGCAATAAGTTTTATTAACCAGGGAAATAATAGTACGCATTACATACATTTGGCGAATTATCACACGCATTGTCGACTTTATAAAAACGAGAATAATTGACAACTTAGGCCTTACTATATCTCCAGAGATTAACTTAAAACAGCAAGTCACATACCAGGGAACGAAAGTTATGATTATTTGAATGAATTCATTAATGAGGCCAATTAATAACCGTTGTAAGAGTACACACACGCATAAAGAGGTTTCAAGTTCGATATGGGATTGTGATAATTGTATTAGCTCATAGATAAAGTATCATAAATTTTGCGTGATCGTTCGTTGAAATTAAGTTTTCAGCGCGATTTGTGCGTCACATCAATCGCCACTTCATGAAATGGAGTGCATGTATCAAACGAAACTCGCTGGTCATGCAATCGATAGCCTTGGTCAGCTCACAATAGGGCTTTTTACACTTGTAAATTTTTGCTTAGCCCCGGACCAACGGTGGGGCTAAGGGGGGGCCTTAGCCCCACCGTTGGTACGGGACTATCCTTAGCCCACTTTCTGTTTACACTCGTTTTTGCCAAAGTGGGCTAGCCCCACCGATAGTACGGTACTATCTGGCCCTGCAAAATAGCAGGGGTTAGCACCGCAATTGCCGTGCCAAGCAAGTGAGTGTAAACAGAACGAAAAAATAATCCTGGGCTAAGCGACGGAGACGAAGTCCGACCCTCACTGACCAATCAGAAACGAGGTAATCAAGTGCTGCCGGTGCGTGCGTGTACGTGTACAGTACACAGCGTAATTATGAATATTCATGTGGTTTGGAAAGTCCGGGGCTAAGAAATACGAGTGTAAAAAGGTCAGTTTTCTCCTTAGCCCCGGACAAGAGATAGTACGGGACTAATTGGCGAGTGTAAAAAGCTGAAAAAATTGGTACGGGACTAACGATAGTCCTGGGTCAGAGAAAGTCCGGGGTTAAGAAACACAAGTGTAAAAAGCCCTTATCATTGCGTAATTCTAAAGCCCTCGCCGCTTGGCCGCCGACGCCGCCGCGCGCACCATGCTTTGTTTTGTCTTTAATGGGGTCAAGAGCAATGCCTCATTAGCATACACCCTGGCAACGGAGGCGGAGTCTCGATCGGGCAAGAATAATAGGTGCGAAACGCAACGCAAAGGCGAGCGTTCGAAAAAAATGTAACCGAAAAAAAATTGTCTCAGAAAAACTGTGATTTGGGACACTTGTACTCATTTTTACACGCTGAAATTTTCTGTACAAACAGATAAAACATCAAGGAATCAAAATCCGTCATAAAAAAAATTCGACCCGAGCAGTGCTTCCCCTTCATTTTCGGCTCGTTACGGGAAAACTCCCCGTGCGACTTATGACTCATTTTGTCGGAGCGCCACACATTTTGTATATTCAACAACACCTTACATTGATTATACTGATTAACAATTTTACGTTGGATATTTTTATATCCCTAACTCTCATTTTAGAACTATTTGAAGCACTAAAGCTGGGTTTGTGTTTCATCTGCAAATGGTAAATAATGCCTTTATAGAGTCAACCGCAAATTACCAAGGAGACTTACCAGAGATTACTAAAGTCCTCTCTCTCGATGAGAATGTTAGATAACCTTTGATGCATATCCATTTACTTATTCAGTTATAAGTGAACATACGACGTTTTGATAGCACAGCTGATACAGAAAACATTTAGAACGCTTTAAGAATTGTATTATACGTATAAAGGTAATCGAGTGGGTTGATCTTGGAACAGCTTGAAGTGATACATCTTGAGGCAAATGAATAACTATAAATTAAAGTAAGACAAAATATTAATGTTTCATTTCTTGCCACTATATAGCGATATAGGCAATATTCCACTATACATCAGTGTACATTAAACATAGCAAAATAATTCAGTGTCGGGGAGAGTTTTAAGAAAAAACAAACAAAAAATAAACAAAACATCAATTGTGACTAAACAACAACAACAACAACAACAAACAAACATCATTTATGAGAGCCAGGATAGCATTCTATCGAAACGTTTTTGGATCACGATGAAATATGATGCCATAATCCGAACTTATGGACTGTAACTCCTCTTGATTCCACAACACTTACAAACGCGTTTACAAACCGACCAATCCCTATTTTCAAACTGCTTGATTTTGAAGGACACAGGGAAAAGCATACAACAACCTTTGCAGACTATAATACAGTACGCTGCTTGCAGATGGGAAGCGGGTTATTTTTCACTCGTTTAAGCCCCACTTAGTTCCTCTTAAGCTATCCATGTTCTTCTGAATGGGTGTAAGGGTGTCTTTTTGTTGAAACACAATGACATCCCTGTCGCGCCGAGCCCTTACAAGGATTCTTAGCCTGGAAGCAGGTAGAAGTATTTACTCAGTGAACGTTCTATACTCTTGTTGCTGAGTGATTAGCACTCTTCGAAAGCAAAAGCAAAGATCGTGTTAAAACGCTTTCTCCAGTGCGTCGATACTCTCTCTCTCTCCCTCTCCCCCCCCCCCTTTCTCTCTCCTTTTCTTTACCTCTAGAAAATACAGTTGTATGAGACGGGACTGTTTGTGCACACACACTCATATGAATGTATGATATACATTCATATGAGTATATCATACATTCGTAAAATACAATATACACAAACGAAAACAGAAAGATGAATAGCAGATGCCTTTTTAGTACTTTGGTAATTGGTACCTCCTATATAGTTTCTAATCCCAGTGATGATTATGATGACGATGATAACTACAGTAATAATAGCGTAACATTTTGATGTTTAATATTTTAATTCTGCAATGTAAATCTGCTTAGAAAATTGAACTCATAATAAGTTTTGTTAGATCATTGTAAAGAAAAAAGAAAACGATGGTAAAAATCAAAGTCAGACTGGTTTTTTTTTTGAGTGGTCTCCGATGCAGTGCTCAATGGAATAAGCCTACATTCGAAGTAGCAATGTAGAAGATTATGCGCATTCTTTCTTCCCGATTCCCCCTTCCACACATAATAAACACACACAGACACAAAAACCCACACTCAATCGTTTGAAAGAACAAAATGAATCCAAATACGATCATGTCGTCATCAGTTTGGATAAAGGAAAAAAAGTTCGTTTGGACTCACCAGTCCCAGCGCCAATTAACACTATGCGTATTGTCCTTTTTTTTTTTCTTCATTTGATTAATTAAAAGAAATTGCAGTCTCCCACGTGCATCTTTAAAGTATTTTATCAAGAACCCATTCTGAGGACCAGTATACGTAGGCCTACTGCATACACTGCGGAGTTGCGTCGATCAGTGATGCCAATAACTGCCGATTATCACGTTGATATTATCACAGTGGTCTCCATTGTGCTATGGTAACGTGTAACGAGAAATCGATAATGATTAATTCACTAGATTTCGAAGTGTTACCTCGCTCTTTTAAAACCAGCCCCCATTCAATCTAAAACATTCTCAACACGCAGCTACAGGAGATTGCGTCCTTCATTGTAGTTTACCCTCACTCCCTCTATGGAGGCAAACAGAAATATTTGTGTATCTAGCGTGATACGACGTATAAATAAAAATGACATGAACTTTATTGATTCTTCGTGCCAGTGACAATATCGATTTTTTTCAATAAACGGGATCAGAGGGCAATGCTGGCATACATTCCAACCTGTTTACCTTTTATTTCCCTATCTTAAACACACATCGCAGGTTGATCCTTATCTCTAGTGTAATCATACCGCGTATATTGTATGATTATATGAATACCCGTTTTTAGATATCGTATTTTGCCTGTGTCGTCCTCAAGATATTCCTTTTCTAAAACCGAAACTTACTGGATGAAAAGAGGACGGGGAAAATTTTAATGTTGCCAGTATAAAGAAACTAATTTGCGCTGGAACTGTTTGCCAGGCAAGTGAATTAATAGTCATCCTACACACAACCCTATGTGTTGTTCGAGCGAGCAGCTTTTAAACTGGGGTCGCAATTACTGTATGGGATGCATGATCATAGCAAAGTTGCTGTTACGGGTATGTTATAGGCCTATATTACAACACAGTTTGTAAAGTAGTGTTTCATTCAATCTCTCAAAAGATCTTCCGATGATCTATATGCAAAGAATAATGACAAGAAGATTTGTACGACATTATATATCAAGTATTAGAACCCCTTCTTGAAGATTCTACAGGTTGTGTTGTGTTGTCTTGTCTTTGACTTAATCTACCAATCAATTCACGTTCGTGATCGATTTATAGACAAACGCACGGACGAAAAAATCTTTAAAGTTAAGTTCAAAGGCTTATTATTCTCAGGCAGAGTAGCGTGTCTTCAGAACAGTGAGGATAGGGTGATGGAACGTATCTTGTCTGTGCGTGATATCTTTTACTGTTGTACGACACATGCCCGCGACGAAATACAGGAGTCATAGTTTGCAAGAGATTCTATCAATCACAAGACGAAATGGAAGAAAAAAAGTGTAGAACAATGAACCTGAATAATTTGGAGGCAAAAGGGAATTGCAGTGTTAGAAGCTTGCTTCTGAGTCGCTTGGTATCCAAACACAGAAACTGTTGATGAAGTTCTATTGAGGCGCAATTGTTGCTCATGAACTCGAACAGAGCGCGGTATCACTCACCGAAATTTTTTGATTAACCATAATAGTGCACTCGGACTATGTGCTGTCTTATGTGAATAATTATGTATATAATCTATCTCTCTTTCTGTCGCTTGTTTCCGATGTTTTCAAATGATTATAGTCATGAATGCCTATAACCATCGGATACGGCAAAACACTGCATAGCTACTGCTGTTTTGTTTTCCCCATATATTGCATGGAAGTATCCAGGAATTACATTTTCTCACCGACTTCCTTTCCTTGCATTTTTAAAACTTCGATTCAGTTTAATACCTTCTCAACAGAATGAATTGAAATATAAAATATATCATCATAACACAATGACAATACAATAAGTGTGTTATGTGTGAAATCTGTAACATCAACCTTCGATTCGCCGTGCAATGACAGAATTGCTGATGATTAATTTACACTTTTCAGAAAGGCAACCGTCATATTGTGAACTCTTTTGAGTTGAGAAAAAGCAGAATGTACAACAAACCAACATTTTTTCATCTTTAAGGAGGGGAGAGTATAAAGATAGGAAATCAAGTAATAAAGCTTACCTGTAAATTCTCCTTAAACAGCCACCGACACCTTAAAGATACATTTGATCGCCTTCACCTCGCATGGATCCGGATCATGCATGGGTCAATACTTCATTCAAGTATAGTGTAAAATCGGTCCCGGAGCTGTTGTACAAAACCAAGCTAGTCACAGGGAAGATTGTGCAGCGGAGAACGTCCGCTTTGTCTAGTGAGGTCCTATTTGAGGTGGGGTATCAGTATGACTGATTCCTCACGTCGCTTTCACCCGATACTGGTCGAAAACAATATGGGGCCCTCAATAGACGGCATTTTGACAGGTACGTGTCACTTCGTCTGAATACGGCGTGTCGTGAGGAACTTTCAGATGCATCTCCCTATCGCTTATGGGTGTATACAGAACTTGAAATACAGCAGAGTGGTCTGTCCATGACATGCATGTCCTCTGGCGTAAGCGTGCGAATAGAGTGCCTCAGGGCGGAAGCAGCTACCGTTAATTACCGACAGCTTAACCTTTGTATAAGTGCTCTAGAGGGTTTACATCTTTTCTCTGAAACCAATCGCATCGAGAGATGTACCTTCATCCTTTTGTAGTGGATACAAAGTTCAAAATGTTGATGGGCCTTATTAATTCATAACTTTATCCGTTTCATGTGATGAAAAAAAAACAGACATCAACATGAATGCTCAAGATATCTATGTTTTTGTGCAAATATTGATGTGGTTGATATCTTGCAATAGAGTGTTTTGACTGCATATTTTGTATGACATTATATCCTTTAAAGAAATTAAGGCCTAAGGTTGAATTTTCCCTTCCAATTTCTATTTCCCTGTTTCATAGTTGTATTTTGTAAGATTAATTCTCTCACAGTGAGATTGTAGTATTAGATCCTTACAGTTTGAAACTGGTGGAAATCAACGGTTGTATCCAATGGTTAAAAACGAACGGACAAATAAGGAAAAATCTCGAAAACTGTGCATGGCTCTTGAGATATGACCGTCATTGCTGAATTTATTAGCATTTATGGCAAATTATCTGCTATATTTCCTGGTGCAGCAGTCTCCACAAGCAGAACAGTGGCAAACAGAAAATATTCAAATGTAATAATAGGAATCGTGCATTCTTGTTAAACCATTACACTGAGCCAATAACTACATGAAAAAAAGTATTTTGTTGTTGATGAAAAGTGAAATTACTAGTCTGCAATAAAAAAGACACGGAATATTAAAAAATGAAAAAAAAAAGTATTCATACCTGTCAAATACGTGATTATTTTAATTGTAAATTGTATGTCCAAGTCCAAAAACACACATCTGAATGTAAAAACTTATTTTTATTTCATGCATTCCAGGAAACCGATAAGAATTGCTGCCTGAATGTCAGGACATTGTTTGAGCCAGGAAGAACAACACAAGGAGCAGTGGAGATGCAGAAGTACAACGTTTCTCTCCCCCAGGGTAGTGCGTGACAAAGGTAGCTGCAGTTGGGTCAGCTGAGATTGGCGTTCGGAGAGACACCAGGGCCGGCGGAACGGGTTCATCCCACGAGACCGACACCCACGAGTCATACAGAACACGAGTTCGACATTGAAAACAGGTCCATGAGTCAGACATTGAAAACAGGTCCATGAGTCATACAGCTCACGAGTCATACACCCATGAGTTCGACAATATAGGCAAATAAAGCCAATGAGTTCGACACTAGGTAAAAACAGCCCACGAGTTCGACAGATATAACATGGGCCTTAATGTGTCGGTCTCGTGGGCTTTGTTTGCTTAGTGTCGAACTCATTATGAATATCAAATTATCAAATATGATAATGAATATTCATTATGAATATCAAATTATCTACTATTATCAAAATATCTACTCATTATCTAATATCAATAATTCGAGTCATACATGGGCTGTATGACTCGTGAGCTATAAAACTCGTGGGCTTTATTACTCATGGGCTGTATGACTCGCGGGTGTCGGCCTCCCCCCCCCCCCCCCCCCACTTTTTTCCACAACTTGTTCCTTTTTTTTAAACCCGGAAGTAGCACCAGAAAAGAATTTTTTTTTCTCTGATTTTTTTTTTTTACGTTGTATATTTTGCCAGGCGATGAGACCTAGAGGTGGGAGCGCAGGTAAGGTTTTGGGTGGGTTTTTTTTTTTTTTTTTTTTTTGGTTTTGTTTTGTTTTGCTTGTGAGCTGATGATTTTTATATTATTTTATTTCTTTATTTTATTTTTTTTTATTTATTTTTTTTATTTATTTATTTTTTTATTTTTTTTTTTTTTGGGGGGGGGGGGCATGTTAGCTGATGAAACTTGCAAGCGTCATCAGAAATATCAACTGCCTCCCCTAACCCCCCCCCCCCTCTACTTTTAAAAACGTGGCGCCGGCCGTGAACACTACTGTAATGAGGACATTCAGAGGCTGTGCCCCCCCCCCCCCCCCCCCACCACCACCACCACCACCACTAATGACTTGGATGATGAGAAGAAGGATGATTTCTGCCATCACCTGCACGGAGTTCTAGATCGCACCGGACAAAAAGACAAGGTAATACTCATGAGAGACCTTGCGCCAAGACTGACTGGGACAACACAGGATACAGTGAAGTCATGCGTGGGAATGTATGGACCGCGACAAAATGGGGAAAAATCTACAGACTTGTATTCCGGCCCATCCAGTTGGAGATAAGAGGAAGCATCTTCCCACATAAAAGGAATCACAAGGACACGTGGAGATCATCAGATCATGTGACTGAAAACCACGTTGACCACATCTGCACCAGCCATAGGTTCAGAAGATCCTGGAGGGACGTCCGGGTAATAAGAGGAGCAGACGTATCATCAGACCGCGGCTGCTGATGACTACGGTGTGACTTCGCCTCAAGACCGTGACTTTGCCGACGACCTTGCTCTCCTTGCTCGCAACCATACAGTCAGATGCAGGACAAGACAACTCGCTTGAGCTCATTAGAGAGATGGAGCTAGTCCTTCAGCTACTTAGGGAGTGTAGCGGATAGACGGGGAGGGGGGGGGGGGGGGGGGGGGACCGGGATGCCACATCTAGGATCGGTAAAACCCAAGCAGTTTCATCATGCATACTCAAGAACATCTGGGCCTCGAAGGAGATCCGCCTCACACCAAGCTACGCATTTTGAACTCCATCGTTAAATTAGTATTGCTGTGCGGCGCAGAAACACGGAGAACAACCAGAGAGGTGGAATCTCTTCCCACTTCCGTGGAACAGCCAAAGTAATAGCCCTACGTCAGAATTAGACACAGGCATTTTGTCTGAGGCGCATCTTTAACATCAGGCGGCCAGAGAAGATCTGCAACGAAGCTTAAAGGGATGGTTCAGTGGCGTACCTATACCTAGGGAAAACGGCGCCTGGGGCAAGCGGGGAAAATTGCGCCTCTAATTTCTGAAAGAGTGTTCAACCCCACCCAATCCAGGCAGGGACTGTTACAAAAAAAAAGTCCACATAATATGCTTTTTCAAGCACTTAAAAGGTTTTTTTTTTTTGAGGGTGATTTAAATGTAATAAATTTTGATAAATTTTGGCGAGCGAGCGAGCCGAAAATGTTTGTATTTCAGCTTACAAAACATGGAATTCTAATCATTTTTGGTTATCAAATCCTACAATTCTAATCAAGATATAGTGACGGCTTTATAGATAACGATTTATACCAACACACTGAGGACTTGAAAAAAATACTCTAAATTAGTACGAGCGAGTGAGCTGAAATTTGTATATTTCCGCGTCATCATTAAGTTTTGTTCTTATCTTGTGTGATTGTTTTTTTACCCCCACCCCATATTCGAAACCGTTGGCGCCCTCTTTTGATCCAATCGGCGATCGCTTCAGAACGAAAGAAATTGCAGCCGCTGCTCTGTGTAACATTTTGCCTGCTAAATATACAATGACATGTGTGAATTTGTCTGCGTCATCATCACGTTTAGTTCTTATCTTTTATTTTTTTATTTCAGCTTACAAAACATGGAATTCTTATCATTTTTTGGTTATTAAATCTTACAATTCTAATCAACATAATTATAGTGACGGCCTTATAGATAACGATTTATACCAACACACTGAGGACTTGAAAAAAATACTCTAAATTAGTACGAGCGAGTGAGCTGAAATTTGTATATTTCCGCGTCATCATTAAGTTTTGTTCTTATCTTGTGTGATTGTTTTTTTACCCCCACCCCATATTCGAAACCGTTGGCGCCCTCTTTTGATCCAATCGGCGATCGCTTCAGAACGAAAGAAATTGCAGCCGCTGCTCTGTGTAACATTTTGCCTGCTAAATATACAATGACATGTGTGAATTTGTCTGCGTCATCATCACGTTTAGTTCTTATCTTTTATTTTTTTTATTTCAGCTTACAAAACATGGAATTCTTATCATTTTTTGGTTATTAAATCTTACAATTCTAATCAACATATAGTGACGGCCTTATAGATAACGATTTATACCAACAAACTGAGGACTTGAAAAAGTACTCTAAATTAGTACGAGCGAGTGAGCCGAAATTTGTATATTTCCGCGTCATCATTACGTTTTGTTCTTATCTTGTTTGATTTGTTGTTGTTTTTTTGCGCCCCCCCCCCCTATATTCGAAACCGTTGGCGCCCTCTTTTGATCCAATCGGAGATAGCTTCAGAACGAAAGAAATTGCAGCCGCTGCTCCATGTAACTTTTTGCCTGCTAAATATAAAATCACGTGTATGAACACAATAGACACTTTCATTTTGTCCGCGTCATCATCACGTTTTGTTCCTATCTTTTTCTCTTTTTTTTTTTGGTATTTCAGTTTACAAAACATGGAATTATTGTGTGAACACAATAAACATTGTCATTTTGTCCGCGTCATCATCATGTTTTGTTTTTATCTTGTTTGATTTGAGTTTTTGCTCCCCCCCCCCCCCCCCCCACCGCCCCCTGTAACAAATAGTAAATCAATTATTCAAAGACCAAAATGACAATAAAGGCACTTTTCTTGTATAACAGTTGTCAATTTCATCACTGAAAATGCGAATTTTACTGGACGAAAATCATAATACGCTATTATAATATACATTATCTATACACTAATATTTACTTATGAGTAAATCTAGAGTATAGTAAGATGGTAGCCTCGCGTCCTCAAGTGTGCCCCTTTGAAACATACCTTTAGCAAACCTTACATTTTCCCTTTCTTCTATGCCTTTTAGCAATATAGGAATAAATCTTTATTGCTCGAACAATGCGATCACGTTTAAGCTTTTAATGAATACATATCAGACAAATGGCAAAGTGAAAGTGGCTCGCTCGCTCTGCCCGTACTTATTGAAATGAACAGTTTTCATAAGTTGTGATCATAGTCTTTCGTAGTGATTTTTTTTACTATGTTTAATTCGCTTCGCTCTCTCGCCAAGGATCTCACACCGTCACATAATTCAATTCAATTCAATTCAAAGTTTATTTCATTTTTCAAACAAAACATAAATGTAACACTTCTTTTACAACAGAGAATAAGGTAACATTATGCAATGAAAAGACTGTACAATAATTGAGGACTATAGTAATTATACATTGTATATAGAAAAAAAGAAACAGAAGTGGTCGAAATGAAGTACATGTATAACCTTACTTAAAGTGCGAAAAATGGAGAGACCCACTAAAAAGACAGAGCTTGTAGAATGTGGGCCCCTCTGGAAAAAAGAAAAAAAAAACATCGATGGGAAGATTAATTGGAGCATCATGAATACAAATGGATTGAAGGAAGAAGAGGAAGAAATCTGGAAGCCCACTGGGAATTAGATTTACAGATAAATACACTTACTTTCATAGACGTGCCCCCGTCGAGACCCCCCCCCCCCCCCACAAAAAAAAGAAAAACCGAACAACAACAACAACAACCAACCAAAACAACAAACAACAACCAAAAGAGAAGTGTTGCGGCGCGCTTGTATGCAATACATACCAAGTCAATAGAAGACCTATAACACAAAGGAAGGACGAACAAAGAGCTTGTTTATCAAATTCTCGTATTATAAATCGTTAAAGGGATCTATAGTTTTTGGTTGAGACCTAATTTCAAGTTTCTAAACATTTTTTTGGTGAGATAATGAGAAACCTCTTATGAAATATGAAAGAGCATGTAATTCCATGAGGGATTCAACGTTTATTTGTTGAAAAAATGGTTCTGAAATGGCCTGACATATCCAAAGCAGAGCGATTCTAAAAAAGTGTGGACTCACGATCGCTTTGTTTTACCTTGCACACACAAAACACACACACACACACACACACACACACACACAAAACCAGAAGTGTTCCGGGGCGCTTGTATGCAAATACATATACCAAGTCAATAGAAGACCTACACAAAGGAGGGACGAACAAAGAGCTTGTTTATCAAATTCATATAAATCGTTAAAGGGATCTATAGTTTTAGTTGAGACCTAATTCAAGTTTCTAACATTTTTTTTTTTTTTTTTGGTGAGATAATGAGAAACCTCTTATGAAAGGCGCAATGATCAAAGTGAACTTCAGAAATTTTGGCCTCCGGACCAGGGGTTCCGTTGTTACCAACGTCATACCTCACTTGCTTTAATGTATGTTACGCGTGACTGATATTTGTAGTGCCTGACTGTGCAAATAATGGATGTGCATGTACCAAGAATAGCTTACAACAGCCTTGTTAGAAGAGGCTCGTTATATACACTTATTCTCCCACCTTCAATTTGTTAAGTGCATTGAACTTCTGACTTTACTTGCTCGTTAACTTGAGTCAGCGTTATTCTTCACTTGATAGTTCTCCTTCTTTTTCTCTTACTTCTTTTGCCTTTGGACAATAATATTTCATTTTATTAAATAAATGTCTTCAGTACTTATACACTGCGTCCCATCTCCAATGCGAGAAGTATTGAGGCCTACATTGGTATTTGTTCCCTGGAACCCGCATTATAAGCTGTGCTTTCACAAACCTTCATATTTCACATCTTATTGGGAATTCTTATGAATAAATCCTGTATATATACAGACACACTTTCTGGTCATAATATATTGTATAATATCTGTTCCATTTGTCTCGAGTGTAAGACCGGTGCCGTTTCAGTAATCACATATATATATTTGTATAAGTAAAAGGGAAAATCAATTAGAATTACAGGGAGTTTTAGAGACGCACAAAAAGAGGTTGTTGATCAAAGCAAGTAACAAACATGTCAAACCATTCAAAGAGTGCAACCAAGTATATTTTGCTCATCAAAGATAAAAGTTCTCACGAATGGGACAGACAGACAGACAGAGAGACACACATAACACACACGCACACACACACATACACACACACTCACACACACACATAGGCCTATACTAACAGATCTTCTATATTATGCTGCATGCATAACAACCTACTTATGACTCATATTGGCAACAATTTCCATATTGGTCAAAAACAAGAGCCAATAACTTTCAAAACTTACATGAAAATTAGATGGTCTTTATACTTTTAGAATTTCGCTTCTGAAAGCGTGTTTGTATGATTTCATCGTCCTTAAATAATACCGAAAGTTCGGTTCCCATTTCTTCCCAGAGTGCAACCACGTATAATATCTTGCTCATTAAAGTCAAAAGTTCTCACGAATGGGGCAGACAGACAGACCGAGAGACACACACAACATACACACATACATTGGCCTACTAACATATCTAGAATAATTATATTATGCTGCATGAATGACAACCTGTTTATGACGAACAATTTGCGTATTGATCAAACACCTGAGCCAGTAACTTTCCAATTAGACTCTGGTCTGCCCCTATCCCCTTTTCAAATCATGGGATCATATCATTGTAGGTCCTACGTTATTGGACATGTCTGCTGAGATAAGTGATGACCTGGTAGCCAGTATAGGCCTATAGTTCATGCAACACATTTTCCAAATATTTTATAGGATCATCATGCACGTGCATGCATTTGCACATTGTTGCCAGCTTCATTATCGCAAGCCATCAAAACAGCCTCCGCAAAAAAAAAAAATACATACATGTACTTATATATCATATATCTATCTATCTATATATATATATATATATATATATATGCATATATATATATATATATATATATATATATATATATAAGGACAGACAAAGTTTCATGATCAAGGTGAAATTCAGACATTTTCTCCTCTGGGTTTCATTATTTCCAACTAATTTGCAAACTGCATCATAAAAATGTTGTTTCCAGATTTATAGTGCATAACTATGCAAATATAAAGTGCCTAGAGAAGACCTCGGAGCCACTGAATGAACAAAATCAAGCATATCCTGCTCATTCAAGTCAACGAGTCAAACCAAGTACAAGGCAAAATAACTGTGATCAATGAAATCAATGAATGAACGCGACCAAGTACTAGGTGTTACGAAAACATTTCCTACTTTTGATCCGTAATAGCTCAAAAACTATAATATCAGATAACACTTTCATTGATATGAGTAATTGCTGAATAGTGTACAATTTTGTCGGAGGTGATTTTAGTATGAGAGCATTAATCATTTTCATTAAATTCATGATTAATCTTAAAGTTAGGTTCCAGATTTTGGTCACATTTTAACCCTCTGTACAAAATTGAACTTTACACCTGCAGGAACCAATGATGTGTATGTGAGTGTGTGCTTATACCATGACCCAGAACAATATACATGAATATCACGAATACCTCCTTTTCAGAGATCTGCTGACTATAGGCTTCTGATCCAGTATTTACTGGATAATAGTACCTTTAATAATTAATATCTAATATTTGTATCTTTTTTATATGAGCTCCCTCGTGGAGACTTTATGAGCTCCTTTGCGGAGACGTTGAGCTCCCTCGTGGAGACATCGTACATCTAATATTCCTGTTTAATACCTTTAAGATTCATTATGTTTGTTTTATGTTAGTATTGTCTGGGGCACATTATATGTTGCATAGGGCCCAATTATTCTCTCTTTCTTCTTTCTTTCAAACACCACAACAACAGCGTCTGGTCTCTTGGTCCACGGTGCATGAATGCTTCATTGATAATTTTATGGACTGCCCTGGGTCCTACTGGTCCGATTTCATGGTAAAGGGTAAAATGTATGCACATTAAAGGGATTGTACAGTTATGGTTGAGACCTAATTTCAGGTTTCTAACATTTTTTGGTAAGATAATGAGAAACCTCTTATAAAATGTGAAAGAGCATGTAATTCTATGAGGAATTCAACGTTTATTTGATGACAATTGGTTTTGAAATGGATGAGATATCAAAAAGGAGTGATTCTAATAAAGTGTGGGACCCACACTTTATTACGATCGCTTTGTTTTACTTTGTTTTTTTATGTTTCAGTCATTCCAAACCCGATCTTCGTCAAATAAACTTTGAATTCCTCTTAAAATGGTATGTTCTGTACTATATCATAAGTGTTTTCTTGGTATCTCGCAAAAAGTTAAAAACCCAATTCTCATCTCCACCAAAACTGTATATCCCTTTAAAACAGTAAGCACATTTTTAATGTGCTGCATACTCTACATTTCAGGATAGATGAAGACTAGCTGTTATGGCGGAATTTCTCATGAATATGTAATAAAGCATTCAAACCCTGGCCATTGTTCAGGACCATTGTCTGGGTATAAACCACAGACAACCATATACACACCAATTGACCCCTGTGCAAAATTAAAGTTTAGCCCTTTGTTAGTGATAATGTTGCACCTTAACAAAGGGTTAAAAATAGAGCAAAATCTGAATCCTGACTTAAAAATAAATCTTGAATTTAATGAAAATAATTTATGCTTTCATATTTAGATTACCTCCAACAAAATTGTACACTATTAAGCTATTGCTCATATTAATGCCAGTTTTATCTGATCAATAGTTTTTTTTTTTAATTTATATCAACGATTTGCCACAATCCACAGATTATTTCAATTTTCGATTATTTGCGGATGATTCGAGTTTATTTCATTTTTTTTTCCATGTGGAACTAAGAATATTGAGTTAAAGGAAGTTGAACATAATTTATTAAACGTTTTGAAATGGTATAATGCTAACAAATTAACAATCAACACGTCCAAAACTATAGTTTGTAAAAATTAACGTAGACATGTGGAGATAAATGGAAATATCATGATATGCACAGACATGATATAACAGGTACATTCAGCTTTGTTTCTTGGAGTTGATATAGACAAAAACTTATCATGGCAAAAACACATTGAATGTGTCTCTTCCTCAATGAGGAAAACAATTGGAATCATAATCATTTAGAATTAGACAACTTGTGCCTAGACAAATCTTACAATTATTATTTTAACACTCTTATCCTTCCGCGTATGTTTTATGGACTAGAAGTTTGTGGATGTACATGCCACTCATATAATCTTCAATCTATATTTTTGTTACAAAAGAAATTAGTGCGTGCAATCTGTTTCCCATGTTCTAGGGAGCATACTGGCCCTTTATTTCATAGTTTACAAAATTAATGCTGCATGTTTATAGACTATACCAATTTGAATTGGAACCGTAATGTTCGACCTAATCCATCACACTTTACAGTACGATGTCTCCGATTATTGTCTTAAATTTGAGCATGATTATGATACAAAGTTTAAAATAATATGAATTATAAACCAACAAAAATCAGATATGAAACTGGTAAACAATCCATGTCATATGCGGGCAGTATAATTTGGAGAGGATTTCCACAGGATGTAAAAAAGATAAACACCCGTAATGCTTTTAGGAAATCATTACGAAAGTATCTCTTATCAAATAATGTATCAATGATCCCTTATGAAAACATGTGAATATGTACATGCACATAACATTGCATCTTTGAATATTGTTAATACGTTATACGTGTATTAACGTGGCATAGTTATATTAACGTGGCTGTGGTATAGTGGACAAGACTCCCGACTCCCAATCGGAGGACGCGAGTTCGAGTCCCGCCCAGTGCTTACGTCCTTGGACAAGATGTTTTTACCCATCATGTCCCTCTCGACCCAGGTGTATAAATGGGTACCTGGCAATGCTGGGGTAATAATAATGGCAGGGCTCTCTGGTAGAGCAGTGGCAACACTGAAGAGGCTACCCTGGATAAATAAGACCTTATTATTATTATTATTATCATTACTATTATTACTATTGTTGTTGTTGTTGTTATTATATTACAATCTATATCATTGAAAGACTGGCCTTAAACTGCTACTTAAACTATACGCTGTTGTGACTATATTGAAGATGTTTGTTAAATAAAGTTTCATGTCATATCATTTCATTTCAAAAGTGGGAACCTACCGTATATCATGCTTATTCAGTTCTCACCAATGCAGCAGAAACACATATTCACACACGCGCGCGCACGAGCTCACGCACACACACACAAACACATATAGATACGCACACGTAATAGTCATAGACAACATCTGACAACACTCATGAATAATTGGGGGAACTGCAAGACTGGTCATTAACAAAGCTGCAGAATGAAATAAAACTTGCCCGTATAATCATCATGAAATCATTTGTGTCGTTGGCATTACTGGATTGTGGTCCTAGGAGAATTTTGCAATTGACTTGCTACTCTTTTTAATCCACATGCACATTTCGATGCGAACGACCTAGGCCTAATTGCGAGACGTCAAAACAAAAAAGGTAAGAGCCCACTTTTTTCTGAAGAAACAAATAATATCAACACACGCTTTTTTTGCATGCCTTGAATATAATAACAAAGCAGCTGTTTGTAAGTGAACAATTTCCTTTTTTTCTTTTTTCTTTACTCAAAATGTTTGCTGAAACCTATGTTGCCAAAGTTTGCAAAAGATGAGTGCGGGCCCCTATGGAATGTGAATGTGATTTGTTGAATAACATGTGGGGATGCACTATACAAGCATTGCTTTTTGGCATTCCTCCCCATCTTCAGCATTTTCGTGTACTTTGCAGAGTTATACATGTCACCTACATGTATTGTAAACTGAAATGTGATTTATGCATTCGACTTCTATAAAACATTCTGATGTTTCTGTTGGAAATGGAAAGAAATGAATGAATGTTTAGTTTGATTACATTTCTACCGCCACCGACCGTGTGTTTACCGAACGAAAGACAGTTTGCAAACACCCTTGGAATATTTCTCAAGACCTCTCATTATCACACACAGACAAGAAGAAAAGAAAAATGGCTCGCGAATCTTGAGGGTGACCCTACTTCTATTTCCCGACCATATAGTCCATGGGCCAAGACCCGAAAAATGGGTTATTGGTACCACCTGAGGTGGCAAAACCTTTTTGGTGTCATTTTGTTTGTCGGGCATAGATATGCTTATCAAGCTATGATTGCACTTCCAAATGAGTAGCTTAGTCATAACAAATGAATTTTTAACCAATTTGGTCTCCTTTTTATATCCATATACTTCTGAATCGAGACTAACCGCTATACAAAGAAGAGCACTGTCTTGTGTATGTCCACAGGTGTTCTGTTGTAAACGCGGTGCGCTTAGTCTTTATTCAAGGCAGCGAAGGGAATATCCAAAGGGTTATGATGTCCACAGCTGTCACTCGGTGCGCTTAGTCTTTATCTAGAACAATGTGCCGTTATCATATCTAAAGTTCCTAATAAAAGGGATTATCTATACTGTTTTTATACTACCCTCTCAACAAATACATCAGTTTTAAACAAAAATCACTCTGTTCATTTACAATATTATCTATCATAATGTATTGTAGTGTACCGGTACATTGTTTTTGCATTATCTTTCATTGTTGGATGGAAACAAAGCGACATTGGCGTGGTATTAGCGTTTTCACCGTAGCGTTTTCACTGGAAAATGATAAATAATTGAAAAATAAGGTAAAATTCAGGAGGAATTGCTTTTTTGTTACTTTTGTTTTTAGATAAAGAGATATACACTGTATAAGCGTTGGATATTACCTTCGCCGTCTTGAATAAAGATAAAGCGCTGTGGACATAACCTTTACATCTTCCCTTCGCTGACTTGAATAAAGACTAAGCGCACCGCGTTTACAACAGAACACCTGTGAACATACAGAAGACAGTGCTCTTCTTTGTATAGCGGTTTGTCTCGATTCAGAAGTATATGGATATAACAACGAAACCAAATTGGTTTAAAATTCATTTATTATGACTAAGCTACTCATTTGGAAATGCTATCATAGCTTGATAAGCATATCTATGCCCGACAAACAAAATGACACCAAAAAGGTTTTGCCACCTCAGGTGGTACCAATATCTGGCCTGGCCCATGGACTAATAATGAGTTTCCATGATACCATCTTTTCCCATGTAATTGACATTGTACACAAGCGTGTTGCCGACAGGACTGAAAAGTTAAGACTATCCTGGACGGGGCATAGTACTCATGAAACTCACCCTAATCTAGATGGCGACGTATTTTTAGCCTGAATTAGTCCTTGATAGCCAGTCAATAGAAGGCAGAGCTGCTGGCAGGTTGTGGTAGTCGACTAAAAATGCGTCTAGTGAGAAACCTCCGAATAGAGGCGTGGAACCAGGCGTGGAAAGACAGTTGGCAGTCTTCAATATTGAAACCCCCTCAATATTGAAACTCCCTCGCAGGTACATGTACTTCACAGCTGTAACGCAGGTACTTTGCAGTTCCTGTGTATCACTCGTAGCTGAAAATGGATCGGTTTCAAAGCTCTCACGCAGGTTACACGGAATACACGCAAGTAGCAGGTAAATAGCACGCGTCTAGCAGTATTAAAGACACAAGTACGGAACTCGCCAACACCCTTGTCCTCCCGCAGAAAATTCTTCCGCGTGCTGGAAAATCCCTACTCGCAACAAGCCCGCGTAGCTTACCCAGAAAGGTGTGACAGGGCCTTTAGACGCTTGCGAAAAGTCGGATTGGGAAAAAAAAAAGTTTGTGTCATTTTTCAAGAGATCAAATCACATGTTTGCAAAATACTTGCAAAGAGAAAGAAAGAGGGGACCCAATGCAGAACCTTGCAGAAAACCTGTCAACAAGCCTGTTCTCACAATAACACTAATCGAATATTACATTATTGATAACTGAACACTGTATAAGATTTGAAAATCACATTCTAAACCAAATCAAAGCATTTTGTTCTTATTCTATGACAGCACAATTTCGTATTAGGTAGCATAATATGGTCTATACAATCAAATTTCTCCGTTAAATGCAACAAAGTCCAACCAACAGTTAATCGTGAGTTTAGATAGTAACCATTTCTAAACCCAAATTGCTGATGTTGAAAAATAAATGACTTGCTGTTAATAAAAGATATGCATTGAGCGTTAAAACTATTCATTTTTTATGAAGTTGATAATGATAATGAATAACACTTATATAGCTCTTAATACTGATGTTTCTAAGCGCATTTATCCGGATAAAAAATATTGAGGCAAGATACAGCATTATGTACATAATATAACAACAACAACAAAAACAACAATTAGGATTGAGTAAACAGGTAAGTTTTCAACAATGATTTGAACTTATCAATACTTTCAGCATTACGAATATAGAGAGGGAGTTAAGTCCAAAGAGAAACCATGTAGTTTGAAGTAAACACCAAAGGAAAAGTGAACACCTAAAGAAAAATTGACAACAGTAATATAGTCTTGAGGTTTTGTAACTTTATATCTTTTGTGCATCTCATTTTAATTGTTCCATCAGGGCCAATTGGATAGTCGATTAGTATTCTGACTACAAGCCACGGAGCAGCGATGGCCTTCCTTGGCAGTCTTGTATCGGCAGTGATTACTTATGCCATCTTGGTGGTCATTGCGAGTGTTGTAACCCTGTTCGCAGCGTACCTACTTTACATCAAATATACCCACATCAAATATCGCCACATCCCCGGCCCACAAAGGTCTAGGTAAGAAACAGAACAGTTTACAAACGTTTTAACATTATGCAAGTACACGTACTAATGAAAATTACTTATTGTAATTGATCGAGAAGACGATTTTTTTTAACGTACTGGAAGAGGTTCCCTTACATGGGACTGCATGTGTCTGTATTACAATTTTATATCATGGAGTGGGAAGGAGTTTGTTTGCAGACTTTACATTTATGATAATTTAGGTTTAGAGAATTCATCGCAATGACCTTTCCTTTTACCTCCAGCGCAGAGAATAATCGTCAATGTGTTTGTTGGTATGTTTGTGGAAAGCTAAAGCTTTTCAGTATAGATTAGAGTAATGTGTTGATGTATCCTGCTGAAGCATCATCGTTATACTGTTAGATGTTGTATTATCCATGAAACAGCTTTTTTATTGTGTAACTCATCTGTCCTTCCAGTTCAAGTGAGATTTGTGTGCCATCTGTAAACTCCTGTGCTCTTATCTTCTCCTTCGGCATCACAGTAAAGCTATAAAATGACCCAAATATAAGTCATCTGCTCATCTGCAATCTCCACATTAAACAGCAGCAGGAGGCTTACCACTCTGATATTTAAAAAAATAGTGGGCACACTAAATCTGCATAGCTTCAAGGTGTTACAAGTTACAATAATTAATGGGTTGAATTTGCCTCAGAGCTGAGGGAAAGTAGTGGACCTTATATGCCTTCAGCATAAAAATTGACCTTTCACGCATGAAAGTTATCATAACCAAGACTTAAATTGTGAGGCCTATGTCTAAACCTTTGCGTGACATCAGAACTGGGGCATATACCTTAAATGTTTTAAGAGCCTAGGAAAACCCCTGACATAAATTCCACACACTCAGAGGAAATTAATTTCCCCCAGTTGTAAGACTATTTTTCTTTATAGTACCACTTTTTTTGGATTATAAGTTACAGCTTGAATCTAGACATCACTAAACTGAGTTATTCACTGTTTGAGTTTGACTTCTTATTTCTTGCTTTCATCATACAGCTTTATTTTCGGCAATGATGTCATGCTAAAAGAACGCTTGGAAGAGGATGCCATTGGAAAGCTGGTATATGATATGTAAGCCTTCATTATGTCCTAGGTATAAGATACACAATTATAATAAATGTATAATATGATAATAACATGATTTATATATATATATATATATATATATATATATATATTATACTATAATATACACACATATTGAGTAGTTTGTCCACGTGTTGGCGAGATAATAATATAAAAAATAAACAAAACTGGAACAAAGTTCTTAAGTCGCTCGAAAATTTGTGTGCAGAAATAAACCGTTGGTGAATACATGAACTTCACTCCAGTTTTCATATTTGTATATATATATATATATATATATGCTACCAATATACGTCCAGGGAGGTCATGTGTGTATATGCGTGTGTGTGTTTGGGTGTGTGTGTGTGCGTGCTTGTTTTCATAAATGGGGAACTATGAAGCACAAATGTTTTTCTCCTTCGCATGATAGCCTATCAGAGCATCGTCAATTAGCCTTGTGCAATCTTACGTGATCTATGACAGAAAGTCACTGCAAATGCTACTCTTATGCGATACTTTTCTTCTACTTTTTTTTAATCCAAGAAAAAACGAAATCATGCAAGGAGCTCCATTTAAGAGGGTTTATAAGAGAATGCAAGTGAGTGAGATTTGTGATTTTCACTTCTGTGTTGTTTGTACTGCCATGGCGGATGGTATGATGCGCGGTTACATAACAAAACATGTTGTACTACCTCCAAGAGTATAAAATGTTATTATGTTACAAGTTTGAAGCAGGTCAGGGTCGTCCCAGGGTCGTCCCACGTGTCTATATGCATCCTTGCCTTCTTTCTGCCTTCAATATCAGTGGTTTAGTGGGGATATTTCACAACATATAGCTATGAGCAAACGTATATATAAGCATCAGGCATTGTCAGGGGGAAAACATATTTATGCAGGAAATATCTACATGTACTTAGTGATTGTTTGAAATTCTGCGACATCTAGCCTTTTGCAAAGGCAGCGCGCTTTAATTTCAGCACACGCATGCAGAGAACAATCATAGAGATGTATTTCTTTAGTATACATCTCTATGAGAACAATGGACTCGCACACACAGGGCGCGATCTATAGCTGCGAGAGTACTAGTAGCTCTCAGTTCCCATCCGATTTTTGCGTGCGCGCGAGTCAACCGCTCGCCGTATGCGAGTTCATTGCGAGCAGCCTTTGCAAAAGGCTATGTGAACTCTAAGACCGGCATGCTTTTCCCTTCTGTTGTTATTTTCCTCTCTATTTTTTTTTTTTTATCAGGTATCAGAAGTACGGCATGCTTCATAAATTGCAAGTCCTGCATCGTGTTATAATTTTCAACGTCGACTCAAAATTTGTCAAGGTAATGATGGTCGCATGATTTCAGGGTATATATAGGCCTACTTGTAAAATGTTGTGTAGAAGTCATGAAATAATATTTAGAAGTGTAGTACTTTGATGTGACAAATCAAATATAGTAGTACAGCTGTACATTTTTTTTTTCATTGGGATGTATCACAATGACTCCTTCGAAGGGCCAGAGTCTTGTGTGTCTGTCTGTGGTGATATTTACTCTGAGGTGATAACTGATTCTCTTTCATGTGTATATACAGGCTCTTAATAAAGGTATTTCAGGTGAAAATAAAAATAAGGAATGTTATTTTCCATAATTATAATGTACAAAATAAAATCATCTATACACTTCCCTACCCCTCCCGAACGAAAAGTTAAGCGAATTATGTAGCACACACATTGCATTTATGTGTGATCACAGTGAACTTTCTCTCTGTGTTGAAATTGACATGATAAAGTAAATCTAACGAAACAGTCGTCTTTAGAATAAGGTATGAAATCTGTGTCAGAGATATATTATAATACCCCTGGACTTTCATTACCATTTATGATTGTAAAGCTCCTTATGGCTCACTATGAAACGCTCTGTAATGAATTTTTGTTATTTTGTGTGTGTGTGAAGTGACTTTTAGAGTGCACCTATAGAAGTACTTTTAATCTATATGCATAGTGTGATACACTTATTGTGACACCCCCCTTTTTTTGTGAAGGGGACTGCACATAGGTCACTCGTACCATATTTTCCATGCACTTTAAAACTTAATGTTAAATTATTCTTACTCTAAATTTTAAATTCTCTTAAAAAATAATGATAATGATATATTGTTATTACTCTGTAAGTAAATTTCAGTACTCAAAGTGTTAAAGTTAATAATTGGAGTTTTTTAATTCAACATTGGCAAAAGGTTCGAGGAGTGGCAACATTTAAAATGTTGGCTTTACCTTTTTCTCATTTTTAGAGGCAGGCTGAGGGATTTGGGATCTAGAATGTCAGGTCTGTAATAATGGGATGCATGCGAGTTGCCAAATGTGACCTGCCGATAACTGATGGTTTGAATCATTTCCCTTCCCTGCCATGAATGCAGGACCTCTTGACTAATACCCTGCATACGAAGCCGCCCTACGAATGCAAAAAGTTACGGTGGGTGTTTGGCGAGAGAGCAGGTGGCCTTGGGATGATTGCCGAGCTGGACCATAGCAAGTACGAGAGGAAGCGGTCACTGATTAGTCCTGCATTCCACAGAAAGTACGTCTACTGTCACAAGGCTGGATTTTTATTCTTATTTTCATTTTCACTGTTTTGGACAGACAGAAAGATTCCCGTCAATAATTGGATGCTTTTTTAAGGGGCATGTGATGCAATTATACACGACAATAGAATGAATGCCATTATCATTGGTTTTTTTTTCTTCAGTTCAATAGTTCTTTTTTTTTTTACTTCCATCATCAAAAACTAAAAAAAAAGACATGAGTTAAAGCTGTACAAATTATCGATTTGTCTTTCATTCGTCTGATAAGGGCAGGTTTTTTTTTTCACTTTGGCACGGTAACAAAAAAACAAGTAAGTAATCATAACAATGGAAAACAATGTTCGACTAAAATGCCAAGCATGGAAGACATGGAACACTGGATATAAAACAACGGCAGCACCAATTGTTATACCAAGAAAATATATTTATATCAAATTCATGCATATACAATTTATTGTACATTTGCCCGTTGATATACGATGCTGATACTGTAAACAATACTTGCTATGATTTTAGAATGCAAACATATAAGATATTTAACATAGCACATTTTTAGCACAGACGCTATTTGGCCGTTATATGCCGGGAAAATGTGACCAATAAAGAATCAATGTATACAGGCGGCCACACAAAACAATAACGACGACAACAACAACAATAACAATACAAAGCAAAGAAAAAACAGAAATGAAGAAGATGCACACACACAGTTGCTGGACAACGAAGAACGAGGAAAGAGGAGCAGGGAAGAATGGAGAAAGAACAGGAAAAGGAAAGGAATGGAAAGGGTCTTTGGACATGTTACAAAATCTCAAGGACAAGTGAAACATGGGGGATTTTCATGAAAGGAATTACAACTGGTATATATGGAAATCGAATATTTTTAAAGTTTAGATTTGAATGTAATTAACTTAACAAATTCTTTTGAATTATTATCTAAGCTATTTCAAAATCTGGGTCCAGCATAAACAAATGTATTTTGAGTGTGAACAGTTCTCACTCAGGGAAGATTAAATTCTTTGGATTGTCTCGTGGGATAGTTATGCACGTGACTGATACGGTGAAATAAAGAGTGAAATATTTTGGTATAGGTGGTTGCCGTTGTAGTTAAATATAAATTGACCAAAGTGAAATAAATAGAACGCTTTTTATTTTCAGGATTTAATGTTCATGGAACAACTCATCAGTATGTGCTTTGATATGAAGGTTAAAAACCGTATCCGGGCAATTACCCCGAGAGGGCAATTACCCCCCGGCTAAATACTGGTTAGTGGTAAGCTTAGAGTAACGATTAGGGTTAGGGTTAGGGTAAGGGTTAGGAGTTTGAGTTAGGGATAGGATTAGGTTCAGGATTAGGATTAGGATTAGGGCCAGGGGAAGGGTGCGGGGTAATTGCCCAGGGGGTAATTGCCCTAGACCCGTTAAAAACAATTCTGAGCGCTATCTTTTGCAAAACAAAAAGTTTGTCTAGCAATGTCAAATATGTATTCCCCCAAGCAAGAATTCCATAATTTGAATACGGTATTACTAAACTTGAATAAAGCATCATCAGAGCAGAAAAAGGGAGATAATATTTCAATTTATTCATTATACCTATGTTACGTGCGATAACATTACTTCACTGCAAAAAGTCCGGTGTTAAATAGTGAACACCGAGCTGGTGTTAAATTTTCGGTGCTCATTTATGGTGTTAAATTAACACCTACGGGTGTCATTTCCAAATTTAAACGGTTTTTTGAAGAGTTTCTTAGTAACTGCACTTCTTGTTGATTTTTAATTTAAACAAGACGATCAAGAATTTTACATTAAAATACTAGATTTTTGAAAAAATGTGAAAATAAATTTACACCAAAGTAACACCAGCTGGTGTGGTCCCTTATTGAAGCTGGACGGGTGTTAAACCATTGATATTAACACCAGCAAATATCAAATCAACACCATATGGTGTCATTTTTGAATTAACACCAGTACAGTGTCAAAATAACACCAGGTACAGTGTCAAATTAACACCACGAAGTGTCAGGTGAACACTTTTCAACACCATCACAGTGCATTTTTAACACCTGTGGGTGTGGTCCTTTATTGAAGTTTGATCGGTGTTAGATTTAACACCCGTGGTGTTAAATCTAACACCGATGTTTTTACAGTGTTATATCATTCATATGACACTTCTATGCAAGCTTGTTATCTAAGAATTTAAGAATTTAATTTAATTTCTTCTAGGGGAGTAATGTCAAATACAACGTTACCTGGAAGTCTATCTAAGGAATTATTGAAAAACATATACTTTGTCTTTTCATATTTAGTGACAATTTATTTGCATATATCCATTGTGCGACATTCTTTAATTCATAATTCACCGTACTGACAGACTGATTAAAATATCAGGGTATATCGTGATAAATCGTATCAAAAGCCTTGGAAAAGTCCAAGAAGATGCCTGTTGTATGCGAAAATGTATCAAGTGCATGTGTAATTTTTTCCACAAAGGTAAGTAAAGCGTGGGTGGTGTCGTGATTTTCTCTAAATCCAAATTGAACATTCGTAAATACACTACTCATGTAAAAAAATAAACAAATAAGAAACGAACAAATAATTATCGATTTCATCACAATCTGGGCTTTTCCCTGAATTCTTTCAAATTATAAACGGTATCATTAACTTCTTCATATGTGGGGTCCAAAAATTTAGTTTTAGGATTAGGTATATTTAGAAAATCATAAAACACTTTATTAGATAAAGGGATATTTTCGTGATAACATTTTCCCAGCCAATGCATTAAAAAAAATCATTACAAATTTCGGCCGCGCGAACAAATCAAAGTTTTAGGAAAATCTGACAATTAGTTGAAAATGTTTCTACCGGTATGTAAATTTGTGTTCACAGTTCTCTTTGTGCCAAATTGACTTAATGACAGACTTGATGGTTACACAAATCATGTATTGGTGAACACGTACGTAGATTTGTATCTCTGTTATTTTCTCATGCTGCCAGGTATTTAATGGGTCTGATCGAGGAATTCAACACAAGTGCAGACGTTTTCATTCAGAGTCTTATTCCCGTTGCTGATGGCCAACAGGAAGTATGTATGTTGGACAAGTTCAACAATGTCACTCTTGATGGGATAGCAAGGGTAAGCATACTAGCGTTAAATGACTGAAAATTTAGCAAAACCTGAACAAGGGTTGGGGAGCTCTTTAGGGTGGAGTTAATGAATCACTGTATGTAACGAACTCTTTGGGAACGTCATTTGTTTTTCCTTTTGGATTCTTTTTTCTTTCAAGAACCACAAATGTCGTATCCTACACAACCCATCTCCAATCAGCGGTCTTTTTGACCCCCCCCCCCAAAAAAAAACAAACACACAAACAAACAAACAAACAACAACAAACAAACAAACAAGCAAGTAAATGATAACGCACAAAGACGGAAGACAACTACACTGCACATAGGACATAAAAATTAACTCTCTGCGCACAACATGTAGAATCGCCAAATGTGTATTTCTATACAATCTAATAATGGCTTATCATACTGACGTAAGAAAAGAAAAAAAATGTTTTTCAAATTGTATGTGTGTGTATGTGTTTTATGCACTTTTTAAGGAACAGAAGATTGAATGATTTTAATCCTTTCCCCTAGAAATCCATTAGAACAAGCAATTATCATATGAAATTTGTCCTGCAGGTCAGTTTCACAAATGTTGTTGCAGGAGTGTGCAATGTCATCTACTGAATATCGCTCTTTTTCTCGGTTCAAATAAAAACAAATGGATTCAAACTGAATCATGAAACTTTGATTAAGGGACATATCCTATAAATGCATGATAACACACTGATTATATAAACCTCTCTGTGGTGTGCGCATACTCTCTAAAAAAATCGAGTGAAAATATTCACTCTTGAAGGAGTGAACACAAAAAAGAGTGAATTTGAGTGAAAATGTTCATTTTCACTCATTTTAGAGTGACCTCAGGGATCACTCGAAGATTTTGGAGTGATCCCTGAGGTCACTCTAAAATGAACATTTTCACTCAAAATTAACTCCAATTTCACTCTAAATTTACTCTTTTTTGTATTCACTCCTTCAAGAGTGAATATTTTCACTCGATTTTTTTTTTTATAGAGAGATAGGATTGCACGATTATGTTGCTTATGTGAAGGAGCAGTTTGTCAGTCTTCTTCGCGGAGATATATCTTATCTTTTTTTTTCATCATTGATCATCCTCATCACCATTATCACCATCACAATCTTTATCACACATATTTACCTCCATTTTTCGCCTTGCATGTTCTCACACAGGTTGGATTCTCCATGAAGTTGGATGCTTTCGATGATCAAGACTGTCCATTTCCGAAAGCTATCTCTAAGCTTTTGAAGGGGGTGATGGCATCAATGATGAAACCCTGGCTGTGGGTAAGGTCTCAGATGGCTCGAGGAACGAGATAGGAATACCGAAGGTTTATGGGAGAAAGTGAATTACAGCATATACAGCAGAATTATCATAATGATAGTAATGTTACTGTTATTACACAGTACTTTTAACGAAGAGGAAGAAGACAAATAAGAAAAGGGAGGAGGAGGAGGAGAGGAGAAGGTGAAAAATAAGGAGACAAAGACGAAGAAGAAGAAGGAAGAGAAAGAGGAAGACAGAAAAGAAGTTTGTGCACTCCTCAATGGTTAGGAGAATAGTGACTTATCTTATGTATCCATCAGTCCATAGGATGTATCGATAAACAGTTATACTGTATTTAATGCTTCACTTATTGGAGGGGATGGAGTGATCAGCTCTACAGACATGATATGAATGAAGGAGTGGTCACTCGTTATTTTGCATGGAGGGGACTAGACAGTAGAATGCAATGCTATAATGGGAAGGACGAAGGGCGAGAGGAAAGACCGGACATAGGTGGGGTTGGCGGCACTGGACATAGCAACTATGTTGAATCATGCACTGAACATACAGCTTTGGGCAAGATGTTGCATCTCTTATATGTCTCTTACGACCCTTCCTTTCTTACAGTATGAGAAACAATGCAATGCTGCTCTCACTGAGGCTGTTTCCCTCTGTTTAAAAAGGGAAATCCAGTCCAAATATAATTTAGTCTAATCAAAAAAAAAAAACTTTAAAAATTCAGTGGTAGAAATTTGACTGAAATCAGATGAAAAACAAGGAAGTTATGACATTATGAAGTTTTGCTAATTTCTGCAAAACAGTTCTTGTGCAGAGGATGTGGATATGCAAATGAGTGAGCTAGCCATGTCATAACCTCACAATTTTCCATTGATCGTGTACAAAAAAAAAGAGAGGAAATGATGAAAATTCACTGTTTCTGTCATTCATCTTATTCCTAGTTGAATAACTTCAGAATAGTGATCAGTTAGATAGGATTTGAGCCTCGGGCATAATTGCGTTTGAATGAAAAACTGGACATTTCACAATTTTATGTACAAACTTAATATGGTAAGATGTGAGGGGATGACTTGCTCACTTTGCCATTTTCATACTGACCGTTCAAGAACTGTTCTTGAAAAATCAGCAAAACTTCAAAATGTCATAACTTCCTTAGTTTCTACCAGATTTCAATAAAAATTTTACCGTTGAACTCGCAATATTTGACTCGTTTCTGTGAGACTAACTTATATTTGGACTGGAATTCCCCTTTCAAAGAGCAAATGCTTCTCATTACATTGGTGTGAGCAGGAAATGGTATGATTACCACACAGGAAAGAACATCAAACTGACGGTATACAGTGACGTCCTTGAAAGCACTGAGATAAGCGGTAGAAGAGTTCATTACATCACATAGAATTACACAAGGACGACTTCGGCGTACTGTTTTTCGAGTGATCCACATCTCACTACATGTATAACTCCGCTTTACAATAGATCACTCTTTCCATCGCTATATTATTTTTTTTTTGTCACCACTGCAAAGTGAGTTTTATTTCTTTCGTTATGTATTATATATAAATATATATATATACATATATATATATATATATATATGCATTCATATGTATTATTATGATCTAATGATACAAATAATATTATAAATAATTGTACCCAATTTTAGGGACTTTATGGGAAAATGCTGTCAGGATATATGCGGCATTTAAAAAAATGTGGCAGTGATTTTACAGTGGCTTTCTCAATTTTTACTTTTTGTCGCTTTTGCTGTACAGGATATTTACGTTTTTTCACCACCGGAAAGTATACATTGTTTATCTCATTCACATATTTTGTATTTATAATTTATGTTTTGTATACTCCATCTACGTATCACCTTTGGTTAGATGGAAATAAAGTATTGAATTTGATTCAATTAAATCGGTGTATACAGGAAATCAACAATGGCATGTGCAGACATCAGGTTGGCTTCTTGAATATCTTCTCCATGTCTCTATCACTCCATATCTTCAGATGGTACCTAAGGAGGCGGCAAATTTTCGAACCGAAGTGAGAGAGGCGGCTCGTTTCATCCGTAACGCCGGTCGAGACATCATCCTTGAGAGGATTGCAGCCCGTCGGAGGGGAGAAGACGTCCCCAAAGACATCCTGACTCACATCCTGAATGCTTCTGATAACCTCAGCAACCAAGAGTTTGGCATAGAAGAAATGATTGATGAGTTTCTAAGCTTCTTTATAGCAGGTATCCCTAGCTAACAATCATTTGCCAGTGCTGGTTATAATCAAATTATGTAGGAGAGCTTGGAATATTTTGTGATTATTGGCTACTTGCTGCAGCCATGGAGATGATCTCCCTGCTGCGCATCACACTACTGCCAAGAACTACCTAGATGTTTGCACTATTTGTAGCGTTTCCTGAAAATGGAGAATGCATCTACAGTACGTGCGTCACTCCGATAAAACGCTTGAAATCTGTCAATGCACCAAGACAAGAAATTAATGCCAATGTATCTGAGTCACGTGGCACTTGTGGAGTGACAAGCATCAGCCATAATATCAAATGGTAATTAATATTTACACAATTTTAATGGTTTCATTTGAAATGCTGTCAGGATATGATATGCTGTATCTGACACTTACTGCTGTACGTGCTAATCAAATGCTTTAACGGATCTAACAAAAGAGACACAGCTAATGAAGGAACAATGGAAGTTGATAAAGAAAATTAAGGCCTTTGCTCTTAATGCAATTTCAGTTTGGGGCTAAAAAAGGCCAGTCTCATGTAACTCTTTCCAGTAGGGCCTACTTTTTCAGGCCTCCGCCACGAAGTGGCCGGTGCATTAGCCATGCTTCTGTGTTTTGTGAAACCTTTTAAAATGATATGGCAATTGTGGCTGTGTTTTGATGCTAAGCAAGGACAGATAGAACATCACACACACACACACACACACACACACACACATATATATACGCGCACTCGCACACAAATCGTTCAGAAAATTAATGTAAAATTGCCTCTCGATTTAGAATAAAGGTGTTTACAAAGTTTTGCGTTTTGCATAGATCTACCTATGACGTCCGTCACTCTTGATAAAAATGCCTATGGCCACATAAGTTGAGACTTGTGTCCTTCGCATATACCACCATCATTTTAGGGATGTCTTTGAATTTGTTGTGCCCCTTTATGGGCCACCAAGCAACCAGTGGTATAGAACCTGAATAGGGCTTTGAACAGGCAGTATCCTTTGAAAAGAAAGAAAAAAGCAATATACGGGAGAAAAACGCAAACAGCATTAGTGAACAATAGATACCATGTTTTTGTGTTGAAGGCTTCTTTTCAAATGACTGTGTGCATGGGAAACCTCTTTTTAACAACTTACCCTATGTGCTTGTATCGTATTTTCATATAAACGGCCTCTCCTTTTTCCCAATGTCTGGAAATTCTTTGCATTGCAAAACAAAGGTCAAGAAACAACTGGCAATACACTAGCTTTCATCCTCCAGCAGTTGTGCCGATACCCACATGTCTATGAGAAGTGAGTGTTCTTTTTTTTTTTGTATCCTAGCAGGAAAGAACAAAGTGTTACAACAATTATTAAACACAATGTGAAACACATTCTCTCCATATTGTTAAATTTGAAAATTTTAAGAGTGTGAACACATTGTGAATCATTTATTCATAGTGTACAGCAGTACAAGAATATGTGAATATCCTGTGAAAAACAACACCACAGTGTGAAATAATCTTCACAGTGTCAAATTCGAGCGTTTTCACATAGTCGACTATGTGCACACAGTGTGAACACACTATGGGACACTGTGTTATTTCCAACAGGGATGGCGAGCATGGAGCCTACTGCCTAGTGAAATAATACATTGAAATTAAAATATTTTTCATTTTGACTACGGAAATTTGTTTGTTTTCTAAATATTTTCTCTTGGTGGATTTTGTCTACATCCATTGTAATACATGTTGTCTGATATGTTGTTTGAGCAGTACAAGCCCGTGAATAGCTTATAAGTTGCCAAAAGAGAAATTCAATAAGAAGAGATGCCTAAAAAATAGAAGAGGCTTGATAATGTATGATTTTGGATGAAGAAAACAACGAACTCATTCTTGAGTGAGCTTATGACAGCGAGACGTTATTGAATATAAAAACCCTGCTGGAAAGAACACAGTGTCCCACAGTGTGAAAAACACAGTGTGAACACATTGTGAACACAGTGTGAAATCACTTCACACTGTTAAATTCTAGCATTTTAACAATGTGAACACAATGTGAGTCATCAATAAATGCTATCATACAGTCACACATGGCGGATTTCGAACCGGGTCCGTAAGGAATTAAACCCTATCGACCCGGTTCGAGCCGTAGAGACCCGCATTGACCCGCATCGTAACCCGTGTCAATTCCTGATGGATTCCGGGGGCTAAAATACGGCGGTGAAAAGAATTTGGTCCTTTTCAAATTTGCTCACGGATTTCAATTCCGTATTGATATCCGAAATGACCCGTTTCGAACCGCATTGACTCGCATCGACCAGCTGCAACCAGCAGCGTAAAACCGTATGGACCCTTGCCGTATACCGCATTGCCTTCATGCAACGAATGATGACCAGGGCCCCGTTGCTAGAAACTTTACGTTTAAACGCAACTCCAAAAATCAAACGCAAGTCTCTTTTAGCAACGGCGCGCAAGTATCCTACGCAAGTTGCGTGAGATACTTGCGTAGGATGTGAGTTGCGTTTAAACGCAATTTGAGTTTCTTGCAACGGGGCCCAGGTTTACATCCGGGTCGGTACGGGTCGATAGGGGTCGAAAAGGATTCAGTTAAAGCCCAAACAAAGTTCTGGTACGCCTGCAAAAGTTGTCAAATTTCGCTCCCAAATGTGAACGTATGCTTAGGAAATGTGCAGGATAACGATGTTATTACAAGATATTCGATGGTTAACGACGAAAATGCGAAATATTAACCAAAAAGGTTCAGTCTCAGTACTTACCCTAACGGGGTCAGGCTAAACTCGGACTCGGGGATAACTCGGCTTCGCTTTGACGGCAGGATTGTCTGGCTCTGATTGCACAGTGTTGTCCTACTAGCGCTTTGTGTTCTGGCTACTCGCAGTAATGGTCCGAGTTGTTACAACGCACGCATCAAAAACCTCTTTTGCGAGCATGCAAAATTAGTGTGCGCCTATCAAGCACCTCTAAAACAATCAAAAAGCTTGATAAACAACAACAAAAACTCCAAAGACCGCGCGTCTCAGCAACTGAGGACCGCGCGCTGTCATCTTTGTTTTGTTTTGTACAGGATTACGTTAGCACGCACTTCGATCCTGTCCATTCAGTTAGGCCTCATTTGGTATTATGCAGTGGCCAGTAGAATGTGGCGATCACTTACTGCGTGTGAATTGTCTGAAGTAGGGTCGAATTTTTCCCGAGACCGAGTTAGTCTGGAGCCTTCTGGAATAAAAGTCGGTTTTCCTACTATTATTATTTTTCTCAAAATACTCGAAACCGACTCATCATTCCGGCAAACCGTGTCAGCCAGGTAAGTTTCTTAGTGGACTCTTTCGATATATTGCAAGCAAAAATGAAATGGTGCTAGACGGGTTCTCAAGCACTTACCGAAACTTAGTTTTCACTTTAATATTCAAAGCGGATTTTATACGGTTCGATACTGGTCAATACGGGTATCTACGGCTCGAACCGGGTCAATACGGTTTTAATTCCTCATGGACCCTGTTCGAAATCTGGCCGTGTGTGACTGTAGCATAACTTACCCTCCATTCCGGGACTAATCCGGCTCATTTTTACCTGGATTAAATCCGTTTTGTGACCCGGCCGTGTGTGACTGTAGCATTACACTGTGAAACAAAGTTATGTTCTTTCCAGTATAGGGAATGCCCAGAAGATGGACCAAAAGCAGAGATGGGGTGGGATGTATCAATTCCATATGTCAATGTTTTCAACACTTGTTTTTACTGTGTTTATGTTTCTTGTCACAGCTTACATTTTGAAGCATTCATGATTCATACATTCATAAATGCACCATTTAACCGTCAATTCGCATATTACTGCCCCTCAGGGTTTTCGCTTGATGTATTACAATATGAGTGCAACGTGGGTTTTTTCTTCTCCTTGTGACACTTCTGATTTGTGGTCTATTCCATGAAAGCCAAAGTGTAAAATAATATCATTGATCAGAGTGTTGATGGAAAGAATTCCATACAGTGAGATGTATAGGCCTACTGCACATGTTTCAAATATGATCAATTCTCAAATGCACAAAAACAGCAAGATCTTGAGGATTTGGGAGTGTTTTTTTTTTCTTTTACACTTTTTATTGATTTTCATGATTTACATTCAACATCGAAAGTCAAAAACATGAATCACATATCAATCAACAAACAATAAGAATACAAACAAAAACTACTATTCTCAAAACAAAGTACTTGTAATGGTGGGTAACATTCTTTATACTTGGACTCTTTACCATAAATGTTACATAGGGGGCCATTTTCGATAATAAATAACTTCTTTATGCTTCCCTTTTGCAATAATCAATTCTGTATGTTTGATGTTCCTAATAAAGGCAATTACACCACCTAGGCTGACAACTCAGAGACTCCAACTCTCCCGTTTGAGATTTGATTTCTCCCGCCCTGGCTCTGTGTCTCCCGGTGGAAAGGATTTCTTACTTATTTCTATCGTATGTTGAAAAAATAAGCCTTAGATAGCACCAGAGAACATCTAGAATCCTAGGAACTTCGCGCTTCGCACACATCAACTTGGAGTCTCCCGTTTGCTAGGGGTTTCGGGCGGGAGAATCTCCAGACCTGAAGGTGCTTGGGGTTGGAGTCTCTGACAACTGAGTTTTTACATTTCTGAATATACATGTAGGCCTATCTTTATATCAATACTAGATGGTTCAACATCACTCTGTTTGGTCCTTTCCTACAGTCTTTTATGAAGCCCAGCATTACTCTTCTCCGTGTAAAATCAGCAAACGTTACGTAAAATGCCAAGCTAAGGATCTTGGAGTATTAGCTCACATTTTCCCCCCTAAATTGTGATTACTGTATGCTCAGTAACGCAGAGGGTCATCCTGTATCGCTTCATGGAGTGAAGTTTAATCCGAGAACATACTACATGTATATAAGTCTTTGTGAATGAGAGCTTGTGCTCATCAGGGTATCATGATTTTAATGTTTTTTTTCTGCTTTCTCTGTTTGTTTGTTTGTTTTCTTCACAGAGTGAAGCAGGAGTTAGATGAGAAGTTGGGGGACAAAACTTTTGTCTCTTATGAGGATATCATGAAGCTCGAATACCTCATGCTGGTGAGTTGACCTCGATTGTCATATTGTCATGTCATTATGATTGTTGTTCAACATTCTTTATTATATAAAAAAAAAGCCAATGTAACATGAAAGGCCTAGGTTGTCTCCTGGATTAAACAGGAGGCACAAGGCAAAAACAAAGGACAATACGGAAAAACATTTAAATACATTCTACATAATAAAAACACACTCATCAATTACAGCTACATAATTACACACAAAAAATTGACAAAAAATGCATCTATACACAAACAAATCAATATAATATATGCAATATTTGATTTCAAAACACGCATTTATATCATAATAGTACAACTTTATCTCATTCTATCTTTTTCATCTCTTCACCTTTTACTTTACTTTTTCTCTTTAATCTTTCGCTCTCTCTTTCTCACTCTCTCCTCTCTATCTCTCTCTCTCTTCTCTCTCTACCTTCCCCCTACCTTTCTTATTCCTTTATTTTGCTCCATTACCAATTAATTCATTTAACGCCTTCTTAATTTCTTCTCCAAAAAGCTCCATTTTAACTTTCTCATTAAAAAAACAATCCATTTATAACACCAAATCATATAACATCAAATCTGATATATCATTTATTAACAATAAACTAAATCTCAAACTCTTTTTTTCCTTGTATAAACCCATAATCATAAAATCTTAACACTGAAAAAATACTTATGTTATAAATAAATATTCGAACATCATATCTAAAATCATCAAATGCCAAACATGATACGCTCATGATAAATCGAATCCCAAATACTTTTTTTTTTCATTTCATTAAATTGATTATTATGATTCCATTACTAGTACTATTTCTACCATAATCATCGTCATCATCATAACTAGGCCAGCCATTATGATGTCTTTATCATCACAGGATGTCTCTTGGATATCAACAGCACGTCAAGTTCCATTTTGAAACCTATTCTCATGATCCGACATCCAGGTATATAGCGACGCGGCTGGAGTGAAAACAAAGCGATAAATACACAAATATAAAAGAAGAGTTTGTTCGCAAAACAGATAAGTCCATATTTGCCAAATGGAGATATTTACGATTAAAGGTCAAGAAAAATAAAGAGAATAATAAGAAAATATTTGTTTCTTTTGACCACAACTTCAAAAATGTACCTTTATATGTAGTGACCAATATATCATTTAAAAGCTATTATTTTGTATTTTATGACAGAGACTGTACGTCAAAATTTTCAAAAATGGACTTATCGGTTTTTGCAAACAAACTCTTCAAAAATTAATCGACCAGTCATGCCCGGGCGCTAATCGGACATATCAATTCATAAAGATACATACTTGATGACTACACTATATGCCAACTTTATTCGTCGGAATTAAGCGGAAAATGAGTTTTACAGTAATCGCCTTAGCTTCCAGGAGAGTACACTTTCAAATACTTTGGCACGATACAGCTCTGATTTACGCTTTTTGACTTTTGTTTTGTATACATATATATATATATATATATATATATATATATATATATATATAATTATATATATCATCATTAGGTGAAATTTCATGTCATGTCAAGATTGTGGCTGAGTACTTTGAAGCACTTATTCTTCTTGTTTTTCTTTCTCTCTTTTTGCATTTCAACTTTTACAAAAGAGCACCAGTTGAATGCTCCTGTCACCGTTCTATTCTTCTATCGCGTTCTAATTAATGTTTGCAGGTTCTGAAGGAAACAATGAGGCTGTTTCCACCAGTTCAAGGCACAAGCCGTATACTGGGATTTGACGTCCAGTATGAACAGTACCATCTGCCCAAGGGAACCCAAGTTATGGTAAATACAAATCAGGTGCACTCGGGTCGTTTAGCGGCACCCGTCCGGGTGTCTTGAGAGATGGGGGCTTGCAGATTAATATGTGCAAGGACAAAAATCAAAACTATGGTAACTAACAACGATCTTCTTAAAAAAGCAAATGGCAGCTGAAAGATAAATATAAATGTCGCTATGGCGACAGGTATGCCTCCGCCATAATGCATAGTTCTCCTGATATAGTATATGTATGAAAGCAATTTTACATACTAAAGTAATTGGCAAAATATTAAAATGGCAGGTTTGTCACAAAGGTCTTTTTTTTTTCATTTTCCTTAAATTAAGTTTAATGGATGAATGGCTGTATCGTCTAAGAGTGCAGGGTGTTTGGAGATTTGAGGATTTTTACTTGGCTTTTGTAAGTTCATGCATTGAGTAATCTTCAAGGTATGGAGAAAAAGTGCAATTTCAGTATTAAATAGTAAAATATTACCATTTCAACCTGGCCTTTGACCATTGACCTTTGACCCCACGACCTTGAAATTCTCAAGAGAATCACTGTCAGATAGAACATGCATAAATAAACTCCTCAAAATAAGTTCTGCAATTAAGGTTTGATATATCATATTTCTCTCATACGAGCATTATCTTCATTAAATATCACATCATAAGAAAGCCTGATTAATTATCTTTAAAATAGCACCTCACTTCTCTTGTTTGAGTGTTCTTGGAATGTGCAAAACAGCTGAGTATGGGGACAGGTCAAAAGTGAAAAGTCGCAAGAATTCTGCTATTGATAACGTACAGTTTTGATGAAAAAAGGCCACTGGAATAAGCACTGCCGAAATGACAGAACTTTCAGAAACTCCCACTTCCTAGACATTAGATGACTGTTTGGTCAACCTTTATGTTTAATTTCAATCTGCACATACTACTGCAGTTTTTAACTCATGGATGAGGCCTGGAATCTAATGATAATCTCACAATGCATTCTTTTCAAGCACATTCCTTCCCTGAAACGACCAAGCAAATGGGAATTATACTGTTTGACATAACACATTTGCTCTATTTTGCAATATTTCACATTTGACCTTCCCTCATACTCAGTCATACTGTGCATTCCAGGAACACCCAATCATAGCAAGTGAGGTGTCATTTTAAAGACAATCAATCAGACTTTCTTATGATGTCATATCTAATGAAGATAATGCGGGTATAAGAGAAATATGATATATCAAACTTTAATTGCAGAAATTATTTTGAGGAGTTTATGTACCTTGAGTCACTTTCGAGTTATGGAGGAAGAAGTGAAATTTAGCACTTTCCCTTGACCTTTGACCTTTGTTCTGCAAGAAACTCCCCAGAGAATCTCTAATGTGTAAAACATGTACACAAGTTTGAAGAAAAATCCTGCAGGCGTTACATGAATATGAGGGAAAGGGTGAAACTTTGAGGAACTGACCTTGACCTTTGACCCTGACTCCCAACTCCCTATAGATAATCACTCCCAGTCAGTACATGAATATGCGCTAAGTCTCCATGAAGGAGCCTTGAACCATTTGCGAGGTATGGAGAAAAAAGCAAAATGCTAACATTTTCGTTTGACCTTTGACCTTTGACCTCGTGACCCAAAACTCTGTCAGAAAAATCTTCATTTGGTAGTACATGTACACACTAGGTTTCAAGAAAATACCTTCAGGCATTGCATGGATAGGGGGGGGGGGAGTGAAATTTTGAGCATTTTGGCCTTTGACCTTGACCATGTGCACCCATAAGTTGATAGGCACAACTTCACCCACTCATACATACAGGCTAAGTTTCATTAGGATACCTTAAAACGGTTTTTTTTTTTTTTTTTTTTTTTAGTTATGCTGTCCACAATTGATTACGGACGGAAGGACGGACAACCCGAAAACATAATGCCTCCGCCGACAGTTCGTGGCGGAGGTATTTTTTTTATTACTTATTTTTATTTATTTATTCTCCACTCATGGGACGGATAGCCCTGGTCAGCTAAGAGCTGTTTTTCACAGGGGTCCGACCATATACAGTATTACAAAAAAAACAACAAACAAACAAACAAACAAACAAACATACAATCACTAAAATGTACAAACATTGAAACACACGTAAAAGGAATAAGAAAGAGATAGAAAAAATATTTGTACAATATATGCAATATGCTTAGAAATACACACAATACATTACAATATAATATGCATTACATTATTAAAAAATATATATATTCACACAGAAGAAAGGATGCCTCCACCGCTACACATTTTTTCTGTTTTTATATGTAATGAGTTCCATGACCTTTTACCCCAAGGTCATGGAGGTATAAAAACAAATTTCTCCCTGCCACAAACGTATAGCAAAGAGAGCGTGAAAAAGCTTCGTGTGAAACTTTCCATTTTATTCTACTTTTTTTTAAAGGCGTAGGCCTATCTCTATCATTTTACATAATGTCATTGAGAAATGAATAAGTTAATATTCCCGTTACAGGTTATCGCCCAGGCCATGGGTATGATGGATTGCTACTTTGACAACCCTGAAGAATTTCGTCCTGAACGCTTCGGACGTGACAACGACGAGCAGTGAGCTTTGATCTCTCCTTTTGTTGTTGTTGTTGTTGTTGTTGTTGTTGTTGTTGTTGTTGTTGTTGAAAGAGAGAGAGTGAAAAAATAGAATTTATCATTAAGAGATTTCATTTTCACTGTTCGTTCATTTATCTTTTTATGCACGTCAGATCATGGGAGTCAGCTGATCTGCTGATGAAGGCTCTTTAAATCTTGAAATTCTTTCTATTTTATGTTGATCATCTGGAAAAAATATATATATATAATTAAGAAACCATCACATGGTATCCGATGCAGCACTATCAAGATGTTCTAATATTAACATTGATGAGAAAGAAATTGTGTGTGTGTGTGTGTGTGTGTGTGTGTTATTCTTTTTTTCGTTTTGCAACATTAAGTGAAAGCTTTTCAATTCAGACCGCATATTGTGATTAACACAAGATAACTATTTTTTAAGTGGGACCCTCCATTTCCATTCTAATCTTTGTATTAGGTATATACCTTAGAAACGAAATTCTGTTGTTACTCGTGACCACTTGTACGTTTTCTTTGAAATTGTTATAAATTTGTTCTGTAAATGTATTGTATATATTTTTTCTGTTTATTCAATGGAAATGGAAATAAAATTGAATTTAATTGAATTGAATTGAATTGAACTATACTTTAATATGTTCAGTGTTTTAACTGTTTCTTTACTTTTTGGCAATGTGATTTTGTTTCGCAGCATCAAATCAAGACGCAGTCTTTTACATAAATGGAAACTAATGACAACTAATAATAATATATAATAACTAATAATGTATCCCTGGGATAATGCCACAGATGGTTGGATTAACGAAACTTTTTTCATTATCAGTAAAAAAGAACCTCTAGGTTTAGGGAATTTGAACCTTCAGAATAACGAACCTTATTTAGGTTTCGTATTAACAAACCTTAAGAATGGACCTAACAAACATCACTTGTTTTATCATATGTTTTACCAACAGACGGATGAAGTCCATGTATGCCTACATTCCCTTCTCGTTGGGTAATCGGTCGTGCCCCGGTCAACAATTCGCCTATGTATGACCATAATTGTTTTCATTTCATGGGTGTTTTTTTTTTCCTTTTTTTTTCATGGAAATCACCATTCCATTGGTTTCCTTCAGTCCCTTGATTTGTTCTCAGTTTAAACAGTCCATTGTTCCTATTAAGAAAGACACATTTTGCCTTAGGCCTATGTTTTTTCTTCTGTTTTTTTTTTTTTTTTTTTTGCCAGTGAATTAATGAGTAAAATATGAGACTGCCTCGGATCGATGGTGAAATACATTTTGCTGCGTCTGAACAGCGGTCACAAACATTGATTAATATACAATGATATTGGGCAACTAATGTTTCGTGTTTGATCGTCTGAGAAAGAAATGTGAATAGATGACATTCATTATCACGTAAAACAAGCACCTGTATCACATAATGATATTCAGTTTTTACATTTACGAATCATGTTTACAAAATGTAACAGCTAAAAGAGAAGTTGGTACATGCAAGCGCGCCGGAACACTTTTTGGTGGTTTTTTTTTTTTTTTTTTTTTTTTTTTTTTTTTTTTTTTTTTTTGGGGGGGGGGGGGGGTGTGGGGGGAGGCAAAAATCTCGACGGGGGCACATTAATGTGACGGTGTGAGATCTTCGGCGACGGAGCGAAGCGACCGAGAGGGGGGAAGAGTGTGGGAGGGAGATTCCCCCTCCCACGGTACACTGCAAAAACTAGGGTGTTAAATATCTAACACCAGCACAGAATCGAAAAATATTAACACTCTTGGTGTTGATTTTAGGTCCCGTTCAGAAAGAATCACACCAACTGGTGTCGAAATATTCAATTACAGGTTGATGTTAGAGTTTTGGTGTCATTAATTGGTGTTGAAATTGCACATGCGCATAAGTCAGAGAATTCGAGCAAAATCATTGGACGAAAGTTGTCATGTGACCTCGCTCTGCGCTCTCGGATCGCGCTGCTGGCCGGCATTTATGGCTAGCTAGCTAGCTGTGTGTGCGCGGTGCATGCATATGTTACGTGTATAGTATGCATTATCAAGGCCATTTTTTATCGATGAGGTTTTCTTCGCCTTCGGGCCGCGGGTAATGAAAATTCGACTCAATAATATCCTCATTAACCAGCAGTTAAACAGCACAATCATGCCGATAAGTGTAAAGATTTGTTCTGGAGATCGCCGAATCAGAAAGTTGCTGCCACTAAATCCAGAAGACATCGTAGGATTCTTTGAACTGAGTAAGTGTACGGTACCTGTTTTTCAGGTGTTTGTCATGAGTCGACTGTACAATACTGCTAATGCATGTGGAGCATGTGAAGCTGCAGCTAGAGTGCGTGCGACAGCGTTGCACCCAAAAGTACTTCTCCTACTATCCTAGTCTACAGACTACAGGTAGTTTTCTAGACTTAGAATCTAGTAGGTCCTAACGTTAGAAACTAAATCATCCCATTAAATTTAGAGTCTAACTGCTACAACGAGCCTTGGGCTTGGACCAAGCCTTCTTGAACTTGAAGCCTTGAGCCTGGGGACCACGCAAAATACTTCTTTATAAGCGAATTTTGTTTGGCAAGAGGAGTTCATATCATGTGCAAATGTACAAAACTACAATTGAAACCTTATCTACTGGTATGTTATGTGATACAATGCATATAGATCTATAGCCATAGAGTCTAGTGTTACTGTAGTTTTTAGATGATAACTATTTCTCTATTTGTGGTAGGTGTCTATACTTTACGTTAGATCTAGACTCTGTAGTCTAGTCCAGGTCTACAGAAATTACATTATCTTCTTGGATAATCGGTGTGCTCTCCCGATGTGCTCCGCTTGTAGTGGGTGCAACGCTGTCGCTTTTGCAATAGTATGTGTGTAGCTACTGTATAGTGTAGTCTGTAGCTAGTCTGTGCAGCTAGTCTGTTACTAGTGTTAGTCTGTTGGTCTGTTTGTTACTTTAATATTAGTCTGTAGTGTTGGTCTGTTACAAAAATGTGAAAGTTTTTGTTGAACTTGCTCTCATTTAATTCTTTCTTTCTACATCAATTTTGTTCTATCTTGGAACAAGTGATCCTTGGGCTTGGCCGGCCTTGGTAATACCAGGTGTGAGTTAATGAGGTCAAATGTCATCTAGGGGGTCAAAGGTCAAATGATAGGTCTGTTAGTCTGTTACAAAAATGTTAAAGTTTTTGTTGAACTTGCTCTCATTTTTTTATTTCTGCATATATTTTGTTCTAACTTGGAACGATTGATCCTAGTTGGGTTAATATCAGATTTGAGTTGATAAGGATATTGTCAATGGTCATCTTGGGGTCAAAAGGTTACTTGTTTTATTGATTGCAAAATCAGGCGAGACTTGTGCCGGCCATGGTTCGAGAACCACCTTGTTATTACAAAAAAAGTTCTTGGTTTGAATGTTTGGAATGATAGGATTTTGATAAATTTTATGGACATCTTCAGTAAAAATGTAGGGACAGCTTAAGCCCTAAGGGGGCCGCTCACTTGGTCTAGCCTATCCTGGTCTATCGAGGTAGGCCTTAATACTGTCACAGCCGGGTTCAAAAAATTGCATGGCTATGTAATTCTTTCACCTGGGGTGGCAGTAAGGCCTACCTCTAGACCAGAATAGGCTAGTCCAAGAGCTAGTCTCTAGGTCAATAGGGTTAGAGCACCAGCGAACGACTCCTTTAGGCCTAAGCTTTTCTACATTTTTACTGAAGAAGATGTCAAAAAAATTTATCAAAACCAGTCATTCCACTGGCATTAATCGGGGGGGGGGGGGGGGGATAAAGTATGTGATGAATGAGATATGTGTCATTGTATTAACATCATATACTTAAAAAATTGTCAATGTCTTTCCCAAAAACACTGAAAATTGCCAGAATGTTCAAACACACTAGCGGTATAAAAGTTATAATGCTACTACAACTGTAGCTATTATCCTGTCATGAAACCATACAAACTGCAAAGTATACTTAAGTCATTTTTTTATTACATTTGTAAATTGTAATAGTTTTTCTCTCCCCACGCCCCCCCCCCCTTACAGTCAGAAGAAAATTCAGCTTCAGAGATGGCGAAGATCTTGTTTTAGTGGATGAACATGAAGGCTTTAGTATCGACGATGATGTATTGGGAGATATTGTGACCAGCCAGCCTGATGTTAGCCTCATGGTCCTGAAAGAAGATGAAGAATGGTCCAGTAAGTTTTTAATAAGAGCATTACATTTCTGGAGAAGTAAGCAGTATGCGAACAATTATAGGAATGTTCCATTGAACATTCTCTGTATTTGCAAAAGGTGCTACTGGATACAGCCACTGTGTTAAAATGAACAATTCATTGCAAATTAAAGACAAAGGAAGCTAGTCTTCAGCATTGCAAACTTGCATTTTTGCAGAAATGTTTTCTATGCGATCATCTTGAAATTTGTTGGAAATTCCTATCTATAATTATGTCCTACCCATTCAAGGATGGTATTTATTCATGAATGTACGGCTCACAGTTTCCTGGACCTACATGTGTCTTGAAGACACCTCAATATTGTGAATGTTTGATTTAAAAAACATTTTGGTGTGATGTTTGAGTTGAATGATACTGTCCAAAGGATTACATAAACAAGAATCTACAAAAGTCTGGAAACTTATCATTGTTCATCTGTGTTGGGTATTACCAGGGAGGTGGCCATCTCCCTGGTATCACCAAGTCCCTGGCTGGTGTAAATTTACTCCTAATTCAAGAAGATCTAGTAATTGCAGTGTTTCTAGTATAGTACGCCTTTTTAATTATTTGTTGTGCCTAGCATTCTTATGCTATAAATGTATGATTACGTATTTCAAATCTGGGCGGACAACTCTGTCAAAGTTTACAACAGTAGCATATGACACGAGTGCTGTTTTTCCCATGGTTGGCCCCAGCTGATAAATACTGTGGGGTAAATACTGGTCTTTGCCGGATATTACCGTCTCGCTATTTATGATGAGAATGGGAAACACAGGGGAATAATCAATAAGTCATTTCATGAATTTTGTTAATAAAGGAATACACAAATCATTGTACATGAAGTATGATTAACCAAAATAAGAATAATAATAATAATAATAATTTATGGCAGGAATTCATTCTTATTGCTGGGACAAATTTTTGTGCAACGTTTTCTGATCTATGTATCTGATACCATTTTTGCTGTGTACAAGAATTCGAAAATTGTAGCAGTCACTTGGGAAGGAATTGCTTCTATTGTAAATGTTTACTCCAATCATTCAGTGGCACTTGCTCGACAACTTCTGAAGCAGAATGGAAACTTGACAGTCATGGAGCCCCTGTCATCTTTTGACAGTTCTGACCAGAACAACGAAGGTATTTTTGCACATTCCCTGGAATGCACCCTCTAATTTCATAAAGAGTCTGAAGTGTCATCAGAAGTTAAAATTAAACCAACCTTATCATTAAACATTCTAGTGATGGTCAATTTTTCATGGAGCATAATCACACTCCCACATAAACACAACACAAATGTGGGCCAGGAAGCTTATTTTCGAGTAGCCATACACAATTTTCCCCACCCTGAGAGGGGACTCCCTCCCGGATCATCCCCTCATCTAGTTATTTCACTCCATAGGATTTTTTTTACAAAAAACAATTTCCAATACTCTGAAAGTATATTGTACTCACTTAAATGTGCATCAGAAAAAGTTTATTTCTAAGATGCCAATTGCTAAATTTTCCCTACCCTTAGATGGGGCAGTCCCTTCCAAACCTTCCCCTGCATTTTACCCATCTAACTTTAACTTTTAACATTTTTAAGTCGTCCAAAGGAAAGACCTTATGCCGTCATATTTGTCCGTCTGTCTCTCCGTCTGTCTGTCAACAATTTGGTATCCACTTTTTCATCGATCTATATCTTGGCTCCGAGTTAACCAAACAAGTTCATATTTGGTATCGGTATCCTTTAGGACTTTCCTGATATTAAGCTCATTTTTGTGTTGAGGTTGAGCTTAAAGGCAAAGATCAAAGGTAATTCAATGTCACATGGGTTATATAAAACAAATGAAAATAGATCTTTCTCGCAATATCTCAAGAACGGTTTGGGCAAACAACTTCAAACTTGGTATATGTATACCTATGGAGGTGACAATGATCTTTGACCTCAACCTTTGACCTTGACCTTTGACCTTGATTAAACATGAAAATAGCTCTTTCTCGTAATATCTCAAGAAAGGTTTGGAGAAACAACTTCAAACTTGGTATATGTATGGCCCGTTTCACGGTTAGGCGCCACTTTTTGTCAACCTAGGGGTCAAAATTTCAAGTTCTCTTTAAGAGATGGAATGTCTTGATTTTTTATTCCCAAGAATGTGAATTTAATGGAAAATGTAATGGCAGAGCTTAATTATTTTTACAATATCTGATATTATGAATGGTTCAATAGGAGATGAAGGTAATTTTACTGAAAGATAACACTATGATACCATGGACAGAGCTGACACACTATGTGTCCAACTGGTAATTTGATACTGTAACATGATTAAGTGATATTTAAGCAAATTCTGTGCCAGATTTTGTGTTCTCGTTTGGATTTATTGGAAAATTGTACCGCTTTGAAGGAAAAATATGGTGTGAAATAGAGTAAATGACTTCAAAAAGTTTCTCTTGTTTTACACTTCCTCATTCAGGATGTGTAATATTTCATGGAGATAATGCTTATGTTGGGGGACATACACACACCTAATATTAACATTGTGAGTGTCCAACTTTTACATTTAAAATTTCAGCTGGAGGATGTGGTGGATGTGACAAAAACAGATGTGAACGGACATTTTACACCTTGAGCAATAAACAAAAGAAATAAGCCAAGTGATTACCCAATGAACAGTCAGCACAAGTCAGTTTACAGTAAGAAACAAATTATGTTTCATAAGAAAGCTTTTTTTTTTTTTGTCAGCATAAATGATATCAGTAATATCCAACATGGTGGATGTGACATGTGAACGGAACACCAATTTCCTTATTTTTTTTTTCCTGCACACCTTGCATTGCAACCAATGATTATAATTCATGCAGTACCACCAAGAAACTGTATTCTGTAAGTACAAGTCACTGCTGACAAGGTTCCATGTCCTGTAAAAGTTATGAATGCCTGAAATTCCTCATAAGTGCTGGATGTGACGGATTGGAGATGTGAACGGACATTTTTACTCTTCTTCAATTTATACTTAATAGTAATAGTTGAAATCATTACTAACATTTCTATTGAATCACTGAATGACCAAAAGTATTAGGTCTTTCTGCAGACATACATTGTACAGTGTACATACCTGTACACTGTTAATTGTACAGTTCACTTAATTTTCTCAGAAGAAATTGGATCCAACACAGGGGATGTGATGCCAAATTTGTGAACAGAATTCTGAATTTCAATCTTTGCTTATCATAATCTGGTAACAGTAATCCTACTTGGAAGAACCACATAGAATAGCCACATTTTAGAATGCAAATCACTGCTCACAAGGGTCCACATACAGTTGTATTCTCAAGTTTCAATGTATGAATGCCTGATAACTCCTTGGTGCAGATGTGACAAAATCAAATGTGAACAGACATTTTTACCTTCAATTTATGTGAACTGCATATGAATAAAACAATAAATTCGTCAACATAGTAATGACATCCTTATTCTTTAACCAATGAAGTCATACATAATGTTTCTGATAGAGCAGTTATGCACTCAATTTTTCTCACAGTAAATGATATCCAACATGGTGAATGTGACATTTTTATTGTGATCAAAATCCCCAATGTGCAGTGTTTTCCCAGGGTATCGAAAAGAAAAGGTACAAGTAATGTGAGTCTTAATCTTACCTTAACCTGTCCTACCTATAGTTTCTGCCTATGACAAACTTTAAAAGTGAAAACCTGGTATAAAGACCGATCCTCAATAATAATAACAAAAAATGCAGATTATGTGGTCATGACCCTGTGTGCATTATGCATTGTAAATCTACAGCACAGGCAAAAGCTACAATAACCCTCGCATATATGTCACCTACCAGGATTCCACCCATAAACTTTATCATGTCAGTTAAAAATCACATTTCTAATTTGCCATAGTTTGTTGATATTGAAGCACCACTATTCGTATGTTAATGCACAGGGTATACATAGGCCCTACATATTGACAAAATGAAATCTTTATTTGTATAGTTTGTGTTCTGTAGAAAAAGAAGCATTTTCTCCTCCTCATCCATATACCACCCTTCCACCTCTCCCACATCATCACCAGGATAAGCCATTCTTTGTCAATTGAAGAACATTCATTTTTTTTTAAATAACAAACTTTATTTCCCTTTTTGCTTTATGAGTATCATTATGCATTCAGATTTAAAAATAATAATTTATGGTTAACAAACCTTATTACACCTTCAGATGAACAAACCTTCAGAATAATATGCCTTATTTCATATATGGATATGAACCTTTGGAATAATGACCTTTATCTAATTCTTGGATTTACAAAGCCTCAGAAAAATAAACGCTCTCTCATTTTTTTGCTGAACGAACCTGTAAGTAAAGGGAATTTGTGTGTTTCAGAATAACAAACATTGGGAATAATGAACACCCCTAATGAGCTTTTGATAGCTGGCTATAACATGTAATCTTGTGAAGCACATACAGCAAGTGTTTGGTTTTTTTTTAATCAGCAAGTATTTTTTTTTTAATCATGGCTAATACTGAATAATGCTAATTTTTGTCAACAACGGGCAATTTGTCAGTCAGTTGCAATAAAAACAACTTGATACAAGGGTTTATTTATTTGCATAAATATGGACTTACCCTCTGCTAAAAAGAATTGGAAGGAGCACTGGTTGGCTGTTGGGGTTGAGGCAGTTTAGTGGATATGAATTACAATGCCTGCCAAATAATCAGGAGCTTGTTGGTTCCAGAGTTGTATGCCCATGATTTTTTATTAGGACTACAACTATAAACACTGAATAATTGGTGCTTATTGTACATCGACAAGGGGCAATTTGTCAATCAGCTCCACTTACAAACAACTTGATGTACAGTAAGAATTCATTTATTTGAATACCAGGTAAATACACAGTAGGCCTATCTGCTGCACAGGATCACATGCCATAGAACTAGCACAGGCTCTGTAGCAGAAGCCTGGTAGTCTAGTGGATATGATGCCAGTCTGGTAATCAGGATATGATCAATTTAAATCCAGCTTGAGTATCATATGGCCAGGATTTTTTCATCACACATGTGGTTATACTCCTAAAACACTGAATAAATATGCAAGAATTCCTTTCTTTCTAAAAATGCATTGGAAAGTGGGGTTAAATGAACCCCTTTAGTGAGATGGATCCATACCATTATCTCTGTGAATCACCTTCACTGTACCTTCACTGGAAAATAACCATCAGGAGATAGCTGGTTTAAATCTGACCAAGTTGAATGCCCATTATTTTTTGTCATGGCTACTATTAGAACACTGTATTGCCGGTGCTTACTTATGTTGAAGGGCAATTTTCAGTCAGTTGCAGTAAAGTGATATATAAATCATTTTAACTTTTTTTTCATCCCTCAATCTAAGTTAACCATCATTGTATTCCAATGGTTGTGGATCATTTCACACTGTGTTCAAGTCTTGATGCTGCGTGAAGCATTGGGAACTAATGCTGAAAAATGCTGTGCGTTTGGGGAGATACACTGTGTGTCCGTTCACACCCCAAAATGTCACATCCACCACATATTCAATCATTTTTAAACTTATCAAATACAGGATACAGGAGAGGTCTAATCAATGTAATTAAATAACATTTATATTCTTTTGCCTTTTTGAGATTAATCATCTGGAAAATTGATAAGAATATGTAGAACATCAGTTTTCACAGTCACAGTGACAAAATCATACTACATCCTCACTGTGAACAAGTATTCTAATGTAAAATTATAAGTTAATGTGGTATAAAAGTGGGTGTCTGATATCTAGATATCTTGGGACAGACATGTTTTTAAAATCTAAACATGTTTTGTCCCCCTAAAAATAAGTTGTCCCTAGATTTTATGTGATATTCATCGAAATGTCCGTTCACATCTTAAAATGTCACATCCACCAGGGCATTTCACATATTTTTTAAGTTTTTCAAATTTTTAGTTTCATAGTAATCTCAAAATCAGTGGCATTTATAAGGTTACTAAAGAGTTTAAAATGTGTTGAGATTTAAAGTTAATTGGACCAGTATTTACTGAGATGCACACCAAAATGTGTTTCTAACAAGAAAGGCTGGTGGATGTGACATGTGTGAACGGACACCATGTTTTGTGAAATAAAAAAAGCATTTGAATTTCATATCCTAAATTGTTTCAGAGGGATAGGCACCCAACTGTGTATCATTGATTTATGCAAAAATTTTAGAAATAATCTAAACCATTAAAAAGTTATAGATTTATAAAATCTTAGTGGATGTGACAAAAATGTGAACGGACATTTGAATTTTGTTTTCAAATTACTGTCATTTCATCAGATGGAACTGAAGCACAAACAAACTTTCTACAGTCACTCATACAAAGCTATACTTTACTTTTATATTATTTTCCTGAGACTTGCCTTTGTTTTCTTACTTACACAACCCATATAAGCAAATGCTTAAATGTGAACGGACAATGTCACATCCACCAAGAGAATTTTGGGGTGGAAAAAATGTAACAAAAAGGAGTTGAAACTTTTTAGCTCTGATATGATTCATTATGGCTACTCATACACTTAACATAGATATGTTCACTTAACTCATAGCTAGATATGATACAGAATGGCAAAGTTTGCAAAAAAGGGATTTTTGCCAGGTTGACACACAGTGAGTCCGATTTGGGCACATCTTGCCTCACTGTGAGCAAATGCTTTGGAGCTGCATTTTTGTTATGCTATGGGAGGTAGACCCCATGGGGGTCTAACATATGCACATCAAAACATTTCATGAATCTACTCAATATTCTGTGTAGTAGACTGAAAACTGAAAAAAATGAAAAGTGGCGCCTAACCGTGAAACGGGCCGTATACCTATGGACGTGGCAATGATCTGTGACCTCAAGCTTTGACCTTGACCTTTGACCGTTGCCCTTGATTATTTGTAGACAACATTTTGAATACTGTCCATATTGGCACGGTTTTCAATTACTCGACACGGGACGACTACTTTGGACGTCGTCCATATTATTATACACTTGGCTTGATTTCTGCTATTCTGATGGCAGAACCCCTTCCCACACACTCCCCCTACTTTGTCCCTTCACTCCCTCACTCAGTGCCCCCCCCCCCCCCTCCTTTTTGTCTCACCTGAACAAAGTTCTGGCAGAGATTGACATAGTAATCACTTTTCCTGTTGCTGTGTTAGAAAAATGTTAAAGGCTTTTGTTGAACTTGCTCTCATTTCTCTATTTCTGCATCAATTTTGTTCAAACTTGGAACAAATAATCCTTGGGTATTACCAGATGTGAGTTGATGAGGATGATGAGGTGAAAGGTCAGCTAGGGGTCAAAAGATCAAATGATGCGAGGCCATGTGCATCATTTTTAGCTCACCTTAGCCGAAGGTTCAAGTGAGCTGTTGCCATCCGTTTTTGTCTGCCGTCCCTTGTCCGTTGTGCGGTGTGCGTCATCTGTAAACTTTTATATTTTCATCTTCTTCTGCAGAACGAATGGTCGGCTTTTAGTCAAACTTGCAGAGAATCATTCTGTTGGGTAGAGTTGTTCAAATGATAACTGTAGCCCCATGGGGGGGGGGGGGGGGGGGCCCAGGGGGAGGGCCCCCAGGGTGCAAAATTCTCAAAATTTCAAACATCTTCTTCTCCAGATCCACAAGAAGATCAGTCAAGTTGTTTTGTGTGTAGATACCTTTATAAGTAAAGAATGAAAGTTGTTTATGACAACTCCTGTTGTGCCCCCTCCTTGGATTATTCTGTGTCAGTTTTCCTAAGAGTTTTCCCATTCAAATCTCAAAATAATTATATTGCTATAGCGCCCTCTAGACAACTACTGAAACTCCCCTTTAAATGAATGTTGAGTAAAAGTTGCCTTCAATGAGTTTGTACAGAAATTACCAATGAGATTGATAAGTCAAAGTTTAATTCATGTCAAAATGAACAGAGCCCATGGAAGTACAAGAATTGTATATTTATTAAAGGAAAAAAAAAATATTTTAATCTTTTACAAAAAGGGAACAATTAAGCTGTGATCATTCAGAGCATTACAAGTTACATTTCAGTGATCACAGCAAGTTCCGAAAATGACCACAAATTACTCACTGGACCATCTCTTCATGCATGAATGATCAAGGTTTTTAATTATAGACAATCAATGACTACTAATCTGATACATGTGATTGTAATAAAGTATCTGCTCACCATGCACTTGTAAGATTTAGGAATAATCTGCATGTGTATTGTTACTAATTGTTTTGCCAGAGTGTCCAAATGGGGGGGGGGGGGGGGGGGGGGTAAATGATTTTACATGCAACTGTAGTAACTCAGTGAGTAATCATTTCAGGTGTTCACAGTGAGTTTGACTCTTCATTACAAGGTGAGTATTGATCGAAAACTCACAAAAAAGTGCATGTCCTACTTTTCTCCTACTTTTACTGAAATTTAGCTCCTATTTTTTTCTCCTACTTTTTCACCATGATCTACTAGAAAGCCTGCTTGATTTTATTATTTTGCATTTTGAAATACAGGATGGAATTCTGGTACATCTGCCATCCTCCTCCTCTTGTGCCTGTTGCCTCCTGCAAGCCAAGGGAGGTCTAAAGCTGCCTCAGCAAAAGTATCCATTTCCTCAGCAATCTCAAGGATTATTCAGTTTCAGAAGGTATGTAGCTTTTCAGTATAAAAGTGGACTATAAATAAATAATGTTATTAGTACCCTCGTCACACCTTGCATGTTCTCACTGCATTCTAGAAAATGTTGCCAAAACTGACTAAATGTGTGTACACAGGGAGTAGATGTAGCAATGGTCTATCTAAGAATTTCCTGAATGTGCTTAGACTGGCTTGGACTAAGAGGGTGCTCAAGAACTTTGGGCCTGTTCAAAAACTGAACCTATCCTAAGATTATTAGGAGTGACAATGCGCTAGAACGAGATGGACCTACTGCAAACAGGGTTGCCATCCTTCAATCCTACTAGGAATATGTTTCAGCGTGACATTTTCACAGCCCTAAATGTAGAGTTATATCAATAAACAAAAGGTCAGTACTTTTTGCCTCGATATTGGAAATTGATTACAAATTTGCAGCAAGAAAATAATTGTGAAGGAAATTTTAAAATCCTTATTTTCACAGTGTCTCCTTTTGTGTGAGTTGAAATGACTCAACCATATTAGAAAGACTCTTCTCAATCAGATACTTAAAACCTGCTTTGAAAATACTTGCATTTTTTACCAGGCCTCTACAGCCTACCTCTATACGTTTATAAAATTTTCTGTGCAAAGTCCTGGTTGAAGAATGTAGCTACAGTGTATATCTCTGTTCAGTTCATTAACCATAAAGTGAATTGAGCGAGATACAAGTTATAGGGGAGACTACGCTGCACATGGATGTCACCATCATGCACAAGCCCTGTGATTTATGCACTTTTCCTATTTACTCAAGAGTTATGATGGAGCATCACTTGCAGCCAAGCCTTGATAGTCTGCAACATGCAGCCTGAAGGCCACTGCATATCATACAAATCTTTGGTCGCACAACTTGCCGACTATCATATGTGACCGTGCACCTCAAAACGAACATAAAGTCGCACACCCTGATTTTTCGTGAGGACTGAAAATAAGTGAAATGGGTCAACCTAGCCGAACTTGACTTTTTCATATTTTCTGAAAGAGCGGGTCTTCTTTTACATTATGCTAAAATTTGGTATCATAAAACGGGCAGGAAAGTGTGTGTGTTTTTTTTTTTAGCAGTTTATCTCCAACGTTTTTGGTAGAGTAGTGTGATTAGGTGTGTCTTTAGAATCCCTTTTTCATTTCTGAGAAACCTTGTCCACACTCTTCACTTTCAACTCTAATAACTTTTAAAAGGATAGTGCTACTGCTTTTAAAGTTGGCGTTAATTGTGGACAGAATGTGTTAATGAGGCATGCTTAATTTCAGTTTAATCTGATAATCCCTTCATTGTTGTTACTCTGGCGGTTTACTTCCTGTTTTTTGTCCCATTCATCGCACAGCCAGCACGGTTTGGTAAAGATTAAGCACTTGAATAGACACTGTACTTCAGAGCCTCTTTTCTCAGTTCACACTTCTCCTGAGTTTGTGCTTTCTTTCCAATATTTAGATATGTTAGGAGAGTCCATTTGATTTGAATCATACATCATTTTAAAGCTTAAATTCTGCTCTTTCAGAATATGGTCTTAACCAAAAATTCATGTCTGGCGACTTTTTGTTTGTTTTGAGGTGCAGGGTCACATATTAAATAAACAGTGCGTATATTCTGTTTTATTTCAGATCTTAAGTCGCTGAGTTGTGTGACAGAAAGTCATATCGAATGCGGTGGCCTTTAGTCTAATCAGGCCTCTTAAATTGAGAAAAAAAGTCAGAAAACGTTGTGCTGCTTTGCACATTGCAGACATTTTACACAAAATATCCAGATCCCCCCACTATATATGTATGTATGTATGATGATGGTAACAGTGATGATAAAGATAGAGTTTTGATAGAATTAACAAGTGGGAAAAGGGTAACTGCTAGTTTCATCGTTTACTAGTACATGTAATTTGTTTCAAACACAGAGTGGAGGGAGCATTCAAGATTTTCTGGATGGCACCAAACAGACCCAGAGCCAACCGTTCCTTCTTGGAATTGGAAATTCTAAGGCCTGTATCAGCAGTTACTTGCTCATTGTCGATCACAAGGCCATTCCATGTGGTGCCCGTACGGTGGAAGGAGCAGTAGATGAACTCTTCAAGACGCACTTTGTCTTTGGCTTGCATTACTGCCAGTCTCTTCATCAGTTCTGGACCTTCATCCAGACAGCTGTTTTCGAGATTGATGTTGGAGTTTCCCGCGAATCACCGAGAGTGCGTGAACTAAGATCCAAATTATTCACACCATGATTTGCTTCAAATGCAAGAGAAATTTTGCAATACCAAAGTTGGTGCAACATTTAAGATTAAGTCATGGACTAAGTGAAGGAGGAAAAGAGGTGTTAATCTGTGGACAGGGAGCTTGTGCAAGAACATTTTATTCTTTTCGTGGATTTCGAGGGCATTTGCAGACTCACCTTAAATCTGGTTTGCCAGATAATCAAGAACAGTTTACTGAAAATGAGAAAGCTGGTGAATCATTCGAAGAGAGCTTTGCAGGAAACAGTAATGATAATGACGACAGTGATCAAGATCAGGATATGAATGCAGAAGATGACATTTTATCCGCTGAAGATTTGAATAGGCAGTGTGCAAAAGTAATTTTAAAATTTTCAGCAAACAGTGCAAACTCTGGAAAAGTTGTAAATGACATCGTGGAATCAACCAGTTTGATTGTAGGTGATGTAGTAAAAAGTGCATCAGCGGCAGTTAAGGCTACTTTCTTGAAACATAAACTGCCCATTGAGTCCGAAGCTTATAGAGAAATACAGACGCATTTTGCTATGCTTGAAAGGCCATTTGAAAATTTGAACTCAGAATATAAGCGGATGAAATATTGTGCAACACTTGGACTTGTTGAACCACAAGAAATAAAGTTAGGCATCCGGTATGAAAGTCGTCTAAATAACAGAAGTAAGCAGTATGAACAGATTGCTATTGAAGATACCTTTGTTTATATACCCATTTTAGAATCTTTAAAGCAACTTTTGAGCAATGAAGATATATTGCATTTTGCTACTCATGACCATAGGAGCACTGATGGTGTAATGAGAGATTACTGTGATGGTGCACAATTTGAGAAAATCCCTCTTTTCCATGAAGATGAAAATGCCCTACAAATTCACTGTTTTTATGATGACTTTGAAACTGTAAACCCCATCGGTTCAAAAACAAAAATTCACAAGTTAGGTGCCTTTTATTTCATTTTGAAAAATCTGCCACCAAAGTATAATTCTATTCTTTCCAATATCAATCTTGTAGCTCTGTGGTATGCTGAAGATGCCAAAAAATATGGATTTAATGCTATTCTCAAGCATATTGTGAAAGACATTAACATTCTGTCAACAGTTGGCATTACTCTTCCTAATGGCATTGTGAAGAGGGGAACCATTACTCAAATTAGTGCTGATAATCTAGGTGCAAATGCCCTGTTTGGTTTTGTACAGAGCTTTTCTGCTAATTATTACTGTCGATTGTGTGTGACAAGCAAGGAAGAGGCGCAGAACACATTAAAAGAGGTGTTAATGGAAATGCGCACCAGACAGACTTATGAGCAACATTTACAAGAAGCTGACGCTCAAACTACACTGTCACATGTGTTTGGAGTTAAACAAAAAACTGTATTGAATGATTGTATTTACTTTCATATCTTGACAAATTTTTCACTTGATATACAGTAATGCATGATCTGTTGGAAGGCATAGTTCAGTATGAGCTGAAACTTGTACTAGAATATTTCATCTATGAAAGGCAACCACCACTCTTGACCCATGATGAACTGAATCAGAGAGTTGCCAGCCATTGCTTAAACCGTACAGATAACAAGAACAAACCATCCTACATTAAACTGAGAACAGCTGGCAATGATGTGGGTCAAAAGGCAATGCAGGCTTGGTGCTTGATAAGAAATCTTCCATTCATCATAGCTCATGATATTGAAGAAGGAAACGTCTACTGGGAACTGCTGCTAAGATTACTAGATTGTATGGATATTATTTTTGCTCCCCAATTAACAGCAGGCTTGATAGCCCAGTTGTCTGTTCTCACTGAAGAACATCACACACACTTTCAAAAAACATTTCCTGCCAATAGGTTGTTGCCAAAGCATCATTTCATGGTGCATTATGCTACATGTTTGAGAGAAGTTGGGCCACTCGTACATGTATGGTGTATGCGGTACGAAGCGAAACATCACTATTTTGGCCGTGTTGCAGAATCTGTATGTAATTACAAAAACATATGTAAATCACTTGCAAAGAAACATCAGACAGCACTAACGTTCCATCTTCAGTCAAACCATCCTTTGGAGTGTCTCGAGGTTGGGCCAGGTACTTCACTTTTATTGTCAGATTTAGATGAAAATATTAGACAGACTGTGCAAGAGAAACTCCAAGTAGAGGAACTCTCTTCTGAAGTCTTTGATGCCAATTGGGTTAAAGTGTATGGTACACATTATCAGTTGTCTCTTTTGGTCTGCCATGATGTCGATGAGCTTCCACTGTTTGGTCAAATAGAGCATATCATTGTACACAACAATGACATTTTTTTTGTACTTCTCTTGCTAGATACATTGCATTATAATTCACACTATCATGCCTTTACAGTAGAAATAAGTTTTCCACGTGGTCATGTTGTCAAGAATCAAAAGGAACTTGTTGACTACAAACCACTAGATTTAATGACAAATTTGTCAAACACAGACTCGAGGAAGTACGTGGCACCAAGGCATGTTCTTTTCAAGTAATTTAGACCTGTAGAGCCGATGTTATGTATGGTTTTGGTAAATGGTAACAAAATGTTCAAAAATAACTTCAATCAATAAGATATTGTGGACTCTTGTTAACCCTATGTAGCCCGGGCTATATTTATCTGTAGCCCCCCCCCCCCCCCCCCCAGATCTTGGCCGCCGATCATTAATTTAATCTTAAAGAATGCTAATTTTTGGTACATTTTTCCTTTTGAACATCTGACCAAGTGTGCACTGAAAAATTTTATAATATTTTTGTAATGTAATATATGTAATATTTTCCATCTTTTTTTCTTTCAGGAAAAGCAAATTTATGATGCATGTGCATGAAAGCCAAGGATTTGGAAATGCACAGATTGATTTGTTGTTGCTTATTTCCTGGAGGAAAAAGAGAAAGGAAAATGCATGTTTTGATGTACAAATAGCTTTTTGTTAACTTGAATGACAAATTTGTCAAACACAGACTCGAGGAAGTACGTGGCACCAAGGCATGTTCTTTTCAAGTAATTTAGACCTGTAGAGCCGATGTTATGTATGGTTTTGGTAAATGGTAACAAAATGTGCAAAAATAACTTCAATCAATAAGATATTGTGGACTCTTGTTAACCCTATGTAGCCCGGGCTATATTTATCTGTAGCCCCCCCCCCCCCCCCCCCCCCCCCCTCCAGATCTTGGCCGCCGATCATTAATTTAATCTTAAAGAGTACTAATTTTTGGTACATTTTTCCTTTTGAACATCCTGACCAAGTGTGCACTGAAAAATTTTATAATATTTTTGTAATGTAATATATGTAATATTTTCCATCTTTTTTTCTTTCGGGAAAAGCAAATTTATGATGCATGTGCATGAAAGCCAAGGATTTGGAAATGCACAGATTGATTTGTTGTTGCTTATTTCCTGGAGGAAAAAGAGAAAGGAAAATGCATGTTTTGATGTACAAATAGCTTTTTGTTAACTTGGTTGAGGGAAAAAAAAAATGAGAAAGAGACTCAAGACAACCAAGTACCTACATGGGTATTTCTTTTCATATGGGTACCAGGAGTAATTGTGTGATATCATGTGATGTCATGTTCATGTTACACATGAAACATTTAGGGGCTAACTGTGAATGAACATGTTACCAAAGAAATATGCGAGTGTTTGTGAGTGTAATGATTATTGGCTTTTATCTTAGGTATAACACAGTACAAAACAGCTTAGTTTCATTACGTATTAACCAATTTGAGGTCATACTTTGGTACCCATATAAATAGAAATACCCACATGCATATTTTTTGCCTTTAACTACTTTAGTATACAGGGTGGCTCCCAAATTGGGCAAAACTTTGTACATTTTAACATTTTCTTCTCTTGATCCAGATGTAGAATACAAGTTGTATTCTTTAGGTGTAAGTTGTGTATTGTTCATCATGATAATTCCTTTTTCCAGTTTCTTGAATAAACAAGAACCAAGTTTTGTTTGTCAAGATAATTTGGTTTGTTCCTTTTCCCTTCTCTATGTGTAATGTGTAATGAATTTCTGTGTTTGATTCTAATGCATTGATAGAGTGAGTTGGATTGAATTGTTGGTGCTGAATCGTTGGTTTTTGTTTTAACAACAATTTAGGGTTGAATTCTGCATATCACTGTTGTTAAAATAATGGTGTTAAATTTTATCACCGAAAATAGAATTGAATTGCAACACCAAAGATTGGTGTTGGAATCTTTCTTTTTTTTTTCTTTTTAACACCAAAAATAGAATTGAATTGCAACACCAAAGATTGGTGTTGGAATCTTTTTCTTTTTAATACCACAAATAGAATTGAATTGCAACACCAAAAATTGGTGTTGGAATCTTGTTTTTTACACCAAAAACAGAATTAAATTGCAACACCAAACGTTGGTGTTGGATTTTTTTTAACACCAAAAACAGAATTAAATTGCAACACCAAAGATTGGTGTTGGACTCTTCTTTAACACCAAAAACAGAATTGAATTGCAACACCAAGAGTAGGATTGAATTGTTTAATTCCAGAACTTGGTGTTAAATAACACCAACCGGTGTTTTCCGATATAGATACCGGGAAAGTGTTAAAATCAACACCCATGGTGTTGGATTTAACACCATTGTTTTTGCAGTGTAGAGACCTTTTTTTTTTGTTGGTAAAAGCAGAGTACAAAATTGTCGTTTATAGAGCATTTAAAAGCAAATTTCTACGGAATTAAACATAATGAAAAAAAGTCAGTGCGAAGGATTATGATTATAAAATACGGGGGACATTTATGTGACGGTGTGAGATCCTCGGCGAGGGAGCGAAGCGAAGCGACACACGCACACGGTAGGGACTTTTTGTAAAAACAGAGTACAAAAGTCGCGTTTATAGATAATTTAAAAGCAGTCGCGTTTATAGAAAATTGAAATGCATATTTCTAGGGAATTGAACATGGTGAGAAAAATCAGTGCGAAGGAATATCATTACAACATTCGGGGGGGGGGGGGACATTTATGTGACGGCGTGAGATCCTCGAAGAGGTAGCAAAGCGACCGGGGTGGAGGGGGAAGGGTGTGGGAGGGGATACCCCCCCCCCCCTCCCACGGTAGGAACTATTTGTAAAAACGGAGTGCAAAAATTGCGTATATAAGAGCATTTAAATGCAAATTTCTAGGGAATTAAACATAGTTGAAAAAATCACTGCGAAGGACTATGATACAGGGGCACATTAATGTGACGGTGTGAGACTCTCGGTGAGGGAGGGTGTGGGAGGAGGGGGGGGACCCCTCTCCCACGGTAAGGACTTTTTGTAAATAGAGCATTTAAATCAAATTTCTAGGGAATTAAAAAATCCCCGCGAAGGACTATAAGCATTTGACAAGCCGGGTCATAACTTATGAAAACTAGTCATTTTACTATAAGTTCGGGCAGAGCACGCGAGCCGCTTTCATTAAAAGCTTAAACGTGATCGCATTGTTCGAGCAATGGAAATTATTCTTATATTGCTAGAAAGCATAGAAGAAAAGGAAAAATGAAAGGTTTACTAAAGGTATGATTTAGGGGGCACACTGGGGGACGCGAGGCTACCATGTATACACTTACTTTACTCATAAGTAAATGTTAGTGTATAGATTTATGATAATGTAAATTATTAGTGTATTCATATACAGGGGGCACTGGGGGGGGGGGGGTGGAGTGCCATTAACAATTTCCCTACATTTTGAAAATTGCAAATATTCTACTGCAGTGTGCACCAAATCTTAGAATATCAATTCTGAGAACACGAAAGTTCCTCGAGTGTGGGAGGGAGACACCCCTAAGGTTCCCCCTTTTTTTGGTCGACCTCCAAACTCAGCATGTTTAGAGTACACAGCGAAGACGGAGAACACAGATCAAGAGGTGACAGATACCGCGATTCAACCAATCACATTATCCCGAAATGTTTCTCTTTGATTAAAAACTTTCTAAATATCATTCCACTTCAGCAGTGGGCACAAGGTTGTTTAATTTCTATTTTAAAAAATCAAAAGCTCCGATGGGATCACTCAAGAGCAATGGTTTCTTCTTGCATTGCTCATGAGGACCGAATGCCTGTAATGAGTAACATTGTTCCATGTTTATGCCTTTCGGAAATGTTTCGCCAATGGACAATTTCCCCAATATTCATGCATTTGTGGAGTAGGGAATGGATTATAAGCGTTCAAAGATGCACTACCTCTTCTAATCCTCTTAGATTGAGTCCCGCGTGATTCTGGCCAAGCTGTTGCGGAGATTTGACTTCAGGTTGGTACCGGGTCAGAGGTTCACTTCGGGGACTAGTCACCTCACCCAAAGGCCAAAAGATGGGTGTCTCACGTACATCAGTCAGCTGTGATTTGGTCATCAGACACCAATACCGAGAAGGTCAAACTTTTGTTGAATGTTCTGCATTTCACTAGAGAGTTGTTTGTATTACGTCTTTTTCTCTGTAGAATTGCTTTAAACATGTCAAAAGCACTATGCTGTATAATGCATTTGGACCTTATCAGACCTTATTTACAATTCAAGAAGGAAAAATATAAAGGATTTATTCAATACCACCTATTTTTTTTTTTTTTTTTGAGGCGGGGGGGGGGGGGGGGGCAAAAATCCCATGAAGTTTTGAATGTGAAAGGTCATAATCTTCCCTCCGCCCCAGAATTTTTTTGTTCGTGATCTTATAACTCGTCAGTCTTACGTTTTAGGAGAGTGGTGCTAATTCACCAGTCTTCCTCAAATCTCTACCATCGCAAAAATCATCAACTCAACATGATTGACCCCGGTTGATTGACTGTGCTTTTCTCTTTACAAGGCCTTAAGTAACCTTGGAATACAATGCATGATAGGCAGAATTCATGTTGTGAAATTTGATTTTGAATGTTGATCACGTATAGATATATGTAACAACATAAACCAGATTGAGGTCTGGCAAAATTTTCAATTAAAAAAGAGTTAAAGAAGTTTGCTACGGGCAATAAATGAATATATATAGGGTGTTCCTAAAAAGTACAGAATATAAAAAGTTGACTATGAAGGGTGTTCGTAAAAAATCAAGAAACAATGAATAAAAAGCTGACCAAAGTTCAAAGGTCAGCTTTGTAATGAAATCATACTTTATTCTACACCTTACTTGCGTCATCATAGTCACGGATCACATCTTTAGGGTCCTTCGAAGGTGAAGGGTTCAAAACCTACCATTTCCTAGATTTTGGTTTGTAGGTACGAAACCAACTTGGTTTCATAGTTTCTTTGTTTTTCACATCAAGTGTTAATGAAATACTATCCCCTCTGTTAACAGTTTGCGAATGATCTTAATTTAAAATCTCTGGTGAGACAGCCCTATACCTTTTATGCACCAACACCTTCGACGTGTCCCCGTGTCGACACGACGCTGCACGGCTATGAAGAACATCGATCTCATGCCGAAAACGCGCCTTGCAAGTCATTGAGATCACGTTGTGGGGATGTGTATACCCTGCTCTTTTGGTATTCTAAGAGTGAAAAAAAAAAGTCACAGGGTGTCAAGTGAATGAATTGAATTGAATTTCAAGTAAGGAGATCGTAGAGGCCTTCCATCTCATGATTGAGGGCCAAATAGCTCTACACGTACCAGCCTCATACGGACAGCTCGAAGACAGTGAGCTGTAGCACCATCATGACCATCCTGCCCTACCAAAGGTGCCGGAACACTCCTCGATCCTGTCTCTCAAAGTTTCCTTCCAGCTGGTTCACGTCAATGTCCCCATTGATCAATCCTCAGTAGGCCTGCATGCAACTATCTATGTTTCTGTTGAAGAAGAATGGCCCAATTATTTGGCCACTTTCATAAATATAATAATGATAATAATAATAATAATAATAATAATAATAATAGTTATAATAATAATAATAATAACAATAATAACAATAATAATAATAATAATAATAATAGAGAGACTCTTTTAAAACGCCCATCCTACCTAAGAAACCCAGAGTACATATTACCTTACAACAGAGTATCACAGAAGATATAAGAACACTAAACAAACAATATAGTACATAACATACATACAGTCAAACAATTGTCAATTAAAATTGAAAAGGTAGGTCTTGAGGTTCTTTTTGAAAGAACTAGCCCACACACTCCATTATTGTCTGCTCATATTTACGTCCTAAATGAACTATGGCGGATGTCCTGCAGCCGCGAATACTTCGTGACACTGAGGGTGTTCATTTTCCTGTCCATGCTGACTGCGGCTTTTGTCGCCAACAAGGTTTCGCAGGAAATTGGCGTCGCCCACAAACCTGTCCAGGAGCCATCCTCGAAAGTTGAGCCTCCTCTGGAAATCCATCTCCAGCAGTTGATGACGTTCATGCACTTCGTGAGGATACATGCTTATATCTAATCGTGCAATACGATAGAAAGTTCGTGATCTTATCCCTAAACCATTACTGCGAGCAGTTGTGGTCCTTAGATGGGTTTCCAGTATCTCCTGAGAGCCTGTTTTCTGTACATTTCCCTCTCCTCCGCTTGCAAAAATTACCCACGTGTCCGCTGGGGCTTGTTCCATATTGTTATTATTTGCGCAAATTCGCCCAGATAATCTTTCTGGATGGAGGAACTCTTGTCTTATTAGAATCGCAAATGGAATGTTTCCCTTGTATCCATTCTGCAACTGTTACGGTGAAATGTTGTCACCACAAATATCCTTGGGTCAATTGCAAGTTGCACCATGAGGAGATATCATTAAAATTTGTTGTCTCCTGTTACAGACTGTACATGTCCCACTTGAATACTCACAACTATTGATGTGTACTCACTAGACCTTGCTACCAGAGCAATAACCAAATTTTGGACAAAGTAGGTTTTTTACACTGCAAAAAGTCCGGTGTTCAGTATGAAACACCAAGCTGGTGTTAAATTTCCGGTGCTTATTTATGGTGTTAGATTAACACCTCCGGGTGTCATTTAAAAATATAGAATTGTTTTTTAATAGTTTCGTATTTACCATTCTTCTTGTTGATTTTGAACTTCAACAAGACGATCGAGAATTTTCCGATAAAGTACTTGATCTTTGAAAAAAAAAAGAGGTGTGGACACATTTACACCATAGTAACATCAGTTGGTGTGGTCTCATATTGAAGCTGGATGGGTGTTACACAATTGACATTAACACTAGCAATATCAAATCAACACCATGCGGTGTCATTCTTGAATTAACACCAGCGAAGTGTCAAAAATATCACCAGCTACAGTGTCAAATTAACACCATGAAGTGCCAGGTGAACACTTTTCAACACCATCACAACATACTTTCTACACCTGTCGGTGTGGTCCTCTATTGACACTTGATCGGTGTTAGATTTAACACCCATGGTGTTAAATCTAACACCGATGTTTTTGCAGTGTTCCCTTCACATTCGAAGGGCCCTGACTATGTGATCCGTGACAATGTTGACGCAAGCAAGGTGTCAAATCAAAGCTGATGAGTTAATTCGTATTGTAGTAAATATTTCGCACGAATAGACCATACTATATTCCTGACAAAGATGACCTTTGAACTTCGGTTGCATTTTTAGGAGCACACGGTTTATATAAACCAAATCAAATGAATAATTTGTTTCACAGGTATTTGTTACTATAGGGTACTAAAGTAAGTTATCTCAGTCACCTGGTCTACGCAGGTTCATTCTTTGTTTGATCATGAACTCCATAAGTGTTACATTGGGCAAGCTCCTGCATCATTTTGCTTTCGCAACAAGTGGAGTGCCTGGTGGTTAATGGGCCAACGTAATGTTTACTTGAACTATACTGTACGATCTGTGTTATTGTGTGTAATGAGCTAGTTGGATAAGAAAGCAAAGTCTTGCTACTTTTATAATATAATTGTGGTCATTGTTCTTGTGGTTTCCAGAATCCTTTATTGGTGGTACGTGTTCATGATATATTTGTTACATTACATTGAGTTGTGCATGTCTCTATTGCTCAGAAATCTACCTGTGCGTAATTCAGTTCACCAAAACGGATGATACCGACAGCATGTTAAATCTAATGGTGTAATGTCATAATTTGACATGACCCTCTGGTATAGGGGCTGGAACTTATACTTTCCGGTAATTTCAGTTTTTCAGTGCCATGGACCTTTTTGTACTACATTTCCACCGTGTGTAAAATTTGTCCATGCATAATGAAACCCAAGACTTTTCTGTTTTCGTTTTTGTTCGGTGATTTACACAAATGTAATCGTTTTAATGTGAACTCTGATTTAATAATCAAGTAATATGCAATAGTCCTCAACTGTTCTCATTCATTATTCATTATTCATTGTCTCTAGGGTGACAATATCTATTCAAATGGGAACGATGCCCCCACCCACCTCCGAGGAGGACTCCAACGTTACCCAGAACCCCAAATTAGAGAAGCAAAGAGGAAAAGCTAATGATTAAAAAATATTAAAACAGAAAAGACATCAGTGGATGTGTTTTCAAAGTTATGGTATAGATCCAGGGGTCGGGCCGAAATCGGGGCCTGTATTTGAAGTCTGATCTTTTTCTTTCTTTCTTTGGTTGAAAATTCATAGACATATTTAATACATAATTGGAATGTTTGTTGTTGTTTTTTTGCAGTGTGACATTATTTACAAATAGACATCACCCCCCCCCCCAACACACACACACACACACACACACACACACACACACGAGATTTCTGAAGTCTGAAGTCGTCAAGAATAATTGGAAGAAGAACTGGCGATGCTCAGGTGAGCGCCAAACCCCCGAGTCTCTTCTTTGGTATCTTTACTGTACTTGTAAGAAACTGCTTTTTCGGACTTTTCTGACGTATTCCTTTTCTTTTTCTGCTTGTGACTGTTCTTCGCGTCTCCTCCTTCTTTTCATATATTTTATTTCCCTTGAGTTATATGTAAAGGACTCCATTTCACATTTATACATGGCCCAAAGTGTCTTTCTACACCTTCGCCCGAATTCAGAGTATAATTTTCATTACATATTGAAAATATCTCTGAAAGTTTCTATGGTACATGTAGTCGTATAGCTAGTTGTTTATACAAAATGTACATAAAGTTATCTCTTATTCGTGTCCTCATAATCATTAGCGAGCACTAAATCATTATAAATCATATACATCCTTAAATCATGGCTATAAGCATGTACTAAGTACAGAATACATTGCGTGTCATTGATAGTAACTCACACGAAAGTATATTTACGTTTAGAAATATATAAGAAGATGGAATCGTTGCCTAATAAGTGTGTGTTATAGTCCTTATGGGAGGTAGTTACTGCTAATATACTTTACAGGTTATCGTATCATAGAAATCCTGCAGATATTATAAACATTTAGATTAAATGCAAAGCATTTTATAGATATTTTGTTTACTTTCCGTGTTGTCATAGTACAAGATATATTGTGAAGGGCTGATTAGTATGGTAACAATAAAAGACCATTCATTGGAGGGAGATGACATTTCTATAAAATTGGTGCATGTGTGGTTTATGTAAACCTAAGTGTGCGTGTATAGCCACATCGTTTGGTTTTGTGTTGACATGATCTAGGACATTGCTTGTCTGGCCGTGTGTGCGTGTGTCATTCCTCATGCATTTTATCATACATGTCATAGCTGTGTGACCAAAATACATAGTGTCTGGGTGATGTTTGTATACGTTTCGTTATCCTGAAAGTTCGTTATTCCGAAGGTTCGTTATTCCGAAACAGAAAAATTCCCTTCACCTGGGTACCGTTTCATGAAAGTTGTCAGCGCTGACAAGTTGTCAGTCTCTGACAATCACCATGGTAACAGTCAGTGACCAGAGCACCTCAGCCAATCAAAACTAAGGATTTTGCTGAAATTGTCAGAGACTGACAACTTGTCAGCGCTGACTAAATTGATGAAACACCCCCTGATGTTCGTTCATCCAATAATGAAACAGGCTCCGTTAATCTGCACAACAAATTTTGTGGCGTTATTCCGAAGGTTCGTTAATTCGAAACGAAATTATGTTCGTTATTCCAAAAAGAAAAGAAAATATTAAGTTTCTCTGCGGTGGCAAAGCGGGACGGGACGGGAGGGGAGGAGTGGGGTATGATCACCGTTTCCGGGGACCTATCATGAACAGGGGCTTGCACATGATTCTTTCAAAGGGAATGATATTTACATCTTACAATTATCATTTCTATATCATGGATGGCTCATCCTGATGATGATGATGTAAGGTGATATAGAGGAGGAGAAATTATATTAATACTTTTTTTCATCATTAATACAATTAAATTACGAGTATTCCATTTTGCCAATAGATGTGTGTATGTGTGTGAGTGTGTGCGTGCCTTTGTGTGTATGTGTGAGTGTGTGTGTGTGTGTTTGTGTAATAGCCTATCATTTCATCCAGGTACAATCTTCCAAATTACATAATGGAACATGATTATTTTCACCATCTATAAGGAAATATAAAGGAATTTCGCTTTTGGTGCCATTTCGGACCCGACCTTGAATTTCTGAAAACCTTCAAAGATGCAAAAATACATCAACCAGATTCGGAATACAACACATTCGAAATAGGGTCGTTCCATCATTTCAGTTCAGTTGTAGTTTTTCCACCGTCAATAGGGAAATACTTACATTACAGTTTCAGTTTTTTGTTTTTGTTTTTGTTTTTTTTTAGGGGGGGCATTTTCACTGATTTTGGTGGCCATCTTGAATATCTCAAATCCCTGAGGATGCTAGAGTTGCATCATCCAAATTCGGATTCAGCACCACCAAAATAGTATGAGATCATTCTTTTTTTTTTCAAGTTAACCATCATTTATAAGGAAATATTGTTGTGCCGCTGGCAGAAGGGCGGTCAGCCCCCGTTCCACTGTCACGATCTGGATCCCGATCTGTCCCGATCTAGCAGATCGGGAGAGAGCGGCAAAAGCGTACAGGGATCGGAAGCATCGTAGCAGCAGCGTGTGGAGGTCGGGGTTGGAGCGGGCATTTTTTTCAGATCGGGAAGAAATTTTGAACCAGTTCAAAATTTCTTCCCGATCTCCCCGATTAAAATTGATCTATTTTTAATCGTACGGCAAGCGGGGAGAGCGTAGTGACAGCGTAAACGCAGCGGGATGAGCGTAACAAGGTCTTTCTGAGCGTAGTAACATCGGCACAAGGAAGGGACGAAAACTTACACAAAAATGTCTGCCAGAAGAAGATCGAGAGGAAGAACTGTTGAGGAGGAGGAGGGCATTGTCGCTGCACCTGTCAGGGCAGAACATGAAGAAGAAGGAGCTCAAATTTTCGAAGAAGGAGAAGAGATGAAGAAAAAGAAGAGAAGAAAGCAGCAAAGCAGCTACCCAAAAGCGAAGAAGGAGAGACTGCACGTGAAGCTTAAAGAGGAGGGAGAGGATATAGCAGAATTTTGAAGAATATGAAATCATCTACAACTGGAGGAAGACGGACTATAAAAGCAAGGACATCAAGAAAAAGCCTTGGAAAATCAGCACGTCTTTGTTTATAACAATACATTGCTGCAAAAGAACCGTGAGCTGAGGAGCCTCTTCGAGGTCCACAGTATTATTCTTCGGTTCTGCATGCTAATAAGTTGACTGACTGCAGATCGACAGTCGAATCGGGGTACATCGGGGCACATCGGGCACTCGTCAGCTCTCTGAACGGGATGACAGCGTGATAAAATCGCATAGATTGTTCAGAGCGTATACAGATACAACGTGCAACGATCGGATAACATCGGGAACATCGCACTGACAGCGTAGCTGCAGCGGCAGAGATCGTAATGCCTCATTCCCGATCATCGTACTACGAGCGTAGAAAGCACGTGGTAGTCGTAACTGCTGCGTACGTACAGCCCCCGTTCCACTATCACGATTTGGACCCCGATCTGTCCCGATCTAGCAGAGCGGCAAAGCGGCAAAAGCGTACGGGGATCGGAAGCATCGTAGCAGCAGCGTGTGGAGGTCGGGGTTGGAGCGGGCAGTTTTTCAGATCGGGAAGAAATTTTGAACCGGTTCAAAATTTCTTCCCGATCTCCCCGATCAAAATTGACATATTTTTAATCGTACGGCAAGCGGGGAGAGCGTAGTGACAGCGTAAACGCAGCGGGGAGAGCGTAATGACGGCGTAAACGCAGCGGGATGAGCGTAACAAGGTCTTTCTGAGCGTAGTAACATCGGCACAAGAACGGGAAGTAATTTTAGCTGTAATTTTCGAAGAAGAAGAAGAGATGAAGAAAAAGAAGAGAAGAAAGCAGCGAAGCAGCTACCCAAAAGGCGAAGAAAGAGAGACTGCACGTGATGCTGAAAGAGGAGGAAGAGGACATAGCAGAATTTTGAAGAATATGAAATCATCTACAACTGGAGGAAGACGGACTAAAAGCAAGGACATCAAGAAAAATCCTTTGAAAAATCAGCACGTCTTTGTTTATACAATGCATTGCTGCAAAAGAACCGTGAGTTGAGGAGGCTCTTCAAGTTCAAGTTCAAGTTGATTTATTTTACTTCCAACAAACAAATAATAAAAAATACAAAGAAACGCTCATATACACAGACGTCATGAAATCAGTACCACAATGCGATGAACAGAATAACATTGTAAAAGAGATACAGGCAAATTATCAACAGAGATACAAATAACAGTTACGTCACTGTGGTAAATGCATACAAAATATTGCTGGAAATGGAGGGGACTGCTAAAAAGCAGAGCTTGTAGTATTAGAATGCAGTCCCCTCATAGAGAAAAATATATAATTGCAAAAAACAACAACAACAAAGTTCCCTAAGCGGTAGCAAAAAAAAAAAGACAGACAGAGTAATACACACATACATGCACACATACGGACGCACATTAACAAACACATGGCGGCTCTCTTGTAAGGAAAAAATTGATGAGAGGATAGAAAGATATAGTAGTGAAGAAGGTAGTAAGTCCGAGGTGGACAAGGGGGGGGGGGGAGGAGGGGAGAGGAGAGGGAAATGGTGGGTCATAACCAGGGCACTGGAGGCACAGAAGCACGGGCTCGCTAATGAAGAAAGAGTAGTGAGAATAACGAAGCAACAACAACTTTGAAAATCAAAAGTAAAAAAAGAAGAATGAATCTTCGAGGTCCACAGTATATTTCTTCGGTTCTGCATGCTGATAAGTTGACTGACTGCTGACCCACAGTCGAATCGGGGTGCATCGGGGCACATCGGGCACTTTTCAGCTCTCTGAACGGGGTAACAGCGTGATAAGATCGTATAGATCGTTCAGAGCGTAGATACAGCGTGCATTGATCGGATAACATCGGCAACATCGCACTAACAGCGTAGCTACATCGTTCTAAAGCATACCGGCAGCGGCAGAGATCGCAATGTCTAATTCCCGATCATCGTAGTAAGAGCGCAGCAAGCACTTGGTAGTCGTAACTGCAGCGTACTTAGAGCGTTCTAACATCATAGTGTGTCCAGATCGGCTCAGGTTTTACCCGATCTTTCCCGATCTGAAAAAATTGTCAAATCGTAGCGAGAACGGCATAGTGGAACGGGGGCTTAGAGAGGTACGAAATGGGGAGAGGGGAATCACGATAGGGAGAGAGAGAGGACAGCGGGAAGACAAAATTTGGAAGACGAAGAGAGAAAAAATAAGAAATTAAAGATGACGATGGGGTGGCGGATCCAGAGAACCGGCGCACGCCCCCTTTATTTTTCGTTAAAAACAACAGAAATAAAAAGAAATAAAAAATTAAAGGAAACCCGGAAGTGGCACACGAAATATTAGTTGCGCCCCCCCCCCCCCCTTTACAGAATTCTGGATCCGCCCCTGCTTGTATCATCGTCACAGTACCATTTTTTTAAAATAAGAATACATCTATGATTTGTTTTTCCATTACTATCCTGTATGTATAATAGCCTCATCATAATGTGACCTTCTACCACGTCTTCAGAGCGAATAAAGAGAGACGGTGTTACAGCCGTCTATTATTATACATTGCCCACTGCCATAGTTCAGACAGCACTATACTCTTATCGCGTCATATTGATTCTGTCGTTACTCCGTTGCCTCTGTGCAAGGAAAGACCTGTCAACGAATTTCTTAATTATTCCATGTGATTTGTTTATGAAGCAATTAAATCAACTGATCAAGTCTCCTGAACTTCATATCACAGCGCTGTATAGGGCAACATTATATTGGACCCAATACATAGTGACAGTATATAGCTTACCTTCGTTCTGAAGGCGGGCAGCGGTCCGCCCATCGACACCGTTCCAGGATAGGTGGCTGTAACCACCCGTGGCCTCGTCAACCAAAATACCAATCCTATAACAAGTTTGGCCTATGTACTGGCTATAGATTTTACTTTCCTTTGAAGAACCTCTAGAAGGAAGAATGAATCGTGATTTTTTGTGCAATGTAGGCCCTATAGTTATCTTCCCTTATGTCGCACCTTGACATTAATTATACTCTTTCACTTTTTTAAGTGGTCGACCTATTTTCTATGATTTTAGACAAATATTGCACTACATCGACGTACATAAAACCACCGAGCTTTCATTTGCAATGAAATTTGCCTCGACGGAAGAATTTTATGAATTTGAATAATTACGCAGTACCCGCTGCATGGTATAAGGATTAGAACCAATACTTGCTGTCGGGCGAAAGCTCGGTGGTCTAGTGGAGGTGACGCCTGTCCGGCGATCAGGAGGTCGTAGGTTCGAATCCTGCTCGAGTATGTACGCCCATGATTTTTTATCATGGCTGATACTAAAACACTGATCAATTCAGTGCTTATTTACGTCGATGTAGGGCAATTTGTCAATCAGTTGCAATGAAAAACACCTCGACGGAAGAATTTCATGAATTTGTAAAACTAAAACCGATTTTGAAGATGAGCGGGATAACGAAGCCGCTGTAGACCTACTTTTACTATCATTAAGCCTGCAAATTTCCTAAAGGGAACATTGTCATCACTCTAGTAAAATGCTCGATAGGGATATAAAACAAATATCGACTGCTTTCTTTCAGGTCATGGTAAAACTATTTGCCCTTGATGATTTCTCAACAGTGCCAACAGTCCCTCGACTTCGTCTCGGGATATAGCATTGTTGAGAAATCACCTCGGTGCAAATAGTTTTACCACCTCCTTCTGTCTGCAGCAGTCGACATTTTGTAGAAACTGTATCATGACCCATCATGAACTTTGCCAGAAGCCCTCAAAATTTGCCACATTCTTATATGTAGGCCGTAATAGCCTGCAAACATTAATTTGGAAGGTGAACTTGCGATACTCAAGTGAGCGTTAGTCGACATCTCAACATCTGGGTCTGTGTTTTCTTCATTGAATTATCATGAATTGTTTGCCGCCTCCGCATGAAGACAAAGTTACCATGATAAATGAGAAATTCAGAGTTTCTGATCTCTGAGTTAATAGCGATTTCATGGGTTTTTTTTTCAATTCTGCCTTAGTTTGTTAGTGACAATGGTTGACCCCATACAAATACATGCAGGCCTACCAGGAGAAGGGCTACGGGAAAGAGAGACGTGTGGAGCGGCTGTTTATCAAATTCTCATAGATATTTAACTGTCTCAAAACACACACACACAAGCAAATGAAATAAAAAGACAGGCGAGGCACAAAGTTCAAAGCGTATTGTCATACTTCAGAAATAACTTGGCCTCCAGACATGCCGGAGCAGAGATTTGTTTCCAACTTCATACCGCACTTGCTTTAATGTATATTGCGCGTGACTGCTAGTATAGTGCCATGACTATACAAATAGGGCCTAATGCATGTACCAAGAGTAGCTTCCATATGTAGCCTCATTATAGCTTCCTTGTTACTCTCATTCTCACACCTTCAATTCGTTATGTACTCGACAGTATTAAAGCTCATAAACTTGAGTCAACTTTTTTCTTCACCAAGTTCTCCTTCTTTTTCCTTTTACATCTTTTGCCCTTTGTACCTTTCTATTTTAGCTTTTGAAATAAATGTTCTCAGTAGGCCTATACATTGTGTTCCATCTCCATTGCGATAGGTATTCAGGTCTACATTGGTATTTGTTCGCTGGAACCCGCAGTTACAAGCTGTGCTTTTACAAACCTTCATATTTCACATCCTACATGTCCTATGGAGAGAAGTCTTTTGAAGATGTATGCAGACACAGTTTGTAGTCATGAATTACTGTACGATATCGTTTGTATTCTTTTGGCTTAATAGATATGTATTATCTCAATGTCGAATGGAATATGAAAACAAATATTCCGGTATTGTTCCCTGCTACTCGAGCGTCCCCTGTTTATCTGCCTCCTTTTCCCACTCTATTTGAAATCATGGAACGATATATCATTGCGTTATTCCTCATGTCTGTTGAAAATACTTTAGAAAGGTTCAAAGTGATGATCTGGCATCGAGTATAGGCCTATGTTCATGAAAATTAGATAGTATAACTCTTAGAATTTTGCTTTGAGACCAGGTTTGAATGATTTCATTATACTTGCCGTTATGTATCGAAAATTCGGTTTCCAACTTTAATTCTAAAACGCCTATTAGATTCACATTGTCCAAATTCCACTATACCATCATGTACGTGCACGCATTTGCACATTCTTGCCAGCTTTAGTATCTCAGGCCATCAGGTCTATTATTACCCGCCTCCGCAAAAGGCAGAGAAACTTACATTAATGAAGTTGATTTTCAATAGTCCTTTCCTCGAGGTAAAAAGTTCATTTGTTAACTAATTTGCATACTGCATAATGACAAATGATGTTGCCCTGACTGATAGTGTCTGACTGTGCAAATATCAGCAAGTGCCAAGGGAAGAACTCGAAGCCATTGAATGAATGAAATGAAGCTTATCTTTCTCATTCAAAATTTCAAGGGGTCAAACTAATTCAATGGAATCAATGCGGGATGAAAGCGACCAAGTATATCATGCTTATTCAGCAAAGGAGCAGGAGCACACAACTACACGCACACAAACACACACACACACACACACACACACACGTATTAATCATACACAACAACACATGAATAATTCGGGAGAAACGGCAAGGCTGGTTCTTAACAAAGCTGCCAAGAGATCTGAAAACTTGCCTGTATTATTGCCACGAAATAGTGTGTGTCAGTGGCGTTACGGGGTCCTGGTTCTATAAGAGAATATTGCAAATGACTCGCTGCTCACCTCACGAACGAGCTAATGAAGTGAAGTCAAAACAAAAAAGGTAAGAGCCCACCATTTTTTAAAGAAATAAATTATCAAGACAGGCTTTCGTGCTTGCCTTGAATAAGCGATTGTCTGTGATTGAACCTCAGCGTCTACCGGTACTTCCTTTATCTTTTTTCTCCATACTAAGATGTTCGCTGAAACCTATGTTGCCAAAGTTGGACAAAGATATACGTGTGGGTCCCCATTGGGCGTGTATAGTGGGGTGGCCGCGAGGCGGCTTCACTTGTTTGCACGTCATGCCTATCCCGGGCCAGCTCACGAAAATTTGAAACTTAGTTATGTTTATTTTTTTCTCTCTCTCTTTCTTTTTTTTGTCGTTTTGTGCCATATTACATTTAAAACTGATATTTGGAATGATTGATTTGTGGGTTGAATCGCACTTTTTTTGGTCTAATTTCTGTTTTAATTCTGTAGTAGGCCTATGCCTTTGACACTCTACATGAAAGTTACAAAGAACATTTTCTTAAAGCCCGGTCACACAGCGCTTTACGGCTTAATCACGGCCAAAACCCGTCAAAAAGTGGTCTCCCGTGAAGCAGACGATGTTGTTCGCGTTGATGTCGAGTTTTAAGACGAGCTACGGTCGATTTATAGACGTGGCAGGACGCGGGAAAAAAATCTGAACGGCGTCGGACGCGGTAAAAAGTTTTGAACTGCTCAAAATCTTATTCCGCGGACAACTACGGGCGGCACACGTGGTAAAGACGTGCGACAAACGCGATGTAATGCAACATGCTAATGAGTATTGCAGTAGTTTTCAACCGAATCGTATTACATATGATGTACATGCCCTCCATCAGTTTAATGGGAAGCCCAGTCATCTACTTCCTTTGACTGTTTGGAGAAGGGTATGTGATCTTGAGATTGCGCAGCAGCGGCGTACTCACAAGGGACGCCGTAGGCGGAGGATTCCAAGGTCACAGTCCCTTTGTGATGCTTCCAGTGGGTCTCAATTTGGTTTATGGAACGCAAGATCCCTGACGAATAAAGTCGATGCAGTGTCAACTCTGATTATAGATAATGATATTGATGTGTTAGTCATCACTGAGTCATGGCTTTCAGGTGACCAGAGGGATGAGCCTACCCTTGCTGAATTGAAATTATCCCTTCCAAATTTCAATATTGTCAATCATCCCAGAAAGACATCTAGAGGAGGTGGTATCTGCGTCCTGTATAGGTCTGCTGCGCGTTGTGTTGTCAATGACACACACACATTTTTGTCTTTTGAACTGCTAGATTTTACGATTCATTTCACTTCTTCATCTACTGTTCGGGTTTATTGCATTTATCGCCCACCCCATTCCTCTCGTCACACCTTTACCAGCAACGACTTTCTTGATGAGTTTTTAACTCTCCTCGAGAGTGCTGCTGTTGCTGCTCATCCAACCATTCTTCTTGGTGACTTTAATATACATGTAGATGATTCTGCTGATAGTTTCGCTCAGTCTTTTCTCAATGCCGTTGAAGCCTTTGGGTTTCATCAACATGTTAAGGGTGCCACTCACCAAGCAGGCCACACACTGGATTTAGTCTCTAGTAGGAAATCTGAAGATATTATTTCCCATATCACTGTATTGCCATCTTTGCCATCTGATCACTCCGCCATTCTTTCCGCCATTAATCTTAAAGGCCCACCAAATCCTAGAAGGAAAGTAAGCTTTAGAAAGCTTCGTAATATTGACTCCAACTCTTTCCGCCAGGATATTTAACAGGCTTTGTTGACTTCCTAGTGTACGTCTTGTCCTACAGAAGCAATTTCAATGTATAATGACATGCTGAGTAATCTGTTGGACAAGCATGCCCCTGTTAAAACCGTGACTGTGACAATTAGACCCAATGCCCCTTGGTTCTCTGATGAGATTAGGGAGGCCAGGAGGCGTCGGCGTTGTGCTGAACGTCGCATGTTGAAGTCCGGCATGCAGACTGACATGGACCTGTATCGTCAAGAATGTGAGCTGTACTACAGTCTGATTACTGATGCAAAGTCCCAGTACCTGAGAAAAGAGATCGCCAATGCTGACTCGAAACGACTATTCAACTTCGTGAAGAAACTGTCCACTCCTTCTGACTCTTCTATTTATCCTGAACACTCATCTGATTCAGAACTGGCGCACAGGTTCAGTATATTCTGTCATGAAGAAAATCGATGATATTGTGTCTTCCTTTGTATCTGACTTGAACCATTTGGAGTTATCCGTCCAGGCTCCTGAGAACTCTTTGAACTGCAACCTGAGCGAGTTTAATCCAGTCACTGATGAACAGCTTCGACGTCTCATCATGCTATCTCCACCAAAATCTTGCAGTCTGGACTCTCTTCCAACTTGGCTGCTCAAAGAGTGCCTTGTTGAGCTGCTTCCGGTTCTAAAAAACATCATTAACACATCATTGTCATCGGGTATAGTTCCAATACCTTTCAAGACATCTCTTGTTTCCCCTCTGTTGAAGAAACCGAACCTAGATCCCGATGTCCTGAGCAATTACCGACCAATTGAAATCTGCCATTTGTGAGTAAGCTTCTTGAAAGGATTGTGTCTACACAGTTAATGTCTTATGTTGACAGTAATCATCTGCTTCCCACAAACCAGTCAGCATACCGCAACCTCCACTCAACAGAAACTGCCTTGTTGAAAGTGCTCAACGATCTCCTTCTTGCTGTCGACAAGGGCAATGAGGCTGCTCTTCTTCTTCTTGACTATTCGGCTGCGTTTGACACGCTCGACCACACGTTGCTACTACAACGACTTAGTAATGACTATTCCATCACAGGCACTGCCATCCAATGGATCAAGTCATATCTTCAAGATCGCACACAGAGGGTGATAATCAATGGGACCTGGTCACGTCCTAGTCCTATCAGCTGCGGAGTTCCGCAAGGATCCGTTGCCGGCCCCCTTCCTCCTCTATACAGGTCCACTCACCAGAATCATCAATTGTCATCATGGAGTCAACTACGCTATGTATGCTGACGACACTCAAATTTACATAACTATGTCACCTGGCGATAGGATTGCTGCTGTTAATTCACTGAGAGAATGTCTCAACGACATCAAAGCCTGGTCCACTGCCAACAGACTCCGTCTGAATGAAGACAAGTCTGAACTCATCCATTTCTCATCACAGTTTAGGAGCACAGTTCCTCTACCAGATCTAACTACTCGGGATGGGATTATTAAGGTCTCTGACTGTGTTAGAGACCTTGGCTTTACTTTGGACAAACACTTAACTCTTAAACACCATATCACAAATATTTGTAAGTCTGCATCATGGGGTATTTTCGAAATAGGGAAGATCAGGCGTCTGCTTGATCAATCATCAGCTGAGCGGCTCGTCCATGCCTTCGTCTCCTCCTATCTGGGCTACTGCAACTCCCTCCTTACCGGCCTCCCTCTTTCTCACATATCCCCTCTCCAACGTATCCAAAATTCAGCCGCTAGATTAGTCTCCCTTAGTAGGAGACATGACCATATCTCCTGTTCTCCGCTCACTCCATTGGCTTCCAGTACATTCCCGTATTACTTTCAAGATCCTACTTCTGACGTACAAAATCACACGTAATCTTACACCCATATATCTTCAAAGCCTAGTCTCTCTCCGCTCCTCCTCTTCTGCCAGACCACTCCGTTCATCTTCCTCTCTCCAATTACTTCATGGCCCACGTACAAAAACCCGTTATGGTGACCGAGCCTTCTCTTCCATTGCTCCCACTCTTTGGAATAAACTCCCTCTTTATATTCAGAATGCTTCATCTGTCGAATCATTTAAAGTTCTTCTTAAAACTCACCTGTTTAATCAGCTGTAATTTTTTTTTCTGGAGGCGCACACAGTTATCAATTATTGTACCATTGTATCAATTGTATTTTTCTTTTCTTTTCTTTTCTTTCTTCTTTTCTTGTTACTGTCAACGTTAATTTTGTTAATGTTATTGTGTTTTCTAGTCTATTTGTATGAGCAGCAAAGTGCGCTTAGAAACGTCAGTATGAAGCGCCATATAAATGCAATTATTATTATTATTATTATTATGATCAGTGATCCGGCAGTGATTAAAACTTGGGGAGACGCGGTAAAGACGCGAAAGTTTAGCGGTCTGTCACGGGCAGAGCACGGTCATTTGACGCGTGTTACGCGTTGGTATCACGGGAAATAGCGTGTGTTTAGCGGCTTATCGCTGACAAATGGATTTTTCCGCGTACACACACGTGGCTGGACGTGGTTAGCCGTGCTTAGGCAGTGCTTCAGCAGTGGAACAGCCGCCAACGGCCATACCCCATACAAAGCACGGCGAAACCCAAAAATTACCACTGACGGCCACGTCCACCAGATTTTCATAACTTTTATTACGTGATTTAGACGTGGAGTGCTGTGTGACCGGAGCTTTAATAACTCTATAATATGAATATCTATAGTTTCACGTTTATGGCCTAGCTTGTCATGCATGCACTTAATTGTGTTGATGTTCAGCTGTAAATTTATCTTCACATCCCTGTGTCTGGTCCCGCTCTACATATGCCATGTACATGTTTTTTTTTTCCCATCCAGGAGCACACTCCATATTTTATACTTTATTCTTACTGCTATTATGACAGAGACAGGCAGTTTTGCTTTCCGATCTCTTAATGATGAAGATTTTAGGGACGTTTTGGAATTAACCATCAAGATCAGCAAAACAGCGATACCTCATTTATATAGTTGTGTGATTACCTTCGGAATAACGCCACAAATGTTCAAAGCTCGTCAATCCGAAGGTTCGTTACGGCCCCTATTTCATGATCGGATCAACGAATCTTCGGAATAACGAACCTTCGGAATAACGCCAAAAAATGTTCGGATTAACGAACCTTTTTTTTTTTCATTTTCGGATTGACGAACCTCTAGGTATAGGGAATTTGTGTGATTCGGATTAACGAGCCTTCGGAATAACGAACAGCACCCTTGAAAAGGTACTATATTACTAAAGGCTATGTACTATAGACGTGCCACGCTGATTGCTTATGGAAATGGGATTTAGTCTCATGTGTTCTTCACGTGAGATCATAGCATCGATCTTTAAATCTATAAGACGCTAACGCTGTTATTTAAAAAAACGACACCTTCCAAGTTGGACAAAGGAAGCAAATGCCTCGCGCATGTGCAGAACGCCAGATCTTAAGCTCGTCCCTGTGTATGATTTACCCTTTATATGATTTCATGCACAAAGAAATAATCCTTATACAAATGTTTTGTCATTTTTTTGGAATTTCTTGCATTTTCGATGTTTATCTAATTATGTCTGTGTTCTCATTCCATTTCTCAGATTTCTTTTTTAGAAATTGATTTTTTTTATCACAGTTGCTGGAATAAGATTTTACTCAGATAGCATGTAATATTATATTACATTATCATAAATGTATCCTTAGGTAACATAATTTCTTCTATTGTCTTTTTCTTAAATATCATATATTTTGTCTGAGTGTGTTTGATATCTAGCGATATGCGGCAAACCAAAAACACACTTTCTCTACTTATGATTTAATCATTTGATTAAATTCATGGCCATCCTGACCTGGGAAAGAATTCAAAAACAATTTGTGTCATCATTCATGAGAAAATAAAAATCACGTGTTTGCAAATTATTTACAAAGAGATCTATCACAAAAAAGGAAAAAAAAGGAGGGGCCTAGTGCAGAACTTTGCAGAAAATCTATTTTTAACAGAACACTAATCTTATTTCACATTATCTACATTTGGATATTTTTGTACGATTTGATAATAAGCTGTTAAAAACATTTGATTTTAATTGTTTCAGCTATCCAGGCCAACAGCACAGTCAATTAGTATTCTGACTATAAAAGCCACAGAGCAGTGATGGCTTTCTATGACAGTCTAGTATTGGCAGTGATTACCTATGCCATGTTGGTGGTCATTGCGAGTGTTGTAACCCTGTTCGCAGCGTACCTTCTTTACATCAAATACACCCACGTCAAATATCGCCACATTCCCGGCCCACAAAGGTCAAGGTAAGAAACAGAACAGTCTACAAAAATACATAGACTTATGATAATTATTTATTGCAGCTGATCGAGAAGTCGATTTTCTTTAATGTTCTGGTATACGGATTCCCTTACATGGGACTGTTTGTGTCTGTATTACAACTTTATATGGGCTGGAAACGAGTTATCAGACTTTATAATTATGATAATTCATGTTAAGAGAATCCATTGTGCAATGATAGTTTTCCTTTTACCTCCAGCGCAGAGAATAATCGTCAATGTGTTTGTTGGTATGTTTGTGGAAAGCTAAAGCTTTTCAGTATAGATTAGAGTAATGTGTTGATGTATTCTGCTGAAGCATCATCCTTATACTGTTAGATGTTGTATTATCCATGAAACAGCCTTTTATATGTAGCTCATCTGTCCTTCAAGTTCTAATGATATTTGTGTGCCACCTGTAAACTCCAGTGCTCTCATCTTCTCCTTCAGCATCACGGTAAAGCTACAAAATGACCCAAATATAAGTCATCTGTTCATCTGCAATCTACACATTAAATAGCCACAGGAAGCTTAGCACTCTGACATTGAAAAAAAAATAGAGGGCACACTAAATTTGCATGGCTTCAAGGTGTTACAAGTTACAATAATTAATTGGTTGAATTTGCCTCAGAACTGAAGGAACTAGTGGACCTATGCCTTTAATATCAAAATTGACCTTTTCACGCATGAAGGTTATCATAACTAAGACTTAAAAGTGTGAGGCCAGCGTCTGAATCTTTGCGTGACATCAGAACTGGGCATATACCTCAGTACCTTGAACGTTTTAAGAGCCTAGGAAACTCTGACATATTTTACCTTTACTTCCACACACTCAGAGGAAATTAATTTCTCCCAGCAGTAAACCTAACATTTTCGTTTACAGTAACACTTATTTGGATTATAAGTTACAGCTTGAATATAGACATCATTAAACTGAGATATTCACCGTGTGAGTTTGACTTCTCTATTTCTTGCTTTCGTCTTATAGCTTTATTTTCGGCAATGAAGCCATGCTAAAAGAACGCTTGGAAGAGGATGCCATTGGAAAGCTGGTATATGATATGTAAGCCTTCATTATGTCCTAGGTATAAGATACACAAATATGAATATATAATATGATAAAGATGTGATAATTGTGTAATTGTATATATATATATATATATATATATATATATATATACATATATATACAGATATGCTACCAATATAAGCGCAGGGAGGTCATGTGTGTGTATACGCGTGTGTGTGTTATGTGCTTGGCCTTGTGTGTGTGTGTGTGTGTGTGTGTGTGCTTGTTTTCATAAATAGGGAATTATACAAGCACAAATGTTTTTCTCCTTCGCATGATAGCCTTATGAGGAAAGAGCATCGTCAGACGCTATAATGCCATCTTACATGGTCTATCTGACAGAAAGTCAGTGCGAAATGCTACTCTAATGCGATACTTTTCTTCTATTCTTTTTTTAATCAAAGAAAAAATGAAATAATGGAGCTCTAAGGGCTAATAAGAGAACGCAAGTCGGTGAGATTTTCAATCTTCATTTCTTATTTGTGCTGCCATGACGGATGGTGTGATTCGCGGTTACATAACAAACATGCTGTACCTCCTTCAAAATTATAAATGTCGTTACGTTACAAGTTTGAAGCGGTCAGGGTCGTCCCAGGGTCGTCCCAGGGTCCTCCCACGTGTCTGTATGCATCATTACCTTCTTTCTGCCTTCAATATCAGTGGTTTAGTGGGGACATTTCACAACACAACACTCTATGAGCAAACGTATAAAGCATCAGGGGGGGGGGAATTACGCAGGAAGTATCTATCCTTAGTGATTGTTTGAAATTCTGTGACTTCTAACAAGAATGAAATGCATTTCCCTTCTCTTGTTATTTTCCTTTTTTTTATCAATCAGGTATAAGAAGTACGGCATGCTTCATAAATTGCAAGTCCTGCATCGTGTTCTCATTTTCACCGTGGACTCTAAATTTGTTAAGGTAATAATGGTCACATGATTTCAGGGTGTATACTTTGTAATATTTTATGAAGAAGTCATGAAATGATATTTAGAAGTGTAGTACCCTGATGGGACAAGCCAAATGCTTTTTGGTAGTGCAGCTGTACATTTTATTTTTCATTGGGATGCATCGCAATTGCCTCTTCGAAGGGCCATAAGTCTTGTGAGTCTGTCTGTAGTGATATTTACTCTGAGGTGATAGCTGATTCTCTTTCATAATTATGTATACAGGCTCATAAAATATGGGTATGTCAGGTAAAAAAAAAGAATGTTATTTCCCGTGAGTATAATGTACCAATTCAAAAATCCTCAATGCACTTCCCTATAAAGTACAACCCTTTAGAACGAAAAGTTAGGTGAATAATGTGACGCACAAATTGCATTTATGTGTGCTCACAGTGAACTTTCTCTCTAGGTTAAAATTGACATGCTAAAGTAAAATCTAACGAAAAGGTAAAGTATCTTTAGAATTAGATATGAAATCTCTGTCAGAGATGTATCAATACCCCTGGACAATCAAGACTACCATTACCTTTTATGATTGTAAAGCTCCTTACGGCTCACTATGAAGCGCTCTGTAATGAATGTTTGTTTGTTTGTTTGTTTGTTTTGTGTGAAGTGACTATAGTTTAACGGCTTCTTTTAGAGTGCATCTAGAAGTACTTTTAATCTATGCATTCTGTGATACACTTATTGTGACCCCCCCTTTTTTGTGAGGAGGGACTACACATAGGACACTCGTACCATGTTTTCCATGCACTCTAAAGATTAATGTTAAATCATTTTTACTCTAAATGTTTAATTCTCTTTAAAAATAATGATAAATTGTTATTGCTCTAAAAGTTGATTTCAGTCCTCAAAATGTTAAAGTTGGTATTTTGAGTTTTTTTAATTTAACATTGGCAAAATAATCTCAGTTTTTTTAATTTAACATTGGCAAAAGGTTCGAGGAGTGGCAACAGTTAATATGTTGGCTTTATTTTTTTTTTCATTCTTAGAGTAAAGGGTGAGAACTAGTACCTTTTATGGGATCTAGAATGTCAGGTCTATTATAATGGGATGGATGCATGCGAGTTGCCAAATGTGACCTGTCGATTTTTGATGGTTTGAATCATTTCCCTTCCCTGCCATGCCTGCAGGACCTTTTGACCAATAGCCTGCATACGAAGTCGCCGCAAGACTACAAAAATATGCAGTTCGTGTTTGGTGAGAGATTCGGTGGCACTGGGCTAGTCTCTGAGCTGGACCATAGCAAGTACGAGAAGAAGCGTGCACTGCTTAATCCTGCATTCCACAGAAAGTACGTACACTGTCACAAGGCTTGATTTTTATTTATTCTTTTTTTCACTGTTTTGGACAAAGAGAGAGAGAGAGAGAGATTTCGATCAATATTTGGATGCTTTTAAGGAGCATGAGATGCAATTATTCACGAAAATAGAATAAATACAGCCACTATCATTGGTTTTTTTCTCAGGTCAATACTTTGTTTATTTCCATCATCAAAAAAGAAAAAGAGAACATGATTTAAAGCGGTACAAATATTACCGATTCGTCTTTCATTCGTCTGATAGCGGTAGTTTCTTTTTCTAAAAACAAAATAAAGTATATGCACGAATGATGTCATAAAAAAGAAACAACGCACACTTTGGTATGGTAACAAAAAACAAGTAATCATAACGATGGAAAACAGTGTTACACTAAAAATCCAAGCTTCTAAGACGTGGAACACTGGAAACAAAACGACGAAAGGACCAATTCTTTATACCAATAAAATATATTCATAACAAATTCATCTATGTACCATTTATCAAACTGTTTATTGTAACTTTGCTCGTTGATATAGGATGCACATATTGCAAACAATACTGCTACTATGATTTTAGAATGCAAACATATAACAAATTTATACAACACCTCAGAATGATGTCGAATTGTGATTGGCCAAGAACATGTCACATGACATTCAATAGAAAATACCTATCAAACTCATTGAGAGTGACAGCCATACAATAGGCCCCTGGCATGGGCCTATAGCACGGCTCGAAGGTATTATAAAATGGGTTCAAGAATGTAGCCAATAGGAAGCGCTGAAATGAGACACACCTCCTTCCTTTACTTCAGTACAACTGCACTGCAGTAATCCTATGGTAGATTGCCGATCGTCTGTGCGCGCGGCGGCTCCTTTGATGAATTGCATGCATACGCGTACGCGCTGTCAATCCTGTAAACAACTTCTAGTTCGGGCTGCCGGCCGGCCGGCCTGTCTTCCCTTGTGCATAACATATGTGGCGTACGTACGTACGTATACTGTACTATACGTACACTTTGTACAGTACAGTAGACCAAGCGTTATGGGACCGGACGCGTACATGGAGTCACTTTGAAGAGCAAATCCAACGATTTAGCAGGTTAATTCTCACGCCGTTTTCAGAGTATGTTGTCTAGTAGGCCTATATGAGGAGTCTATATCAAGTCTTTAAGGTAAAGGGTGCATATTCTATGCAAAATAAGTAAGTTTTCATGCGGGTGTCCGGAAACCCAACCCCCCATTATACTTATACTGTATGTGCGGGACTTCCGCGAGTGCGACGTGCGTAAAAGTTTGGGACGAACATCTTCGGACGTCTTGACCCACAAAGGTACGTGAAAAACGCTGAAAATGATGTTAGTTTTCGAATTTTCGACCCATTTTATAAAACAAATGATGCACAGGATTATTTCGTGGCGTTAGTGTAGGCGTAGCTCACTCGAGGGTATTTACAATTGTGAAACATGCACTCGGCTTCGCCTCGTGCATGTTTCACAATTGTAAATACCCTCGAGTGCACTACGCCTACACTAACGCACTCTATCCTGTGCATCATTTGTATACTATAGCACGGCTTCGCGGGGGGCTACTAATGCATGGCCGCTCACAGAGTTCTGTGGCTCACACCCGTAGCAAAGCGCCAGCAAACTACATTGTACAGTGTACGTGCTGGCCGGCTGCGCTGCGCTGCCGGTAAGTCTCACAGACCAGGCGCGGCGGAGTACGAGTACTGCAACGTTAACGTGTACGCGCAGTTACTTTACCTAGCTAGTTGCATGTATCGCGGCCTTTACACCTACTGCTGTGTTTTTACTTTTGACTCTGATCTGCTACGTGGACCACAGTGATCTCAACATCAAGACTTCATTTCAAGTTGATCGAAACCGTAATTTGATTATTTTTCTGTGTTTTTATACAAAATCATTTTCGGAAATAGACAAAGTCTAGACCTACTACTAGATCTACCGACATCTCAGATCGACCTAACAGTCAGGCCTAACTCGATCTAACGTTAGCGTAGAATGGGTATAGACCCTGCGGAGTTCGTGATTCCTGTGACTGTGTGGTCGAATCATGACGAGTGTTTGAAAGCAGTACACAGGGTGGTTTACAATTCTCTGCCTAATTGTTATATTTTTTTTTTGGGCCATCCTGAGTTGGCGGTCACTAATTTTGTATTGTGATTGTGGACAAGGTGTTGTATAAAACGAATAATTTATGATTTTGTTCGTGCATTGGGGCACGTAATACTGCACTCGGCGCGAGATTCGCCACTGGTCTATTCAACGCGGCGCTACGCGCCTTGTTGAATAGACCAGTGGCTCATCTCGCGCCTCGTGCGATATTCGTGCCCTATGCACTCACAACTCATAAATTATTCGTATAATATAACATGGCACACACTATACTTGGCCGTGTACGGTATGCCAGGAAAATGTGGCCAATAAAGAATACATACACGCGGCCACATAAAAACAATAACGACAACAACAATAACAATAAAAAAACAATGAAAAACAGAAATGAAGAAAATACACACACACAATTGCTGGGCAAAGAAGAACGAGGAAAGAGGAGCAGGGAAAATTGGAGAAAGAAAAGGAAAAGGAAAGGAATGGTAAAGGTCTGTGGACACGCTACAAAATCTCAAGGACAAGTGAAACATGGGGGATTTTTGATAAACTGAATTAACTGGTATACACGTATATGGAAATCAAATATTTTTAAGTTTAGATTTGAATGTAATTAACTTAACAAATTCTATTAAATTATTATCTAAGGTATTCTAAAATCTGGGTCCAGTATTAACAAATGTATTTTGAGTGTGTATTGTTCTCAATAAGGGAAAATGAAATTCTTTGCATTGTCTCGTGGGATAGTTATGTACGTGGCTGTTAGGGTGAAATAAAGATTGAAATATTTTGGGTAGGTGGTTGCCGTTGTAATTAAATATAAATTTACCAAACTGAAATAAATACAACGCTTTTATTTTCAGGATTTTATCTTCAGGGAACAACCCATCAATATATCATGCTCGAACATGAAGGTTAAGGACAATTCTTAGCACCATATCTTTTGCAAAACAAAAATTTTGTCTAGCAATATCAAATATGTATTCCCCCAAGCAAGAATTCCATAATTCAAATACAGTTATACCAAACTTGAATAAAGCGTTATCAGAGCAGAAGAAAGGGAGTAATATTTCAATTTATTCATTATACATAATTATGTTACGTGCGATTACATTAGAAATATTATTTATATGACACTTCCATTACCGCTTGTTCTCGACGCAAACACCTAAGTAATAGACGAAACCTCTTCTAAGGGAGTAATGTCAAATACAACATTACCTGGAAATCTATCTGAGGAATTGCTAAAAAAACAAAAAGGGAGTAATGCCAAATACAACATTACCTGGAAATCTATCTGAGGAATTGCTAAAAAAACAAAAAGGGAGTAATGTCAAATACAACATTACCTGGAAATCTATCTGAGGAATTGCTAAAAAAACAATAATAAATCTGAAGATCTTTTAAAAAATCATTAATTTAAACAATGAATAACAGTGGGCCTAACAAACTTCATTGTGGAACGCCACATTCAATTTTCCTCATCGGAGAATCAAAACCGTTTACGTGTACATTGAAATCTGTTCGAAAAATATCTCTTCGAAAACTAACTAGTGAACCATTGCAAGGCTTTACCACGTGTGCCATATGTTATCATGATTATAATGGGATACTTAAGAGAGAAGTATATCGTGATAAATCGTATCAAAAGCTTTGGAAAAGTCCAGGAAGATGCCTATTATATGCGAAAATGTATCGAGTGCATGAGTAATCTTCTCCACAAAGGTAAGTAAAGCATGGGTGGTTTTGTGATTTTCCCTCGATCCAAATTACAAATTCGTAAATACATTAATCGTGTAAAAAATAAACAAATAACAAACAAACAAATAATTATTGATTCCATCACAATCTGGGCTCTTCCCTTCATTCAAATTATGAACGATATCAATAACTTCTTCGTTGTATGTGTGGTCCAGAAATATAGTTTCAGGATTAGATATATCTAGAAAATCATAACACACTTTATGGGATAAAGGGATATTTTCGTGATAACATTTTCCCAGCCAATGCAAAAACAAAAAGACATCATTAAAAATTTCGACCGTGCGAACAAATCAGTTTGAGGAAAATATGACAATTTGTTGGAAATGTTTGTACCGGTATGTAAATTTGTGTTCACAGTTCACTTTGTGCCAAATTGACTTCATGACAGACTTGCTGGTTACTCAAATCATGTATTGGTGAACACCTACAAGTACATATACAGTGCGTATCAAAAAAAAAAAAAAACGCAACAAGAATTAATTTCAAATTTGTGAAGATTTTGTTAAATTTACACCAAAGTGAGTAGCAACATCTTAAAGCCACATATCTCTTCTTTCCAATGATATCTCATTCATTCTTACACGGTCATCGATGGCTGAGTAATCATTCTTTTTGGACAATGAGTCAAATTGGACTTGGGACCAAGTTTCAGTTAGTAAGACCAGCATAAATCCTTTTCAATTCTCCTTTTCTTTTCTTTTTTCTTTTTTTTTTTTTGAACGCTGAATGTCTGGACTGGACTTTGTGGAACGGTTTGCTCCTAGGGCCCTTCTCCTTCGAAAACAACATGAACGGAAATGGATACTTACACATTTAAAATGAACATGTGATTCCTGAATTAATGGAAAATTTTCCTGTGCAGAAAAGGGGTGTGTTCAGACGCCTATGGTGGGCACGAAATGGCGCACCAGCCCATCGACTAGTAAGAAACAGATTGGCTGAGGTATTTGGAAATCGGGTGATTGCCTTGTATTATGATGTGGAGTGGCCACCACGATCTTCGGATCTGACTTGTTGTGACTTTTTTCTTTGGGGTTATCTCAAGAGTAAAGTGTTCATTACCCCTCCACCTGACATTGCAACTCTGAGACAAAGAATCACTGATGAGTTTGAAGCTCTACGCCTCCAATCCCCAGTGATTCGCAGGGTTGTGCGTGAGATGGAGAAAAGAGCTAATCTCTGTGTGAAAAGGAATGGTGGCCATGTTGAGGGGCATGAGATGTAATGTTAAAAAGAGATATCCGAAAGAAGACAATGGTAAGTTGCGATTTTTCATTTCATTATTCCATTTATTAAGTTAATTTCTAATAAAGTGCATAGATTCTTGCAGTTTCTAAACTTTGTCCCACGTCCAATTTGACCCATTGTCCCAAAAGAATGATTACTCAGCCATCCATGACCGTGTATGAGTAATATTAAAATATCATTGGAAAGAGGAGATATGTGGTTTTAAGATGTTGCTACTCACTTTGGTGTAAAGTTGAAATAATCTTCAAAAATTTGAAATCAAATCTTGATGTGTTTTTTTTTTTGATACGCACTATACATTTTGTGTCTCTGTTGCTTTCTCATGCTTCCAGGTACTTAATGGGTCTGATCGAGGAATTCAACACAAGTGCAGACGTTTTCATTCAGAGTCTTATTCCCGTTGCTGATGGCCAACAGGAAGTATGTATGTTGGACAAGTTCAACAATGTCACTCTTGATGGGATAGCAAGGGTAAGCATACTAGCACTAAATGACTGAAAATTTAGCAAAACCTGAACAAGGGTTGGGGAGCTCTTTAGGCTGGAGTTAATGAATCACTGTATGTAACGAACTCTTTGGGAACGTCATTTGTTTTTCCTTTTGGGTTCTTTTTTCTTTCAAGAACCACAAATGTCGTATCCTACACATTTCTTGTACAACCCATCTCCAATCAGTCTTTTTGACCCCCTCTCCTCCCCCCCCCAAAAAAAAAACACAACAACAAACAAACAAATAAAAACTCACAAATACTGAAGACAACTGCACAGCACATACCTATATAGGCCCTAAAAAATAACTCTCTACGCACAACATGTAGAATCGCCAAATGTGTATTCCTACGCAATGTAATAATGGCTTATTATATGGATGTAAATGAAGAAAAAAAAAGTTTCTGAAAGTGTATGTGTGTGTTTGTTTATGCACTTTTATAAGGAGCAGAATACTGTATGATTTTAATCCCTTCCCCCAGAAATCCTTTGGAGCAAGCAATCATATTTTTGAAATTAATTTTTTTTTTTTGTCCTGCAGGTCAGTTTCACGACTGTTGTTGCAGGAGTGTACAACGGCATCCACTGAATATTGCTCTTTTTCTCGGCTCAAATAAAAGCAAATGGATTCAAATTGAATCATGAAACTTCGATTAAAGGGGGTGGCTAGTAACTGATCAGCGGGAATCAGTGGGAATGCTGAGGGATGATTGTTCCAATCCTTGTGGGATTCATTTAAGAGTACATTATATATCAATTGTTGTGTGAAAATGATTTGCTTCAGAGTGGTCTCATATTCAAGTAATGTGCAGTTTAATGTTTCCAGGTTAGCATGCCTGTACAGTGACGGTACTGTACAGGCATGCTAACCTGCAAACATTGACCTGCACATCAATTAATCTCACAAGGATTGGAACAATCATCCCCCAGCATTCCCACTGATCAGTTACTAACCATCCCTTTGAGGGACATATCCTAAAAATGCATAACACACTGATTATACAGCGTGTCCGAAAAAAAAAACACAGCCGAGTTTTATTGCAATTCTTTGTGATCATAATCAAATATTTGCTTCAAGAGATGTACATGAATTTAAAGGTATACCTCTCTTCTTTCACTGGATGCACAACTCATTGTTCATAATTCATGCATGACTAAGTTAGAACAATAGTAATGCTACTAAATTTTTATTTGCACAAGCAAATGGCGACTTTGAATGGGTTTCTCAGGCTTTTTCAGCAATCTTTTGCAAAAAAAAAAAAAGAATCATAGCCTTAACATCCATTCTTTTCCCTTTCATATGACATCTCATGAGTAAAAAAAAAAATGATCGAGAAAGCTTAATTTTTACAGTATGCTTCTATTTTACCCAGAAAGATGGATAGCAAAAAAAAGAGCCATGCAGTTAGCTTTCCCGACGCCTGCCCGATTTGGCAGATATCAAACAATGGCCTTCATGCTTCAATAAATTTACACAAACATGAGGGGAGGGGGTTGTTACAGACGGTTCGGAATAGGGTAGTAAATTAGCACATGATCGTGAGCTTGCCTGACCATGCAGCAAACCAAGGAGCAAAGGGTGTTCATCAGCGGAATGTTGAAGGGGGAGGGGAGTCACCAACCGAAAAAGGCCTCCGAGTTCCCCCCCCCCAAAAAAAAAAATGACATGACATGTTAGAAGCGCAAGTTCAGTGGTAAATAAAGTAATGTACCCTCTCTTTCTGCTTCACCGTCCCCCTCAAAAACCTCAAAACCCTGTCAGTGATGAAGGGTGAACCACGCGTGAGAGAATTGTAGAGAGGAATGAAAACAGTGAGATAAGTTTGAGGTATAGAAAATCATCAAAATGTGTACAGTATCGCTGTTGTAACGTTGATTTCCCATATAGCCATTTGACTGCCTGCAGCCTGAGAATACACGCGATATTAATCAGTCTTCAATTATTGGTTAAATCTCATAGCTTATTCTGAATAAATGACAACAAAGGGCTCTCCGTCTTATACAGCATTCTCTGTAAATACCTCCCCCCGAACAACATTCACTGCAGCACTGCCATTATTAAAATTTTGTGTGAATTCTATGGCGCAGGTGAGCCCATTGTCTAATGCTAAGTCGGGAGAGCTGAATGCTTGTTTTTCGACTATCCGTAGAATCGGTAGAAATGAAGCATATTTTCATCCACATTTTTCTAAAGTGTGCGTTATTCATATTTGACGAATAAGGTCTCATGCGAAAGAAAGAAAAATGTGGATATTTATAGGTTATGAACTTTGTTTTTCGAAAACGTAACGTTAAAAGTCTTTAAAAAAACACTTAAAGTCATCATTTGCGCGTGCAAATGAAAATTTGACAGCACTGCCGTTCGCTGTTTTAACTCAGTCATGCATGAACGATGAACATTAAGTTGTACATGTACTCTCTAAAAAAAAAATCGAGTGAAAATATTCACTCTTGAAGGAGTGAATACAAAAAAGAGTGAATTTTGAGTGAAAATGTTCACTTTCACTCCTTTTGGAGTGACCTCAGGGATCACTCGAAGATTTTGGAGTCATCCCTGAGGTCACTCTAAAACGAGTGAAAATGAACATTTTCACTCAAAATTCACTCCAATTTCAATCTAAATTCACTCTTTTTCATCCTCTCCTTGAAAAGTGAATATTTTTACTCGATTCTTTTTTTAGAGAGTACTACATCAAATGAAGAAGGAAAGTTTATCTTTCCATTGATGTATATCTCAAAAATAAAATGTATAATTTCGATAGTAAAAAGTTGCTAGAAAACTCGGTTTCTTTTTTTTTCTGGGACACGCTGTATATAAACCTCCCTTTGGTATGCGCTTATCGAATTGCACTATTATGTTGCTCATGTTAAGGAGCACTTTATCAGTCTTCTTCGCGGAGATATCACTTTTTTTCATCATCCTCATCGTCATTATCACCATCACAATCTTTGTCACACATATTTACCTCCATTTTTCGCCTTGCATGTTCTCACACAGGCTGGATTCTCCATGATGTTGGATGCTTTCGATGATCAAGACAGCCCATTTCCGAAAGCTATCTACAAGGTTTTGAATGGAGTTATGGCATCACTTATGAAACCCTGGCTGTGGGTAAGCTCTCAGATGACTAAGGAACAATGAGATAGGAATACCGAAGGGTTATGAGATAAAGGAAATTACAGCAGCAATACCAGTGAATAATTATCATAACGATAACAATGCTACTGATTTTCACTGTAGTTTTAAGGAAGAGGATGAAGACAAATAAGAAAAGGGAGGAGGAGGGTGACAGAAAAGAATTAGTGCACTCCTCAATAGTTGGGAGAATAGTGACTTATTTTATGTATCCATCAGTCCATATAATGTATCGATAAACAGTTATACTGTATGATACTTCACTTATTGGAGGGGATCAGCTCTACAGACATGATATGAATGAAGGAGTGGTCACTCGTTATTTTGCATGGAGGGGACTATACAGTAGAATGCAATGCTAAATTGGGAATGACTATAAGGGCAGTGAAGGGGCGAGAGGGAAGACCGGACATAGGTGGCGTTGACGGCTGGACATCGTAACATCGTTGAATCATGTACTGAACATACACAGCTTTGAGCGAGATGTACGCCACCTCTTATGTTCCTCTTACGACCCTTAATTCCTTTCTTGCAGTATGATAAACAATGCAATGTTGCTCTCATTGAGGCGTTTCCCTTTGTTTAAAGGGGATGGCTAGTACCTGATCAGTGGGAATCAGTGGGAATGCTGGGTGATGATTGTTCCAATTCTTGTGGGATTCATGTAAGAGTGCATTATATATCTATTGTTGTGTGAAAATTATTTGCTTCAGAACGGTTTCATATTCAAGTAATGTGCAGTTTAATCCCCCGTCACTGTACAGGCATGCTAACCTGGAAACGTTAAACTACTTGTATCTTATTCCTGGTTGAATAACTTCAGAATAGTGATCAGTTAGATATACTAGGATTTGAGCCTCTGGCATAATTGCGTTTCAATGAAAAACTGGAAATTTCACAATTTTATGCACAAACTATCTGGCAAGTTGTGAGGGGATGACTTGCTTACTTTACCATTTCCATACTGACCGTTCAAGAACTGTTTCCTGAAAAATTGGCAAAACTTCAAAATGTCATAACTTCCTTAGTTTTAACCATATTTTAATCAAAATTTTACCGTTGAACACGTAATATTTGACTCGTTTCAGTGAGAATAAGTTATATTTGGACTGGAATTCCCCTTTCAAAGAGCAAATGTCTCTCATTACATTAAAAGAACATCAAACTGACGTACAGTGACGTCATTGAAAGCACAGAGATAAGCGGTTCACAAGGGTTTATGACATCGTATAAAATTTACAAAATGATGACTTTGGCGTACTGTTTTTCGAGTGATCCACATCTCACTACATGTAACTCCGCTTTCCAATAAATCACTCTTTCCATCACTATATCAATGTTTTTATCACCACTGCAAAGTGAGTTTTAGTTCTCTCGTTATGTATATACTATAATTTGGGGAATCTTATGGGAAAATGTGGCAATGATTTAACAGTGGCTTTCTCAATATTTACTTTTTGTCGCTTTTGCTATACAGTATTTACGTTTTTTCACCACCCGAAAAGTGTGCATTGTTTATCTCGTTACTTATCTTCATTAGAACACATATTTTGTATTCATAATTTATGTTTTGTTTAATCCATCTGCGTATCACCTTTGGTTAGATGGAAATAAAGTACTGAATTTGATTCAATTAAATCGGTGTATACAGGAGATCAACAATGGCAAGTGCAGACATCAGGTTGGCTTCTTGAATATCTTCTCCGTGTCTTTGTCACTCCATATCTTCAGATGGTACCTACAAAGGAAGCGGCATGTTTTCGAACCGAAGTGAGAGAGGCGACTCGTTTCATCCGGAACTTCGGTCGAGACATCATCCTTGAGAGGATGGCAGCCCGTCGGAGGGGAGAAGACGTCCCAAAAGACATCCTGACTCACATCCTGAATGCTTCTGACAACCTCAGCAACCAGGGGTTTGGCATGCAGGAAATGATTGACGAGTTTTTCACCTTATTTATAGCAGGTAGCCCCAGCTGTTAATCTTTTTCCAGTGGTGACTGTAATCAACTTATGTAAGAGAGCTTGGGACATTCTGTCTAATTATTGGTTACTTGCTGCAGCCATATGTATGGCGCTCACCTCCCTGCTGCATCTCACTACTACCAAGAACTATCAAGATGTTTGCACTATGTGTTGGTGTTCCTGAAAATGGAGAATGCATCCACAGTGGGTGCATCACTCCGGTACAAACGCTATAGTAATTTGTCAATCCACCAACACAAAGAAATAATGCCCATATATTTGAGTCACGTAGCATGTTGTGAAGCATCAGTCAAAATATCAAATAGTAAATAATGTTAACACAATTTCAAGGATTGTATTTGAAATGCTGTCAGCATAATATAGTACGCTGCATCTGACAGAGGCTGCTGTACGTGCTAAGGAAAGACCACAAGAAGTTGATCAAGAAAATCTAAGGCCTTTGCTCTTGATGCAATTTCAGTTTGGAGCTAGAAAAGGCCAGTCTTGTGTATACTCCTTTTTTTTTTCATTTCATTTCATTTCATTTCATTTATTTCCAGATTAAAAACAACAATCATTACATTTTCAAGTCATAACATATTCATTGTGGGGGACCTATTAAAGCCTTTCAGGCTTGCTGGGAATAGGAACCAAAGTAATTACAAGATTTTCTCAACTCAAAATATATAGGTACAAAGTGTATAGAACACAAATGGTACACAATCAAAGCAGGCAGAAGAAGGGAAAAAGTAAAATACCGGCAGAATATACAAAGCTATGTTGCTATTAAAAACGGAAAGTGTGTCTAAATTGTTTCTAAACTGCTGTAACGATTTGCACTTTTTTAGTTCCTTTGGGAATGTATTCCACAAATACTTTCCAGTAGGGCCTACTTTTTCAGGCCTCCGCCACGAGGGGGCCGGTGCATTAGCCACGCTTTTGTGTTTAGTAAAACCTTTAGAACTAACTATAGGCCGGGCTATTTAGGTAGATGATGGAGCCGGGGGGGGGGGGGGGGGGCAACCAGTGGTCTAGGAACAAGCAGTATTGATTGAAAAGAAAACATATGGAGATTTGGAAGAAAAACTGCAAACAGCATTAGCAAACATACCATGTTTTTGTGGTGTAGGATTATCTTCAAATTAGTGTGTGCATGGGAAATCTCTTCTCAATATCTACACTCACCCAAGCTTGTATCGTATTATATATATATATATATATATATATATATATATATATATATATATATATATATATATATACAGTGTGAAAAGAAAAGCCAGGTGGACGTAGCTAGGTACCTAGCTACGTCCACCTGGCTTTTCTTTTCACACTGAATGCAAATAATGAAGGCCACACACTGGTACTTTAAATGGTCGATATATATATATATATATATATATATATATATATATATATATATATATATATATATATTGTATGAGCGGCCTCTCCTTTTTCCTCATTCTCTGGAAATGCTTTGCATTACAACACAAAGGTCAAGAAACAACTGGCAATCTACTTGCTTTCACCCTCCAGCAGTTGTGCCGATACCCGCATGTCTATGAGAAGTGAGTGTTGTTACTTTAATACTATGTTTAATAATATATTCAAATTGAAATATGTTTCATTTTGACTACCGAACTTTTTTTATTTTCTTTTGTTACATTGTGTCTACATCCATTGCAATACATGTTTTCTGATACTTGTATTGGCTGTTGTTTTGAGCAGTACAAGCCCGTGAGTAGATTATACGTTGCCAAAAGAAACCTTCGATAAGAAGAGATGCCTAAAAATTGATTGAATCTTGAAAAAAAAAAAGTTTGGTAATGTAGGATTTTAGATCAAGAAGACAACGAACTCATTCTTGAGTGGACGTTGATGACAGCGAGACGTTAGTGAATATAACATTGCCCAGAAGATACACCAATATAGAGATGGGGGATATCAGTTTCATATCATGCCAATGTTTTCACCACTTTTTTTTCACTGTGTTTATCTCTCTTGTCACAGCTTACCTTTTGAACCATTTAGACATTCATGCACAATAAATCTATGAGAATATTACTGACTCTCATGGTTTGCGCTTGGCAGATTGCTTGGTGTATTACATGAGTGTGGGTGTCTTCTTCTAATTTTAGCACTTCTGGTCTGTGGTCTGTTCCATGAAAGTCAGTGTAGATATCGTTGATGACGGTGTTGACGGAAAGAATTTCATACAGTGAGATGTATAATAGGCCTACTGCACAGGTTTCAAATATGCTCAATTCTTAAATGCACAAAAACAGCAAGATCTCGAGGATTTGGGAGTATTAGCTCACATTTTGTTTGTTTCTTAGATTGTGATTACTGTATACTTATAGTAACGCCATGGACCTGCAACGTTTCGTTGTAACGCAGAGGGTCTCCCTGTATCGCTTCATTGAGTGAAGTTTAATACGAGAACATATGACATATATAAGTCTATATGAATAAGAACTTGCGCTCATCAGAATAAAATGGTTTTACTGCATGTTTTTTTCTGCTTTCTTTGGTATTTTTTCCTTCACAGAGTGAAGCAGGAGTTAGATGAGAAGTTGGGGGACAAAAAGTTTGTCTCTTATGAGGATATCATGAAGCTCGAATACCTTATGCTGGTGAGTGGACCTCGCACGTCATTTATTGTCGTGTCATCACTATTGTTGTTCAACATTCTTATGTTATTAATAAACAATGTAACATGAAAGGCCTAGGTTGTGTCCTGGATTAAACAGAAGGCACAAGGCAAAAACAAAGGACAATACAGAAAAACATGTAAATATATTTTACATAATAAAAAACATACTCAATTACAGTTACATAATCACAAACAAATTGACTAAAAATACATCGATACACAATATTTGTTTTCAAAACACGCATTTATATCATAATAGTACAACTTTATCTCATTCTATCTTTTTCATCTCTTCACCTTTTACTTTACTTTTTCTCTTTAACCTTTCTCTCTCTCCCTCTCTCTCTCTGTTCTGTCTCTCTCTACCTTCCCCTCCTACATTACCTATACCTTTCTTTTACTCCATTACCCATTGATTCATCTAACACCTTCTCAATTTCTTCTCCAAAAAGCTCCACTATAACTTTCTCATTGATAAATAATAACAATCTGTTAACAATACCAAATCATATAAGATCAAATCTTGTATGATATCATATATTAACGATAAACTGAATTTCAAATTCTTTTTTCCTTGTATAAACATAAAATCTTAAGACTGAAAAAAAAAATACTAATGTGATAAATCTGTATCTTATTGTTATATCTAAAATCATCAAACGCCATACAGTATACACTCATGATAAGTCGAACCCCAAATACTTTTTGTTTTAATTTCATTATATTGATTATTATCATTCCATTACTAGTACTATTTCTAACATGATCATCGTCATTACCATTAGGCCAGTCATTATGATGTCTATATCATCACAGGATGTCTCTTAGAGATCGACAGCACGTCAAGTTCCGTTCTGCAGTGTTCGGGGGGGGGGGGGGGGGCATTTCATGAAGCGTTTTGGTCTAATGTTTTTCTGACAAACTAATTCAAGCCACTGAAATCCTTGCATCTGATTGGCCGAGAGCAAATTTGTCCGACAACTTTGTCGGACATAATGCTTCATATGAAATGCTCCACTGAAACCTATTCTCGTGATCCGACATCCTGGTATATAATATAGCGACGCGGCTGGAGTGAAAACAAAGCCATAGATACACAAAAATCAAAATTACTAGACCAGTCATGCCTGGGCGTTAATCGGACATATCAATTCATGGAATTTCATTCTAGACGACAACACTATATTCCAACTTTATTAGTCGGAATTAAGCGGGAAAGTGATATACTAGTAATCGCCTTTAGAGCTTCCAGAACACGCAGGAGAGTACACTTTCGAATACTTTGGCACGATACAGCTCTGATTTACGCTTTTGCACATATCTCTGAGGACGGGATTGACTTTAAATTTTGTTTTAGATTTTTCTTTATTATTACGTGAAATTTCATGTCATGGTACATTAAGATTGTGGCTGAGTTCTTTGAAGCGCTACTTCTTCCCTTCTTATGAAACATTAGCGGTAAATAAAGGTACAGACGCAGGAAGGTGACAGGGATGTACGAATAAAAATTCCACAAAAATTGATGAAAAAAGAATTAGAATTACCCGACTTTACATGCTTTCACACTAATCTAACATATAAATGAATAAAGAACTACACTTGAAGATTATACCATATCAGTTTCATTTGTCGGAAGTGATCAGATAGATGATAAAATCAACTTTCCAGTAAAGGTGCAGTTCAAATATTTTCACAACGTACGGTTCAGATTTACACTTTTTGACATAATCCTGGACAGAAATTGCTTTCTTTTTCATATGCTTTATCATTAGCTGAACTTTAATTTTCTTTACACAAAAAGAAACTGATATAGCCGATATTATGTTAGCGTTCAAAATGAATGATCTCTGTGTTCGGAAAGACGGCGACATCGAACCCCGATCATCAAAGTCACAAATTCACCTGTGGAATTCTTTTGTACGTCAAAAGAAAACTGACAGTTGTTTGAATGTTTACAGCCAGTTGGAACTCCATTTCTCCATTTCTTCGTCGCCACGGAATCCAGTTGGCAAAGGGTCTGGAAACCAGACTATACCAAATGCGTTTGTTCACAAGTAGAACGCCACTACGACAAAATATTGAAAGGTTTGAATTAAAAGCCCGGGCCGAGCCCGGCACTGTATACGGAGAAAATTGCGGGGCCGAGCCCCACAATTGAGGCCGGGCTCGGTCGCGGCTCGGCCGCGGCTCGGCCCAGCCCCTCACTGTAAACGGGTCTGACCTTTAAGGAACTATTTATAAACAAGAGTTACATTTTTTGCATTTCGACTTTTACAAAAGAGCACCAGTGGAATGCTCCTGTCACCGTTCTATTCTTCTATCATGTTCTAATTAATGTTTGCAGGTTCTGAAGGAAACAATGAGGCTGTTTCCACCAGTTCAAGGCACAAGCCGTATACTGGGATTTGACGTCCAGTACGAACAGTACCATCTGCCCAAGGGAACTCCAGTCATGGTAAATACAAACCAGGGGCACCCAGGTCGTTTAGCGACACGCGTCTGCGTGTCTTAAAAGAGGTGGGGGCTTGCAGATTAATATGGGGAAGGACAAAAATAAAAACTATCGTAACTAATTACGATCTTCTTATCAAAGCAAATGGCAGCTGATAGCTAGATAGAGATGTCGCTATGGAGACCGGTATGCCGCCGTCATAATGCATGGTTGTCCTAATAGGTCTATGGTACAATGTCCTGACAATGTGTGATGACATTTTCACGTAATTAGCAAAATATTAAAATGACAGGTTTGTCACAAATGTGTTGACTGTTCACTTTCCTTGAATTAGAATTAACTGGATAAATGGCTGTATTGTCTAAGAGTGCAGGTATTTGGGGATTGGAGGATTTTAAAATGGCTTTTGACTCTTGTATAAGTTTATGCAATGATTAATTTTCAAGGTATGGAGAAAAAGTGCAATTTCGGCATTATATAGTTAAATATTATAATTTTAACTTGACCTTTGACCCTGCGACCATAAAATTCCAAAGAGAATCACTGTCAGGTAGAATATGCATAAATGATATGTACCTTGAGTCACTTTCGAGATATGGAGAAGAAGTGAAATTTACCTCTTTCACTTGACCTTTTACCTTTTGACCTTTGGTTTGCAAGAAACTTCCCAGAGAATCTCTATTGTGTAATACATGTATATTATTAAGTTTCAAGAAAAATCCCGAATGCACTGCATAAATATGAGGGTATTAGTAAAAATTTGAGGACCTGACCTTGACCTTTGACCCCGACCCAAATTTCCTACATAATCACTGCCAGTCAGTACATAAACATGCACTAAGTATCCGTGAAGGTATCTTTAACCATTTGCGAGGTATGGAGAAAATAGTGAAATTTTAACATTTTCACTTGACCCTTGACCTTTGAACTCATAAACCAAAACTGTCTGAAATCTTTTTATTTGGTAGTACATGTACATACTAAGTTTGAAGAAAATACCTTCTGGCATTGCATAGATATGGGGAGAAAAGTGAAATTTTGAACATTTGATCTTGACCTTTTGGTCTTTGAACTTGAGCATGTGCACCCATTCATACATATACATACATACTTATATATACATACTAAGTTTCATCAGGATACCTCAAACGGTTTTTTAGTTATGCTGTCCACAAAATTGATTACGGACGGACAACCCGAAAACAAAATGCCTCCGGCGACACTTGGCGGAGACATAAAAACAAATTACTCCTTGCGGCAAACGTCTAGCAAAGAGAGCGTGAAAAAAAAAATCTTCATGTCAAATTTTCCAGTTTATTCTATTTTTTGAAGGCGTATTCCTATCTCTGTCATTGCACATAATGTCATTGAGAAATGAATAAGTTAATATTCCCGTTACAGGTTATCGCCCAGGCCATGGGTATGATGGATTGCTACTTTGACAACCCAGAAGAATTTCGTCCTGAGCGCTTCGGACGTGACAACGATGAGCAGTGAGCTTTGATCTTTCTTTTTTTGTTAGAGAGAGAGAGAGAGAGAGCGACAAAGTAAAAAAAAAGTATTTATCATTAAGAGGTTTCATTTTTACCGTTCGTAAGATCATGGGACTCAATCTGATCTGCTGACAGGGCTCTTGAAATCTTGAAATTCTTTCTCTTTCATGTTGATCATCTGAAATATCTATACATATATATGAATATGTATATATGAAATATATATATATATATATACGTATATATATATATATATACGTATATATATATTAATAACTAAGAAACCGTCACATAGTATCCGATGCAGCACTATCAAGATGTTCTAATGTCGATATTGATGAGATAGACATTGTGTGTGAGTGGGTGTGCGTGTGTGTTTATATTAATTTTTTTGCAACATCAAGTGAAAGCTTTTCAATTCAAACGACATATTGTGATGAACACAAAGTTACTATACTATAGTTTGTTCAGTGTTTTAACTGTTTCTTTACTTTGTGGTAATGTGATTTTGTTCCGTAGCATCAAATCAAGACGCAGTCTTGTACATAAATGGAAACTGTTAGTTATTCTACTTGATGTATTTTTTTTTGGGGGGGGGGGGGGAGCAATGATAATTCAATTCAATTTATCTATTCCACGTGCTAAAAAGTATTAAAAAACACAAATACACGGACATAACCTATTGCACGTTGCGTTTACATTGAAAACAAAAGGAATAAGGCAACGATATATACTTAGCATTTGTGGGAATCACAAAAAAAGACCATATAGGACTTATCAAAGCCGATTCCCTTACATATGAAGAGGCTACAAATTGCCATCAAAAATATCAATTTTAAGAGTAAATCTATACCATTAGAGATTATATAAAAATTACAAGTAAGAAAGGACAAAATACACACAAAAGACAACAAAACAAAAAGGTAAATATCCCAAGAATTATTCAGCTGCATTCTGGATTAAAAACATTCTATAAAATATGAGAGTGTAGGACATTCTTTGATAATAGCAGGTAACTTATTCCAGCACTTAGCTCCATTATATCTAATTCTATTGTAGTCTTTGAAAACTTGTATTGGTAAAAGGGTTAACATAATTGTTATAACTTTGAACTGCACTATTTTGGATGAATAATGCAGGTTTCAAGTAAACTATTGTTTTTTCCAAACTGTATTCCTACACGTCTGTGGCAGGAACGATACATTACTGCTTTTCTGTGTGTACCAACAAAATATGCCTATTCAACCTTCAGAATGTACTGTATTTCTGATTGCAAAGTTGGCATCTCAATTATGTAATATCAATCTACATATAGGCCTACTGGCATTCTGGACTTCTCTTAGCACTTCTATTAGCTCTATGTTTTATCCGTTGCATTGTTATTTTGTTATTCCGAATTTATTTCGAAGTTTCGTTAATCCTAAATGGAGTAATGTTCGTTATTCTAAAGGTTCGTTTATCCGAAAAAGAAATGAGGTTCGTTGTTACGAAGGTCCGTTAATCTGGAAACAACTATTGAAGGTTCGTAATGCCAAAGGCTCGTTATTTTACATTGCCGGATAAACGAACTTTCGGAATGAGGAACCTTATTTCATGCTCGGAATTCGGAATAATGCATCTCTGGAATAATGCCACACATGTTTGGATTAACGAATCTTTTTTTTTATCATCAATTAAAAAGAACCTCTATATAGGTTTAGGAATTTGAATCTTCAAAATAACGAACCTTATTTCAGTTTCGAATTAACAAACCTTATAAGAATAGACCTAACAAACAGCACCTGTCTTATCATACGTTTATACCAACAGACGGATGAAGTCCATGTATGCCTACATTCCCTTCTCGCTGGTCTCCGGTCGATGCATCGGTCAACAATTCGCCTATGTATGACCATTATTGTTGTAATTTCATGGTTAGCTTTCTTATTTTCATAGAAATCACCATTCCTTTGGGGTCCGTCAGTCTTTGATTTGTACGCATTTAAACAGTGCCTTGTTCCTATCATGTATATATGACATATTTGTTTTCATTTTATGGTGTTCTTTTCATGGAAATCACTATTCTTTTGGGTTCTTCAGTCCTTTGATTTGTACCTGATTTAAACATTGCCTAACTCATATTATGTAAGACCATATTTATCCAAAAGCTCTGATGGGATCGCTCAAGAGCAATTGTTTCTGCTTTGCATTGCTTATGAGGACCGAATGCCTGTAAGGAGTAACATTGTTCCATGCTTATGCCTTTCGGATATGTTCCGCCAATGGGCAATTTTCCCGATATTTACGCACTTGTGGAGTAGGGAATGGATTATAAGCGTTAAAGACGCAGTATCTATTTTAATCCTCGTAGATTGAGTCCCGCGTGATTCTGGCCAAGCTGTTGCGGAGATTGGACTTCAGGTTGGTACCGGGTCAGAGGTTCACAACGACTACTCACCTCACACAGAGGCCAAAAGATGGGTGTCTCACGTACATCAGTCAGCTGTGAAGTGATCATCAGACACCTATAGCCAGAGGTAAAACTTTTGTTGAATGTCCTGCATTTCACTAAAGAGTCATTTGTATAACAAATCTTTCTCTGTAGAATTGCTTCAATTATGTCAAAAGCATTATACTATCTATAATGTATTTTGTTCCATGCCTTTCTGTTTGCCTCATACCTTGTTTACAATTTAACAAGGAAAAATGTGAATAGATTTAATATATACTTCGGTATGCCACCCAATTTTCGAGCAAAATCCCTCAAATTTATAAAATGTCAAAGGTCATAATATCTTTGCCCCTTTACTCAAAGTCTTATAACTCATCATTTTGAAGCTTTCTACGTACTCTCTTTCTTTCGCTCTCTCATTCTCTCTCTCTCTCTCTCTCTCTCTCTCATATTATATATATATATATATATATATATATATATATATATATGTATATCTCGTACCAAAAAGCATACTGACGGTCTTTCAATAATTGACGATAATATACTCTGTGCATATCCATTAGTCTAAAACTTGCTTTCTTCGTGTAAAATGGAGACCAGAACCTGAATATCTTTATTGGAGCGGTAAATAATTGTTTCATCCGCATCAAGATGCGGAAATGAAATGGAGTCTTTTTTTTTAAACAGAAACTCCTGAGGAGGTGAAGTGATCCGTTGTATAAGTTATAAATTCAAACTTGTCTAACTCATGACGATGTGATTTAGAATATTAGCAGTATAGCGCTATTGTTTTTACAAAGCAATCACCGCCATATACGGTGTGTTGGAATGGTATCAGTTATCGACCACCAAACAGTACAGCACAGTTTTTTTCTGACGAGCTAGAAACACGCATATATAGAAACAGTGTTAGATATTTCCAGGAATGTTGAAATACTCTTAACATCAACATGTCAAGTCAGAACCCAATGTCAGACAAGATTCGCAGTCCATGTACTTAGGGCCTACCTTCAATCGGAACAGAATGAAACAAATAAAATGCATGTATTAAATTGGTTAGAGAAAGAGAGTTTTTAAAAAGAAAATTTGATGATACTCGTTGTACAATAAATTCGGAAAAATATAACAATAAGAATAAGAAGTTGAAGCCGCAATACTATTTTGGTGAATTTCACTCTTGCAGCTACGATTCTAAACAGGCGTGGAAAGCGTTACACTCATTTACGACTAGTTCAAAGAGTAGACAGGTTGAGCTCAATGTCAAAGGTGCTGTATTGACGTTGCCAATACTTTCAATGAGCACTTCACTACAGCCAATGAGATGCAACAGTCTATAGGCCCTAATAACCCCTCAGAGTTCACTGATAGAAAGTTTACATTTGTTCAAATAACAGAGGCAGAAGTGGCCAAGGCGCCGCATGTGTCTATTCACAACGCATGCATTTAACGACATTCACCCCCGTTTGTTAAAAGAGAGCACTCGATTTGTATATCACACAGCCTCTTACTCATTTGTTTAATGCATCCATTGAAACAGGTAGAATACCGGCGGGGCGAGTGGAAGCAGGCGAGAGTCACACCAGTACAAGCCTTTTGGCAAGGCATCCACAGGCTGAAAAGGAGACTAACTGCGAGGAAACGAGTGAACGTGAGTCCGAGTGGCGCCACTAAGCTCGTTCACCCGTTTCTCGCGGTGTGCTCGGTGTGACGAGTTAGCCTCATTCCTCATCATTCCGAAGGTTTGTTTTTCCAGAATGACGGTGCGAACTAACTCATACCGGCCAATATCTGTAGTATGCATGCGTCATTATGATAATATCTGAAAAAATATTTCATGGGCAATTATATTGCTATATGAATAATTATATAACTCGTTAAGTGATTGTCAATCGGTAGAGATTTCGTTCACTGCATTCAACAGGTACAATAAGATCGTTTGTTACCGTAAATCATAATACATGTAAATTTATATTGCTTGAAATATTGAATAGATGTGGTATTGACGGCAAAGAATAGATGGTTCGTTGATTATTTCCGAATTTGAGATACAGTGTGTTTGTATCAATGGGGCCCAGATATGCATTCAGAAAAGTTTCTATTGGGATACCACAAGGCTCTCTCTCTCTCTCTCTCTCATAGGTCCAATATTTTACATGATATTTGTAGAAAACATTTGAACAGTTGATTTGGAAAATAGGTCGTCGAGAATGGCTGCTGTGTCTGTATGCAGACGACACTGCAGTGTTTGATCGTTCGAAAAATGTACCGGAATTTAGTCAAAAATATGCGAGGTAAACTGAATTTAATTGGTCAACGGTCATATAATGGTTGGCGATGAATGAATACTAAAAAAAAAAGTTATGTTAACTGGATCAAAAGGGAGAATAAAGAAGAATAAGTTATACATTGTGTATAAAAAGTATTGGTATTGAATATGTTGATTCAGTTGAATATTTAGGTGTGATTATTGATACAAATTTTGTAGTAATCTTAGCTGGGATAAGCATGTTAATGCGGTCTTTTACAGATAATTAGATATATCAGTAGAATTAAGCATTATTTGTCTGAATGTATAAGGCATTTCGTATATAATAGTTTGATATTGCTACATTAATAGATCATTGTATTTTTGTTAGGGGTAGAAATGCACATTTTTTTTCGGATGAAGTTCAGAAATGTGAGAATTGTTCTTATAGTTGGTATCTTAACGCCGCACAAGCAAATGCTCTCAAAATTACAATGGCAATCAATACATCAAAGAGTTCAGGATACCAGAGTTGCATTATATTTGTACACTATAGGATAATCAATGAGATAAGCCACGTTATCTCAGACAACAGTTTAGTCGCTGTAAGATACACGGGTAGTACACACCTTTTCATACACCTTATGTCATTAATTGTCCATTGTTCAAAAAAAAAAATTGCACCCAAAACGGATTATCTTTAAACTCTTTAAAAAACTCCTTTCATTATAAGCTTCAAACATGTGGAACAATTTGCCAATTTTTAGTCGAAATGCGTAGTCATTGCTTGTTTTCAAGAAGTCATGCAGGTTACTTACCATGATTGACAGGTTATGAAGACATAGAGCATGGAGAATGTATTAAATTGAATCAATTTGTGTGTTTATATTATTTTTGTGTTGTGTATCATCAAGTTTCAATTTCATTTTGATATTGCTCCACGAGATCTTGGCGAAGTGTATTCCAGTCAATATTCTTTGACTTTTTAAAGGTTACATAATATTGCGGTCATGGGTGGTTAAACTGTTTGTTTTTCTAATCAGAGAATTTATAAAATGATCATTCATGCATATTTGTCAGCTTGTGATAAATAAGAGTCGCTGTCTCTTTAGTAACTCCGTAAATATTATAAATCCGATTATAACTCTTTTATACGGAGGGAATGGTTATCTATATTAAAGTATCAAAGTTTCTATCACCCATGATAACTGAATGACAATTGAAGTTTCCCATCGATCGGTGACAGCAAATCTCCGTACGTATCTAAAACTGCACGTCCAGAATTGGAGACATAACTGTGGAGGTTTCCATTGTCGTTGTTTAACTGTTTAAACAAATGTACATGTAGCTCTCTCTCTCAGAGGTGATGTCATATCTATTAGCACAAACTCATTATAAATCATATATGCATCTTACATCATGGCTGCAAGCATAAATAGTAAATTGTGTGTCATTGATAAAAACAAACACGAAAGTATATTTACGTTTATATAATATACAAAGAAGAAGATAGAATTGTTGCCTTTTTAGTTTGTGTTTTGGTGGGATGTATGGTAACTGCAAATATTGTACAAGACTTTTTAGTAGGTCTATTATAGAAATCCTGCAGAATTTACGAACATTTAGATTATCAAAAATATCAAAATGCAAAGCATTTAGACATTAAATTTTCTTGCTCTGTTGTCATACCACAAGATACATTGTGAAGACCCAGAAGGGTCAATCAATATGGTAAGATTGAAAGGCCATTAGAGGCAGATGATCAATGCATATGTGATTTTTGTAAACTGGGTGTGCATGTCTAGCCACATCGTTTGCTTGGTTATGTGTTGACATGATCTACAAGATACAGGGCACTGCTTGTCTGGCCGTGTGTGTGTGTGTGTGAGTGTGTGTGTGTGTGTGTGTGTGTGTGTGTGTGTGTGTGTGTGTGTGTGTGAGTGTGTGTGTGTGTGTGTGTGTGTGTGTGTAATTTCTCATGCATGTTACCATAGCCCAAAGCTTTGTGACCATAAGGCATGGAGCCTGGGTGATGTTCGTTATTAAGGTGTTACTTAATGCAGAAAATGAAATAAGGTTCGTTATTCCGAGGGTTAATTATTCCGAAACACAAAACCTCCTTACACATAGATGTTCGTTCCTATATATGGTAATCAAATAGGAATCGTTAATCTAAGCATTTGTGGCGTTATTTGTTATTCGGAAGGTTCAGTGATCGGAAAATGAAATAAGGTTTGTTATTCCGAGGTTTCGTTATTCCGAAGGTTTGCTAATCCGAAAACGAAAAAACAAAACAAAACAAAACAAAAATCTATGGTGAAAACATGGAAAAGGGGTGGGATGGGAGGAAGAGGGGTGGGTATCACTGCTTCTGTGGAGAGTACTCCATTTATGTGGATCATTACGGGCTGACCAGTTATGACCAGGGAGCTTGCGCATGAGTCTTTCAAAGAGGATAAGAAACATGCATGTGTGATTTAAAGGCATTTTGCTTGTCTAAAAGTTGTCAATTTCATAACTGAAAATGCAAAATTTCGCCCCTAACGGGACGGAAATCATAATTC